>NC_064626.1:760918581-761274831 GCF_023864275.1 Schistocerca cancellata
AATGAACAGCTGGTGGACATCGATGTTGCACTCCTAACATTTTTCAAAGCTCTGCCTGACAGTGGAAATCTGGTCTGTAGTGGATCTATTAGTTTTGAAACCACACTGGTCGTCTCCTAGATACTCTTCTACATATGTTCTCAACCGCCCAGCGATGATTTTGACTAATACTTTATATACTATACAGAGTAGTGCAATTCCTCTATAATTCCTGCAGTCAGCTTTGTCACGTTTCTTATGTACAGGACAGAGTATTGCTGTACTCCACTGTTTTGGCATATTTTATTTCCTCCATATTTCCACTATAATCTCATGCAAAATCTTTACTAGTTTTTCTCCACCATATTTTATCATTTCTGCTGTAATATTTTCCTCTCCCGAAGCTTTATTGTTTTTAAGAGTCTTGATACTAATTTTAACTTCTTCCCGTGTGGGTTCTGCTACTGATCCCTGGTGCTCTTCATCTCTGTTTAATTCCTGCTCCACCTCTTCTGCCATACCATCATCACCCCACCTTCATTTCCCGATTCTGCAGTTCAGTTCATTGAAATACTCGACCCATCTGTCTAAAACCTGCTCTTTTCTTCCAATCAGATTTCCCTCCTTACCTTTACAGAAAACTGGGTTGGAATCCTCACCTTACATCTTTAACCTTCATATAGAATTTCCTTGTTTCTTGAGCAGTACTTCTCTCTTCTAACATCGATCCACCGTTTTTAAAATTCTCTCTTTTTCCTCCTACATTCCTTATCTGCTTCCCTTCTCTTATCCTGGTATTATTCTACAGTACCTCTAGTTCTCCTCTGCAGCATTCTTTTTCTTGCCTCATTTCTTTCTTCTTTCTTCTATCTTCCTCCAACAGTCTTCATCAAACCAGCTATGGGTTCTCGATTGCTTCTTTCTGTCCAGTACAGTTTCAGCTGTCTCATGTATTATTCCTTTAACGGTTTCCCATCTACCTTCAATATTCTCTCCTGCCCACTCTTCGGCTTCATGAAGTCTATTTGTCAAGATAGTTTTATACTGTTGTATTGTATTTTCATCATTTTTAACTTGGTACCATCAAACCTTGGCATGATAGCTTTCTTGGTCTATCTAGAATTGGCTATCCTCTGTCTATATTTGTTTCTTACCAAATAATTGCCACCATCTCCATCTGCACCACGAGAGCTATCAACCTCTGAAATATCTGAAGCATGTCGTCTGTCTATGAGTATGTGATCAATCTGATTTTTTGTGATCCCATCTAGAGATCTCCATGTAACTTTCCTTATATCCTTCCTTTGCAGTCATGTGCTTTTAATAATCATGTTATTGCTCATGACAAGATCAATTAGTCTGATACCATTGGCATTAGAAACTTCATGCAGACTCTCCTTACCAGCTGTTTTTCTGTATGCGATTTCTTTTCCTACTTTACCATTGAAATCCCTCATAACCACCTTAATATCACACTTTGCCCATGTCAGCAGGGGAATGTTCGAGCTGGTGGAGGCTCTGTAAAGGTGTGCGGCGTGTGCAATTGGAATGATATTGAACCCATGATGCATCCAGATACGGCTGACAGGTCACATGTACGTTAGCATCCTGTCTAATCACCTGCATCCATTTATGTCCATTGTGCATTCCGACGGGTTTGCGAAATTCCAGCAGGACAATGCGACATCCAACACGTCCAGAATTACTACAGAGTGGCTCCAGGAACACACTCCTGAGTGGCCACCAAACTCCCCAGATATGAACATTATTGAGCGTATCTGGGATGCCTTGCAATGTGCTGTTCAGAAGAGATCTCCACCCTCTCGTATTCTTACGGATTTATGGACAGTCCTGCAGGATTCATGGTGACAGTTCCCTCCAGCGCTACTTCAGACATAACTCGAGTCCATGCCACGTCGTGTTTTGACACTTCTGCGTGCTTGCGGGGCCCCTACACGATATTAGGCAGGTGCACCAGTCTCTTTGGCTATTCATTGTATATAAATACATATTTAATATTGAAAGGATAAACGATGTTATCAAAAAATCTTGAAAAGTACTGGACTGATTTACGTAAAAAAAGGGGTGGTTGAGGGTGAGGGGGGAGAAAAAGGGAGGGGGGGTCATGCGAAATTTTCGGTACCCAATCTCGCACTGACAAGGGAACCTCCCCATCGCACCCCCCTCAGATTTAGTTATAAGTTGGCACAGTGGATAGGCCTTGAAAAACTGAACACAGATCAATCGAGAAAACAAGAAGAAGTTGTGTGGAACTATGAAAAAAGTAAGCAAAATATACAAACTGAGTAGTCCATGTGCAAGATAGGCAACATCAAGGACAGTGTGAAGTTAGGAGCGCCGTGGTCCCGTGGTTAGCGTGGGCCGCTGAGGAACTAGAGGTCGTTGGTTCAAGTCGTCCCTCGAGTGAAAATTTTACTTGCTTTATTTTCGCAAAGTTATGATCTGTCCGTTCGTTCACTGACGTCTCTGTTCACTGTAATAAGTTTAGGGCCTGTGTTTTGCGACCGCACCGCAAAACCGTGCGATTGTTATTGAAGTCGCGAGCTATATTTGCTGGATTCATATTGCCCATGGAATACATCTCACGTATTTAATGCACTCTCGTCCAAAGTAGTGAACAGTCAACTGCCAGCCAGGGAGCCTCGTTAGCAGGAATACTCTCTCTTCCGTGCGCTGTAGTCGACTGACGACGTGTGCTTCGGTGTTTGCTTAGGTTTGGCGTCCCCATACTACGGCGCAGTTACCTCGCATCGGACGGACGGACAGATAACAATTGTCTGAAAATAAAAAATTATACTCTTCAGTCGATGGACGACTTGAACCAACGACCTCTCGTTCCGCAGCCGCTCACGCTCACCACGGGACCACGGCGCTCTTGAGCTCATATGGTCCTTGATGTTGCCTATGTTGCACATTGACTACTCAGTTTGTATATTTTGCTTATTTTTTCATAGCTCCACACAACTTCTCCCTGTTTTTTGGATTGATCTGGATTCAGTTTTTCAAGGCCTATCCACTGTGCCAACTTATAACTAAATCTGAGGGGGGTGCGATGGGGAGGTTCCCTTGTGAGAAATCTGAGTATTTAATGTATTATCTGTATCGAATGAAACAACTAGTTTAAACCTTCGAAACGCGTTATGGAAATAAACAAACAGTTACTGGTAACAGTAAAGTAGTTGTTTCATTCGGTATCAAGAACAGCATTTAAAGTAATACTTTTATTTGTCTATTAATGGTTCGGTGCTTTTCTGTTTGCTTGGAGTTTTTGAAGGAGGAAGAGATTTGTTTTTAACGTCCCGTCGACAACGAAATCATTAGAAACGGAGCGCAAGCTGGGATTAGGGAAAGATGGAGAAGGAAATCGGCCGTGTCTTCTCCAAGGAACCACGCATGTACCTTAGGCGTTTTAAGGAAATCAAGAAAAACCTAAATCATGATGGCCGGAATCATATTTGAACAGTCGTCCTCCTGAACGCGAGTCCAGTGCATGGAATTTCTCCTACCACGTGAAAACTTACGGTCAAAGGCAGTAACTAAAATGAACGTCTTCCTGGCACACCGTACATCAGAATTCCGTCGCTGGGCGGTTCCATGGTGTACAAACGCAAAGCAATTACGAGAATGATTAATGCTAAAGGACAGCGAGGTATCTAACGATTCTGGTGGAAGCACACAGATCCTACTTTTACACATGACTATTTTTGTTCGGAGTGCAACTGTTATATTCTTGCGTAATGGCCCTCAAGCACATGATTCAGGTCCACAAGAAAGGTGTCTCTGGACAATTTATTACACTTCAATGATAACTGAGGGATCATAAAATATGCACTTCGTGATAAAATACGATGATGTGTTACAACACAATCAAAAATTAACAGTTCATCAACTCAACAGAAACACTCCGAATCGCAGAAACGACAAAACGCTGGTTTACAACAGTAGTAAGTTCCTATCATGGAGTATGCGAGTGTGAATCGTATTTCAGAATTCCCCATCCCCACCTCTCCCTCTCTCTGTAGTAACAGAAATTCAACGCCGTCTGATATCCGCTAGTGACTTCGTTATAAAATATACGATCCTTATATCAAGTAAACAAAACGGGTGTTCCATCCACAGAGGTGCTACTACGAGAGCTGAAATCCATACTGCGATCGTCAATGGTGCTAAAAAGTTCCTCTGCATTGGCCTCACACAGCTGAAACATTCCCGTTGCTGCTGAAAATTAAATACCGCAAGATACTCCACATTGAACTGAATTCTATTAGATCCTGTAGAATTAACATGGGATGCAGTGAATGTACACGTAATACAGGAGCCTCAGAAATAGTAAACCATCATTATCACATACTTCTTAACCATTTTTCTCATTTTTTAACATAATTGATTATATGTAATAATATATACAAATGTAATGCGCTAAGTACTCTTCAACGCTGCAAAATTCTTTTTCCTTTGAGGTTCTTTGAAACCAGAGTCATGTACACTGTCACGTAGGTTTTAGGCAGACTTCGTAGCGATTTGATATCAGAGTGTTGAGGTTGTTTTTCAAGCATTACCAGTCGGTGGGGTATGATTCGTATGTCATTCTTCCTCAGTGTTTGTGGGTGTGTGCACTAGCATTTGTAGTCCAGTCTGCATTATCTTCTGTAACATATACTACAGGATGTAAAAGGTGCCTCGTGTTTTGAAGTAGTTTCTACAAGTTTCATAAGTCTTTCTTCTTAATAGGTCCTGATTGCGTTTTTTGTGATAACACCCTTTTTATTTTTGGATGTTTGAGTTTCGCCAGGCTATCACTCCATACTGCAGGTATGGTTCAAAGAGTCCATGGTATACTGTGCATAGAAGCTGTTTATCTGTATACTATCATAGCTGCCCCATTATCAAAATGACGGAGCTGAGTTTCTTATAGACAAATTAATATGCTGTTTCCATTTCAGCTCGTTATTGACAGTAATACCTAAGTACCTAGTGTATTCTCATTCTTCCAGTCCCATTTCATCCACCTCTAAACGCATGTGTTCCGCCTTCTCTATTTTTATGCGCTGCATTCGTAGTCTTTTTTAGGTTTACAACAAGTCCAATTTCCACGGTCCACTGAGATGTGGTCTGCGCAATTTTGAATAAGAACACACGGGCAAGCTACTCCAGATGCTTCTGAAAGTACATTTCCTGTATGAAGATGGACGCTTCTGAAAACTGTTCAACGCAATAAAATGCTTGATGTCGTACAATCCACAGACTCTCTCTGGAGATGAGAGTAGGCACAATACCCCAAAAAATAGCTGTGAAGCTCTCTGGCGGCATCCTTGGTCGTAAAACAGCGCATCTAGGCGGCGACAGACGAGAGGGGTTGCGCTGCAGCAGCAGCAGCAGCAGCGGCTTGGTCGTGGCCGGGCCGGTATCGGTTGGCATTGTGGCCGGCGCAGCGCTATTCACGAGTGGCGCGCGCTCAGGCGCACAAAAGTCTGCTGACAAACACGCGGCGGGACCAGCCGCTGTGGACAATGCGAACAGCCTGCAGCACCACGGGCCGCCTCCACACCTGCCGCATACCCCATACAAGGCAAACACACCGTGAAGTCATTCCACCTGACACCCCCAGATACATAACCCGACCGCAGCCAAATACCTGTCACGTGCTGGCATCAGCTCCGTCAATACCACACATTCAGAATGACTACTGGTTACTACAGTGCGATTAAAATTACTTGATAGTTAACACTTCACGCGTTGTAGCTGTTTTCCTCAAATCAGAGCACTCAACGTCACGCCCGAACGGTTCGCCGCAGCCAAACTGCCACAATTGGTCATTTCACTTCCAATTCCTTGTCCGGCAGCCTTCCTGGCGTGTTTGGATCCCAAATCATGGGTCTGACACTTTTAGTTCTTTTTCCGTTACACATAATAACAGCACTAAAAACAAAACACACACACACACACACACACACACACACACACACACACACACATACATACACACTGACGCTAATGAAACACACACAGCACTAACCTAACACCACTGAATACATCCGCACAAGATGCGATTCAGCATGACCTTACAGTTACCATAATCACAGAGATCGGTTCACGTTAGGTAAGCTTCGCACGACATTGCATGAAGTCAATATCAATGGACATGTACAGCCGCTACTAAAAAACTGCTCGTGATTACTGATGTGAGGTCGTGAAAGAAGTTTGGACAATTCAGAAGCCACATTTCCTGTCGCAAAATAATAGGAAAGCTCCACTTACACTTCGACCACTCGTCACCTTTCAGGGGCAACGGCAGACCATTCTGCAGTTCCGCGTTCCCTGTACTTTCACCTACTGATACATTTCTAAGCCTAATCCACTGATCAACGTCAATGATGAAAGTACGGAAAGTAAGAACTCGCAATAGCTCGGGATAAAATGAATGTAGTTCACACTCCTCAGGGACGTGTAGACATCCATATCAAGGAAAACTATCTGTGTGGACGTATAGGAAAAAGAACAAATATGCCACTTCATTTTGACCCATATCAACACACGGTGCAACAGAAATGTCTCCATTCGAGCTTTGCCTGTAACGCAGAAATGTGGATACTGACTGTTCTAAGGATATCGGTAAACAATCGTTACAATATGGGCTTCATGTAAAAGTCTTACTTTACCTAATGATAACGTACTCTCAAAACTGACTGTTTACGTTCTAATGAAAAAACTTGCCTTTGTGCACAAAAGCAGAAAATGGTTCAAACCTGACATTACTTCAGATTTATTTTTATTGGATGAAAGAGATTATCTAAGTGTGAAACCGCACCACCCTCAATTCAGTCCACGCGTGATATGTTTATCGTGGCGCAAGCGTAATGATGACTTTAGTTACTTATTCATTGCAATCTAAACTAGTGATTACCTTGAACACCATAACAAAACTACAGGTAAGTGTAACACTCACCTCACCAAATATTTCTTTGAGATTGGTAGGTCCGCTGTAATCATGCGCTTTCAGGGAAATGTAAAGAGATTTGTAGAAATGCAGCTTAAGTTGTAATGGAAAGTAATTTACAATCCAGCCGCAGGACAGACCACAGCCTTTACGCAGTGAACGGCGACGTGAATGTCTGTGTTGATTAATCTCGCAATAGTAAATGTAACTGACCCTTTCACTTATTGGCTCATATTGTATTTCCGAAAACAGACTGCAGTGCCTACTTGCAGGGCCCACTCAACACTAAATGATTGCTATGGACATTGCATGCATGGATGCAGGGCGCTACACTCCACCCATGCACGTTTTCAGTGCTGAAGCATTACTTTCAACTGGTAAGTACTTTTAATTGCCTTACTTACTAAGTCGATCCCGTTTTGGGACCGTACGATAGGATTACCCCACCTGATGCACAACTCTTAAAATCTTCCATTATGAAATTTTATTACATATGATGATGTCCTATACTCAGACGAGCGTAGGGGACGATTCGGAAGGCCCGCACCGCTGACTAGGCAAGGTCCAAGCGGAGGTGGTTTACCATACATAGCAACGGTTAAAATCCAAGTCAACGAATTTCATATGCTCATAAGACAACAATCACATGTGCACCCAAGTAGAAAGCACGTAAACTGCAGATATGATCTTATCTATTAACGTATAAAGTAGTTTAATACGGTTCAAATGGCTCTGACCACTATGGGACTTAACATCTGAGGTCATCAGTCACCTAGAACTTAGAACTACTTAAACCTAACAAACCTAAGGACATCACACACATCCATGCCCGAGGCAGGATTCGAACCTGCGACCGTAGCGGTCGCGCGGTTCCAGACTGAAGCGCCTAGAACCGCTCGGCACTTCGGCCGGTGTAGTTTAATAAATCACCAACTTGTACAAATGGGAAATAAGTTGATGAAATATGTTAAAATGAAAGAAAAAATACATTATAAGAATTTCCACAGTAAATTATACTTGAAAGCACGAAATGCAAAAGCTCTGTAACATTCAAAAGATGAATTCCGGAGGACCTCTCCAGTCCCTGATCTGCTGAGATAGCGTCGGACGGTGCTTTCAGCTCGTGACCCTCGCCACAGCACGGCCGTGGAGATTATTAAGATTCAAGCGAACAGAAGAAAAATTCCATAATAAGAAAACTAGCTGAAGTAACTGATTCAGAGCCAAGTTTAAATAGCCCTATCAGCGTCTGAAAGGCTGCGTTACATTTAGTTTGCATGGTTCAGGAATTACACTCCTGGAAATTGAAATAAGAACACCGTGAATTCATTGTCCCAGGAAGGGGAAACTTTATTGACACATTCCTGGGGTCAGATACATCACATGATCACACGGACAGAACCACAGGCACATAGACACAGGCAACAGAGCATGCACAATGTCGGCACTAGTACAGTGTATATCCACCTTTCGCAGCAATGCAGGCTGCTATTCGCCCATGGAGACGATCGTAGAGATGCTGGATGTAGTCCTGTGGAACGGCTTGCCATGCCATTTCCACCTGGCGCCTCAGTTGGACCAGCGTTCGTGCTGGACGTGCAGACCGCGTGAGACGACGCTTCATCCAGTCCCAAACATGCTCAATGGGGGACAGATCCGGAGATCTTGCTGGCCAGGGTAGTTGACTTACACCTTCTAGAGCACGTTGGGTGGCACGGGATACATGCGGACGTGCATTGTCCTGTTGGAACAGCAAGTTCCCTTGCCGGTCTAGGAATGGTAGAACGATGGGTTCGATGACGGTTTGGATGTACCGTGCACTATTCAGTGTCCCCTCGACGATCACCAGTGGTGTACGGCCAGTGTAGGAGATCGCTCCCCACACCATGATGCCGGGTGTTGCCCTGTGTGCCTCGGTCGTATGCAGTCCTGATTGTGGCGCTCACCTGCACGGCGCCAAACACGCATACGACCATCATTGGCACCGAGACAGAAGCGACTCTCATCGCTGAAGACGACACGTCTCCATTCGTCCCTCCATTCACGCCTGTCGCGACACCACTGGAGGCGGGCTGCACGATGTTGGGGCGTGAGCGGAAGACGGCCTAACGGTGTGCGGGACCGTAGCCCAGCTTCATGGAGACGGTTGCGAATGATCCTCGCCGATACCCCAGGAGCAACAGTGTCCCTAATTTGCTGGGAAGTGGCGGTGCGGTCCCCTACGGCACTGCGTAGGATCCTACGGTCTTGGCGTGCATCCGTGCGTCGCTGCGGTCCGGTCCCAGGTCGACGGGCACGTGCACCTTCCGCCGACCACTGGCGACAACATCGATGTACTGTGGAGACCTCACGCCCCACGTGTTGAGCAATTCGGCGGTACGTCCACCCGGCCTCCCGAATGCCCACTATACGCCCTCGCTCAAAGTCCGTCAACTGCACATACGGTTCACGTCCACGCTGTCGCGGCATGCTATCAGTGTTAAAGACTGCGATGGAGCTCCGTATGCCACGGCAAACTGGCTGACACTGACGGCGTCGGTGCACAAATGCTGCGCAGCTAGCGCCATTCGACGGCCAACACCGCGGTTCCTGGTGCGTCCGCTGTGCCGTGCGTGTGATCATTGCTTGTACAGCCCTCTCGCAGTGTCCGGAGCAAGTATGGTGGGTCTGACACACCGGTGTCAATGTGTTCTTTTTTCCATTTCCAGGAGTGTACATGTGTTGTCATTTAATGGCTACAACAAACAGTTGTGCATTTAAATGAGTGTTCTGGCTGTTAAATATGAATGATGATAGGATGAATTTCGGCAACTTACACATGTGACACCACATTCTGTCATTTTATCCTTAAATTTGCAATGCTTGGGTATCACTAATACGGGATGAAATGTGTGTAATATTACTGAGGTATATGATACTGACGCCTGTTATGGAACCTATAGCGCTGCCGAGAGAATTATAAGCCGACTGAAGACGTCAGTATGCCATACTGTGCTTTGGAGCAAATATCTAGAGTTGTTCGTTTACTCGACGCAAATGGAAGGAAATTATGAACAACCTTTTCTGTTAGACTTATTCTCCCTTCCGGAAGTGTAATATACAAAAAATGCAAGGGCAAACTTTACATTGGAACACCGAACATCACGACACTGTCAAATGCTCCATCGTCAGTCCACGGACGCACTTATTGAGACATGTAACACTACAGAAACTCAAGACTGGTAGGTTGTCTACAAAGACAGCCAAAACAAGGTGCCTGTTAGTAGCAAACGCATATTAAGTTTTCGAAATTTGGGGATGAGTGACAGCAATCTGGAAGCTCATAAAAATGTTATGCACAGCGCACTTCGGTGCTTCCGCAGAAAAAAGCTCAGATTTGAGTCTTCTCCTTTCTTCCACCACCACCACATTACCATAAACTAAACACACGGTTTCATCACATTCCTGCATGATATTAGACTTATGAAATTTTACGCACTAGCCGGAGTAATCGGCCCAACTAGGCTTGTGAACATAAGCAACAATTAAAAAAAGTGAGGATGTGATAAGTAAATTGCGATTAGGTAAAGAAGCCTCAACGGCCCCGGTGACCGAGCGGTTCTAGGCGCTTCAGTCCGGAACCACGCGACTGCTACGGTCGCAGTTTCGAATCCTGCTTCGGGCAGGATGTCTTTACGTTAGTTAGGTTTACGCAGTCCTAAGTTCTAGGGGACTGATGACCTCCGATATTAAGTCCCATAGTGCTCAGAGCCATTTAAAAGAAGCCTCGCTGGGAACGTGTTCAAATCCTCCTCATTATGATGCTTGTGAAATGATGAGAAATCAATATACCGAAACTAAACTATCACAGAACGAAGTTTTATGGGAAAATTCAACCTTGGCACCTACTCACTTACGATTATGTAGATTGAGGGGCCGTCGGTGATAATACGAGCTTACCTGAAACAGAAATAAGGAACACATTAGAATTCTCGTACAGAATGGATGACATAAATGTTTAATAATAATAATAATAATAATAATAATAATAATAAT
The DNA here is from genome assembly GCF_023864275.1 of Schistocerca cancellata. Classification (NCBI taxonomy): domain Eukaryota; kingdom Metazoa; phylum Arthropoda; class Insecta; order Orthoptera; family Acrididae; genus Schistocerca; species Schistocerca cancellata. Next base: position 760,929,554 of record NC_064626.1, read on the forward strand.
AATAATGCTTACACTGGCGATACCACACAGTTAGGGACTTTTCCACTGAAAAGCTCTGAATGGACAAACAATTAACGTCCTGCTTAACGGGATCGCTAACTTTTTAAATGTCCAGGACGAGCTCTGTATGGACGAACAAACAATTAACATCTGTTTAATCGGATCGCTAACTTCATAAATGCCGATGCTCAGCGAGTCTTACAGTGCTTGAACGGTAATGACATCGATTTAAAAATTAACGACAGTATTCTGAGCTGTGCAACCAGATGTGAAAGATGTGAATTATGATGCTTTGGCAACTGTCCATGTTAAAAAAAGTTATCCTTACTTGATCATGTATTTCTTAATGCAAAATTAGACGAGTTATACAGGATGCAAATGGCCACCGTTGACGTCGATGCAGTGCTGCACTCTATCAAACATAATTGATCTGATGGAAATACATTTCCCTGGAAACATACGAGTCTCCACTTTATCTTCGATAAGGACAGAAGCTGAAGTAATAAATTAAAATTTGTGCCAAGGGCGGGACTTGAGGATGAGTTTCGGCAATTTATACTGCCCACCGGTGCACCAGGTTCAAAATACCCGTTTAGTAAAACACCGTGTCATGCTGCTTGAAGAAGTCCGTAACTGCCAGAGAGAGAGAGAGAGAGAGAGAGAGAGAGAGAGAGAGAGAGCGCAGCAATAACGTCTTCAATTTTCTGCTGTAGCTCTTCGGGAATGGGAAGATTATTTCAGTGCAGCTGACTCTTCAATTTACTCCACAGGTAAAAACAACAGACAGAGACATCAGGCGATCGAGGTGCCCAGGAGACCACTGCCTATGCTGATTGTCCTCTCCGAACACCTCATCCACTCACGGAAATGTCGTCAAGGTGGTGTGTGCTGCTGCCCGATTTTGCTGAAAATATCTATACCGTACAGTCGTTCCTATTCTACGAGTTGATTCCCATACGGATTAAGCAGTTTTTGCACATAACCGGTTAAGATTAACACGTTGGAGAAAGACTCGTGTTACGATGTGGAATCAGACACTGCCGAACAAACGCTAATCTTGTGATTGAGCGATGGCTCTTCGAAGTACTGATGGTAATTTTCTGATGCATAATGGATCATGTTTCGTAAATTCACATACCCTGACAGGCTGACTAAGGCCTCGTGTGAAGAAACAAAAATCTGAGGACCCGAAAGTCCTGATTCCACTTCACTTAGAAACCACCGTCAGAACTCAACATGCGAAAGTTCACCTGGAGCCATCAACACAACAGCAATGGGCAGTTCTTCTGTTCTTTAACAAGGGCCAACTTCGCGTCAGTATTTTAAATATTTTCCGGGCCAGTTTTAGTTTAGCCTCCTTGTAGATTACATAGTGAAACCTGGATCTCTCACTACGTTATCAAGCGCTACAATCCGCCGTCCTCTCCCCTCTTAGTTCCGTACTTCTGTTTTAGACTAGATCTCGTCACCATATCTCCCTTTGACCTTCCTCCGCTGACCTTCCATATGCTGAACAACAACTATCGATGCCCTCAAATCTACCACCAGGCACGAGCCATAAGAACGAGTACGTATGGATGCGCCTTAATAAGATAGTTGGTAAATATTTCGCCACCATTCAAGCGTCGTATTAGCGTCCTGCAAGAGGAGTCCTGGCACAAGACTTACAAGTACCACAGTATTTTCGGAAAAATTGAGTCCTACCACAAGTAATTCAATCGAAATGGATGTCCCACCTTAGATTCCAGGAGCCAGTAACCCGACATTCTATTATCCAGACTTAACCAAATAATTTTTTTAATATAATTATTATATCCTTTCCGCGTATGTACTTTTATAAACCTGCAATACTACTACACCGTCCTAAACTCTATAAGCTGGTTCTTATTCATCAGTAAGTAAATTTAGTAGCCCTGAACTCAGGTTTTCAACAGAGGCAGTTCCTGAAATGTATTCGCAACGATGACAATTTTGTAAAATAATATCAGCACCTATTTCAAGTTTAGTATAGCCACTCTTTATACAAGGAACGATCAAGAAGTTTTCGTTTGAAGACCGTCCAGTGCATGATCTGTACGACAATCAGGGAAAAATCGCCGTGAGCACTGAGGCAACCATCCCGCCGATGCATCAGGTTGAAGATACCCTTTGGGTAAGACACCGTGTCCTGCTGGGTGAAGAAGACCGTGACTGCCTGCTGCACATCCTCGCGTCCGACAGGAATCGTCAACGCTTGAAGGGCGTTTTTTGGAAGCACGAAGGCGTGAAAATCGCATGCGGAGAGGTCAAGACCATATGGCGGGTGTTCAAGTGTCTCCCACTTGAGACAGCGGAACTTCTGCCTTACGACATTTGCTATAATTGGGACGTGCTTTATCATGAAACAGCGACATTCCACTACCGCGGTTTCCGACAAGACATGCTGCCCCATACACCGTCTTCATTGTAAGATGGATGTCCTTCAGCGGCCAAGGAAAGAATAGCCGCACGTTGGTCCTGTTTGGTCGTATTTCGTAATAACGTCGCCATAGTACACTTTTCCGGCGTTTACCGCACGCACGTCAGAAAGACACGAATGCTACCACTAATCTAACGCTTGTCTGTGCTTACGAAGTAGGATCAAAAAGGAACGCGATATTTTTTAATTGTGTGGGGTTCATACACACGATTTTCAAATCTTTATCTTTTTGGTACACACATTCCTGAAGTATGCTTGCATTTTCAGCCGTTTTGAATATTTTTTAAATTTATTGTTGACAGTCGAAAAGTTTTTTCGAGTGCTCGGCGAATTTTTACTTCTGAAAAAGGTAGATTAAAGAATTTGCGTTAAAATTTTCTTGAAAAATGGAATAAAGTGGGGCACCGCATTCGGAATGTTGACTGTGGGTTTTGGCGAATCTACTATGAGGTAGAAAAGAGTTTACGAGTGGTATAAACGTTTCACAGCTGTCGAGAAAACGTTGAAGACGACGACCGCCCTGTACACCACAGCATATCAATTACTGACGACAATGTGGAAGAAGTAAACAAAATGATTCCGGAAAATCACCGTCAGAGAGGATGGGAATGAAACGTGTAGCAGAAAAGTTTGTTCCTAAATTGTTGAATTTCGACCAAAAAACATGTCGCTTAGATATAGCTTAGGAACTGCCGAATGAAGTCGACAACGATCCAGAACTTCTAAAGAAGGTTCTACCGGGTGACGAAACATGGGTATACTGGTTTGACGCCGAAGCCAAGGCCCAATCGTCTCAACGGAAACCGCCTGAAGAGTCAACACCGAAAAAAACTCGGGAAACCGCCTGAAGAGTCAACACCGAAAAAAACTCGACAACTTCTATCACATGGGAAGTTTCTTCTCACTGTTTACTTCGATTATAATAGGATAGTGACTCATGAGTTCCTGCCTTATGGTCGTACGGTCAATGAGGAACACGACCACCTGGAAGTTATGCGCTGTTTCCATGAAGCAATCCGAAGAAATGACCGGAATTGAGGCAAAACCACTCGTGGAAATTACATCACGATAATGCCCCCTCTTACATGTCAATGCTTGTTCGACATTTCTTTGGCAAAAAACAAAACCGTCATGTTGCTTCAGCTTCTGTATACGCCGGACATGGCCCCCTGCGACTTCATCCTATTCCCGAGGCTGAAGGGAATCATGAAAGGACGTTGTTTTGCCACCACTGATGCGATAAAAACAGAATCGCTGAATTACATAACGAAAAGTGATTCCCAGAAGCGTTTTCAAGATTGGAATAAGCGCTGGTGCAAGTGTATTATATCTAAGGGCTCCTACTTTGTAGAGGACAAAGTCGTTGATGATGAATAAATAAAAGTTATTTAAAAAAATTCGTTATTTTATGATCATACCTTGTATACAATCACATCAGAGTCGAGCTACATTCCTTATAACCTGCAACAACGGCCTCAAACGGAAACTTTTTGATCGCCCCCACCCCCTTATACATTCAAATGCAAGGATAATATATTTCACTTTCAAACCAATAAGAGTCTCCAACGATGAGAGTGGCTCTTCTTGGGGTACCGTCGTAGGACTACTGTAACATTCCTGTTCCTTTGCGAATCACAAATCGAACTTTTTGCCCCATGAGCCATAAAAATTGCCATTTAGCTACAAGTGATCGAAACAGGAGGAAAGAACACAGTACAAGATGAATGGGTACTTTTGAAACATGAAATAGTGAACGCAGCGGAGGACCAAATACATAAAAAGATAAGCCTAGTAGAAATCCTTGGACGTTACAGGAGATATTTAATGTAACTGATGAAACGAGAACATACAGAAATGCAGCAAATGAGACAGTCGAGTGGAAATTCAAACGTATATAAAATGGCTAGGCAGGAGTCGCTACAGGACAAATGTAGTATAATGAAGCATTTACAACCAGCGGAAAGGTATATACTTAATGAAGGAAAATTAAAGAGGCCTTTGGAGAAAAGAGAATCAGCTGTATGAATATTAAGTGATCAGATGGAAAACCAGATCTAACCAAAGAAGGGAAAACTGAAAGGTGGAAGGAGTGTACAGAGGGTCTACACAAGGGAGATGAACTTCAAGCAAATACAATGTCTGTTCAAGAAATTCAGCAACTTTGTCCACAAAATTTTTCCACGCTTACCTTTTACTTATCGCGCATAGTCTCCTTCCAAATACACTCCTCCACAATTGTTACAGCTTTCCCAACGCCATTTCCGCTTCCGGAAGCAGCACTGGTACGCCTGTTGCTGGACACAGCGAAGCGGTGTCTGCGAATTTTCTTTTGTCTCATCTATCGTTGCAGATCTTCGTTCTTTCAACGTGATTTTCAACTTTGGAAATAAAAAACCGGAGGTTCCAGGTCTGAGAGAACGGAGGATAAAGCAGCACACCGATTTCGTTTTTTGTGCAACGGGGAACAATGTGCAACACGTCCCGATAGTACCATCGATTAATAGTTTGTTCCTGTGACACGAATTCATGACGGACTATTCTTTCAAAGTCAAAAAAACTATCGGCATGGCTTTGACATTTGATCTGATCTGACGAACTTTTCTTGGTCTTGGAGAACATTTCCCGACGAATTAAGAAACATCTCGCTCTCATTTACGCGGTTCAAAAGTTTTAGTCTTGACTCACAAGAAATGGAACGAACTTGGTGGCTACACGATGCACTACAAGGTGCTGTGTCAGGATTTCATGACATGATCCACCTAAAATGTTACATTCCTCTGCAACCTCTCGGGCAGTCAGTCTTCGACAGGCGCACACAGTTTCATTGACGTTTCTGACATGAGCGTCGTCGGTAGACGTCACAGGGCGTCCTGAACGAGGGTCATCTTTAACTTCCGGCCGGCCATTTCCAAACCGTGTGAACCATTCGTAACACGGAGTGCGGCTTAAGCACTAATCATCGTAGGCTTCCTGCATAATTTGATGTGTCTCTGTAAAGGTTTTCCTGAGTTTCACGCAAAGTTTAGTGCAAGCGTGTTACTCCTTTAACTCTGCCATCTCAAAATTCGCAAAGTGTGCGACATAACGTTCTACTCAATATAGCACTGAACAATAACTAACAGACGTACAACAGTGAAACTTCCGGCAGTTACGCATTAAATATGGGCGTGTGCAGGGAAGTCAACCACATTTTGCTCCAACACACCACTGGCGCGAAATTACGAATGTTCCGTAATTTATTGAACAGACCTCGTATTATAGAAATGGAAAAGGACGTAGATGAAGATGAGAAGGGAAATATGGTACTGCTAGAAGAATTTGACAGAGCCCTGAAAGACCTAAGCCGATACAAATGCCCTTGGTGTAGACTACATTCTGTCTGAATAACTGAAAGCCTTGGGAGAATCAGCCATAACAAAATTCTTCCATCTAGTGTGCAAGATGTAAGAGACAGGCGAAATAACTTTAGTCTTCAAGAAGAATATAATAATTACAATTCCAAAGAAAGCAGGTGCTGACAGGTGTGAATATTACCGAACTATCAGTTTAATACGTCATGCTTGCAAAATACTAACAAAATTATTTGCAGAAGAATGGAAAAACTGATAAAATCGATCTCAGGGAAATTCAGTTTGGATTTAGGAGTAATTTACGAACGGAATGGACAGTATCTTGAAAGGATGATAATAAGGGGAACATTAACAAAAGCAAAACAAAGGTAATGGAATGTAGTCGAATTCAGCCACGCGATGCTAAGTGTATTACGTTAGGGAATGTGATACTAAAAAAGTATATGAGATTTGTTATTTAGGCACTAAAATAATTTATGATGGTCGAAAAAGACAGATGTAGAGCGGCTACAGCAGGGCAAACATTTCTAACAAGTAAAAAAGGAATCTGTCAACATCGAATTGTACTTTAAATGTTAGGAATTCTTTTCTGAAGATATTTGTGTGAAGTTTAGATATGTATGGAAGTGAAACATGGACGATAAGCAGTTTAGACAAGACGAGAACAGAAGCTTTTCAAATGCGGTGCTACGGAAGAAGATTTGATGCGCACATCTTCTAGTTAATAAGTAGGTACCGAACAGAACTGGAGAGAGAAGAAATTTGTTGCACTCTAACTAAAAGAAGGGAGCGGTCGATAGTACACGTAATCGCCATTTTACTACTGGAAGAAAGTGTGGGGGTAAGAACTGCAGAGGGAGATCAATGAGACAAGTACAGTAAGCCGGTTACATTTGCTTTAAGCTGCAGCAGTTATTGGGAGACGATGAGGACTGCAGAGGATGAAGAATTGTGGAGAGCTGCATCAAACCAGTTTTCGGACTAAGGACCGCAACAACAACAATCGAACTTTAGCTTAAAACTCATTAATTACTAAGTAATATTATGCCTTAGTTCACTTAACTGATTTCCCTCCTTACCCCACCGAAACGACACCTTATGAAACTCTGATCTACAACCATATCCAAAATAACTAGTGGTCTGACACACAGATATTGATTTACGTAACGTTAGTATGTTAACGAAATGCGTTTTGCTAATGTTATCAACGTGATTTTCTATTTCACTGTCGCCACAACACTTCCTGGTCATCTTTCAACACATTAACACGCACGAGTATCGTCTCGAGAGAGAAATTTTATTTCTAGCTGTATACTCATTACGACACAGGGTAGAGCAGGCAATAAACGAAACATCAGTGCTGAACATAAATAAGGATGCTATCGGCTATTGCTGTGTGCCAATTGCCCCCGTATCTGCTGTTAGTAATACGCGGGCCAGGCCCACCCCATTCCGTGAAGTAACCAGCCTGGAGGCAGAGCGTGGTCGAACTGATCCGCTGTTTGAAGAAAATTATACTTAAGACACGCCAAGCACTTACAATGAAATACACTTGCACACCCTAGCATGGAACGTGTTCAATGTCTAGGTTATTAAGGTTATTTAACTGTATTATAGCAATTCACTGTTGACCGTAATAATACATTCTACTACTGGCGGTTTCAATATTTTATTCCATTTTTGACGTCAGAGTACGAACTAAACAACTGAGGCTGACGGAAATAATTTTATGTTACCTGGTGATGATAGATTGATGGAGTCTGGAGGTGAATAAAGGTTTCTCTGATCAGCAGATTTTAGTGGTTCTTAAAATAATTACCAGCTGCACAAAATGTATTGCTCAGAATACGTAGGGAATAATTAAAATTTTTTGACAAAGCTATAAATAAAATCTGACTAACAACTATTTACGGGCTTAATAGAGGATCCTTACATCGAATTATGGACTAAACAAGCTGTTGCATTGTAGTAAGAGTTAAATACAAGTACAGCTGCCGTTAATTCTTGAGGTTTGGGAGGGTATTTATCACAGAACGTAAGTAGCTCACTATTTAGAGCAGGGATTCCCAATTCTTCCTCTGACGGATAGCTTTGAGAATACCGGGAATTTGAAGGGAAACCTTGTTTATTGTGAAGGTTAGATGAAGATGAATTGGGAGATACGATACTGCGTGAAAAGTTTGACAGAGCACTGAAAGACCTGAGTCGAAACAATGCCCACGGAGTAGAAAACATTCCATTAGAACTACTGACAGCCTTGGGACAGCCAGTCCTGACAAAACTCTACAATCTGGTGAGCACGATGTATGAGACAGGCGAAATACCTTCAGACTTCAAGAAGATTATAATAATTCCAATCCCAAAGAAAGCAGGTGTTGACAGATATGAAAATTACCGAACAATCAGTTTAATAAGTCATGGATGCAAAATACTAACGCGAATTCTTTACAGACGAATGGAAAAACTGGTAGAAGCCGACCTCGGGGAAGATCAGTTTGGATTCCGTAGAAATGTTGGAACACGTGAGGCAATACTGACCCAGGAACTTATCTTAGAAGCTAGATTAAAAAAAGGCAATCCTACGTTTCTAGCATTTGTAGACTTAGAGAAAGCTTTTGACAATGTTGACTGGAATACTCTGTTTCAAATTCTGAAGGTGGCAGTGGTAAAATACAGGGAGCGAAAGGCTATTTACAATTTGTACAGAAAGCAGATGGCAGTTATAAGAGTCGAGGGACATGAAAGGGAAGCAGAGGTTGGGAAGGGAGTGAGACGGGTTGCAGCCTCTCCCTGATGTTATTCAATCTATATATTGAGCAAGCAGTGAAGGAAACAAAAGAAAAATTCGGAGTAGGTATTAAAATCCATGGAGAATAAATAAAAACTTTGAGGTTCGCCGATGACATCGTAATTCTGTCAGAGACAGCAAAGGACTTGGAACAGCAGTTGAACGGAATGGACAGTGTCTTGAAAGGAGGATATAAGATGAACATCAACAAAAGCAAAACGAGGATAATGGAATGTAGTCGAATTAAGTCGGGTGATGTTGAGGGAATTAGATTAGGAAATAAGACACTTAAAGTAGTAAAGGAGTTTTGCTATTTGGAGAGCAAAATAACTGATGATGGTCGAAGTAGAGAGAAGTAGAGAGGATATAAAATGTAGACTGGCAACGGCAAGGAAAGCGTTTCTGAAGAAGATAATTTTTTTAACATTGAGTATAGATTTAAGTGTCAGGAAGTCGTTTCTGAAAGTATTTGTATGGAGTGTAGCCATGTATGGAAGTGAAACATGGACGATAACTAGTTTGGACGAGAAGCGAATAGAAGCTTTTGAAATGTGGTGTTACAGAAGAATGCTGAAGATTAGATGGGTAGCTCATATAACTATTGAGGAGGTACTGAATAGGATTGGGGAGAAGAGAAGTTTGTGCACAACTTGACCAGAAGAAGGGATCGGTTGGTAGGACATGTTGTAAGGCATCAAGGGATCACCAATTTAGTATTGGAAGGCAGCGTGGAGGGTAAAAATCGTAGAGGGAGACCAAGAGATGAATACACTAAGCAGATTCAGAAGGATGTAGGTTGCAGTAGGTACTGGGAGATGAAGAAGCTTGCTCAGGATAGAGTAGCATGGAGAGCTGCATCAAACTAGTCTCAGGACTGAAAACCACAACAACAACAACACTAAAGTGAAAAAAAAGGGAGAGAAAAACTTCTTTATTCAGTGAGTACTTCAGATTTAAATCATAACACAGAAATCGTAAAATTTAAACAAATAAAAAGTACTGTGATAATGTCGGAAAAGCCGCCATGTTCAATACATTTTCGCGGAGCACTTATTCACTTCCCGCTGAACACCGGCGTTCCACTGAACACAGATAGCAAACCCTGCTATAGAGAGAACTATTCAGGGATCCCAGAATCGAATTCTTTTCAGTAATGTTACCTCAATATACTGATCTCAAACAACGTTTGATACTCGTTCAGAGGAATAAATAGAAGAACGTATAATTGTAATACTGAGTTCCATAGCAGCTACTACGGTCGCAGGTTCGAATCCTGCCCCGGGATGGATGTGTGTGATGTCCTTAGGTTAGTTAGGTTTATGTAGTTCTAAGTTCTGGGGGACTGATGACCTCAGATGGTAAGTCCCATAGTGCTCAGAGCCATTTGAACCATCCATAGCAGCTGACTCAACTTTCAACTTTTTATGGAAATACCACTACGGCGACTATAAGACAAACTGCTTTCATAGGTGTTTTCGAGCCCCCACGCACTCTCTCAAGTATTTGCAGTTATACTCGCTAGAAGTGATTTATGTAAACGACGAAAAACCTGAACCACAATCGCTGAACTGGACTTTGCACCTCGGTTCTCCTGGACACCAGTTCAGGGCCAACACACTGCAAGTAGTGTTCGTAAAGGGTATTCTAATCGCTGACGTACCACCCCTGCTTACGTTTTGCCCTACAAAAATGCAGCCTATTGCTGTGACTGTTTCTCTTGGATGGAAGGAAAAACGGGGTGCTTTAAAGCTGCAGCTAGACTAGCAGTTCTAACCGTATTAATAAATTTAAAATGCCTCAAATAAAAGTTTCTAAAGACTTCTTCCGAGATTTTATCTCGATAGATTTCCTTACGAGTTCATTAACACAGTGCTTTACAGGGCTGTGGCTGTTGTTTTACTGAAAGCAGTACCATGGCCGAATACGTGGTGTGCAATTCTACCTTGCCTTAGGAACTGATTCGAGACGTGTTCGATTTGCGACCAGTGCTGGCAGACACGCCTGGTATTTAAACAGGCGCCGTTTGCAGAGTACTTGGAACACGGAGATGGCCGTGGTCAGTGGACAGACCGCTGGCGAGCAACTTTGTTGGTAGTGGCAGCGGCGGCAGCGACGGCGTATGGGGCCCACAATTAGCGGCCGCCACTAGAAGCTGTGGCCTCATTACGGCAGCGCCCAAGGTGCAGGCGGAAGCAGAGGCGGCGGAAAGGCCCGTGCTGGAACGGCACGCGGGGGGCTCGCCGTGCGCCGCGTGACACACACTGCTACCGTCAGCAAACAGACGGCTTTCGTCCGAAACCAGTCTCTTACAGGACTAAATTCCTTTCGTTTTAGCACACACTCCATCAGGATAGGGCACCAACAAAACAAGATCACAACTGGCACTACACTGTTTTTCACAAGAATCACTTTTACTGTAAAAAAAAGAAAAGAAAAACGAATACAGATTATACTATAGATATTCTTCGCTAATGTCTATGCATTTTTGCCATCGTTTCCGTATTTGCATAAAAATCCATTCTTCGCGGGTATCCAGGTGCCACTGGCGTGCAAATGCATGAAGTTTGTCACTGGTGGTGAACTTCTAGCCCAAAATGAACTCTTTCGTTGCGTCGAACAGGGTATAGTCGCTAGGATCTAAACCCTGCAAATATGGAGGCTGTGGCAGCACAAACACTAGTTCATGCACGTTGGCAATAGTCTAGCGACTGGCAAGCTGCCGCACAGTGTCGTGTTTGAGCACAAAGCCAGAGCTTCCATTTTCCTTGACGACCGTTCAATGCGTCGGCGGAGTTGGTGCGGTGGACTGCAGTACCGAGCACTGCTGAGGGTCGTATTGGGAAGGAGCAAATCCATAGCAATATATCTTCCTGATCCCAGAACACAGTCGCCATTTGTTCCCGCACGAATAGTCCCGGCTTTGACTTCTTGGGTCGGGGCTCCCAGTATGCTCTCACTTCATACATTTCCGTTTCCTTTCTGGAGTCTCGTGGAAAACCATGACCAGCCGACATGTCCAAAAGGGTACTCGCAAGCCGGAACAAGTGCTGCTGCAAAGAGCCAGCTATGGGAAGCAGCAACACTATCTGGCGACAACCGCTACTTTCCAGGCGTTACGAACTAAATCATTAAGCAGAGGGTGTGGAAGCTGCATGGCTTTTGTAGAGTAGTGTTAGTAGTGTCACAGGAAATTATGGCATCGATACGTGGTGATGATCATTCGTAGAGATACTCTAAGTAAGGATTTCAGTAACCATAGAAGAACGATATGGTAAAGGCAGCCATATCAATTTATTTAAGGAATTTAACGCTAACAAACATTTTCAGTAACGAGAGCCGTGAGAGTGTGTAGACCCACTCCTCTAAGAAAGATTCGCGCAAACGAGCCGCAGAACGAGAGCATCGTTGCTAACTTCTTGCGAATCGGCAAGTCTGGAAGCTCCTGTATCAGACTCTCCTCATCTTTCAGAGGGATATCTTCAGGGCTGTTTGACAACACTGGAAATAAATATTAGGTGTAATATCGCCTATCTGAAGCAGTATTTCGAGCACTGAAAACTTTCGCACGTGTTTACGACCTAGTGCCAGACATACCCGCCAAAAGACTGAGGTTAAACAACTAAGTTATTGTCCACTAAAATGTTCAAAATACCTTGAGAGAGAGAGAGAGAGAGAGAGAGAGAGAGAGAGAGAGAGAGAGAGAGAGAGTGAGTGAGTTATTTTAGAGCAGCGATTTAGTCCGCTGCAGCATGGGCCTGGGCGTCACCATGGTCAGAGTAGGTCTTCGGCGGCCAGTACTCGCGAGATGCGTCCGTTTCATTGGTAGACGTGAAAGGTTCCTTTTCTGTAACCAGCTGAATGACGCCAGTGCGACTGCTCATGACGGCGCTTGGCCATCTGTGGCTCCATTTCAGTTGTGACATTCTTTGGATTCGACACAGTTTGGAGATATGGGTTTCTTGGAATTCCGGTTCTAGAGGTGTAGCATCAAACTGGGATTAACTCGTATAGAAGTTTAAGTTAGCACACAGATTATATATACACAATTCCACGACAGGGGCTTCATGATGAATACAACTTGCTTAATCCTGATGGGTCCAGTGGTGAAGACCTGAAACTGCCAGTAGGCAATCTGCTGCGATGGTAGCGCAGATAATCAACACTTATAGGCCTGGTTTAAAGATTTTGGCAAATTTTTTTCCTTATTTTATTTAATATTTTACTTCGATAATTATTGTAAATGCTAAAACTATATTAGAAATCAGGAAGCGAAAATTCAATCAAGGCTGTAAACAACTTCCGTAAATAACAAATATATAAATATTTCAAGCCGAAATATATCTACCTTTCGGGAAGATCCCATGCGTATGCCGAATGTAGAAGCTTTGGAGACGGCCTAGGCGTCAGTTTTCCAAGTGGGAACCCTATGTTCGTTATCGAGGTAAAAGTCGGTCACTCTGTCAACGTGCTGGTGATTAGATATGGAGTCCATAACAGCTTCTGCCAATTGTTTAACGTTAGACATCTCAGTCAAAAAGTTAGGGCCAAACTTCGAGAAGGTGATAAGTTTTGGGGTGTCCTTATCATAGTTTCTCCACCTTATGTTGTAATCAAGTGTCTAGTACTTTTCAGCAAAGGACATACGTTAAGTTCTAGATCTAATAGCTAAGCAGAGAGGGAAAGAAGAGCACAGTTGAACGTCCCTTCGACAGCGAGGCCATTACGAACGGAGCACAAGCTAGGATTACTAAAGGATGGATGGAGAAGGAAATCGGCCGTGTTCTTTTCAAAGGAATTATCTGGGCATTTGCCTGGGGAGATTTATGGAAATCGTGAAAAACCTAAATCTGGGTGGTTGGAAGGGGATTTGAACCGTCGTTCTCCCGAATAGGTGGAAAGAGATTATAGTCGAGGAAATTAACATACTTAAGTTTGGTTAAAGCGGTAAATTACGTTTCTTGTGTAGAAATTTGTTTATTTATATTCGTGTGAATTGAGTGCAGTGCTTCTAATTATTATTCTGAGGAGTCAACGCCTCATAAACTGCCTCAAACTGTAATGTTGACAAACCTGTCTCGCGGGTCAGAACAAGGGTAGTGATCCTGTCATCCTGTTTCAAACTATTCAACGATCTTTGTCATCTCTGGACTCCCCTCTTGCAGTAGTAAGTGTTTTATTTGAAGATGGAGAGGTAGTTGCGTCGTACATTGCAAAGTCTACGCACACGGTGGCAGCTAATACTCTTCTAAATCTACATCTACATACATATTCCGCAAGCCACCGTATGATGCGTGGCGATGCGTATCCTGTACCACTACTACTCATCTCCTTTCCTGTTCCACTCGCAAACAGAGCGAGGGAAAAACGACTACCTATATGCCTTCGTACAAGCCCTAATTTCTGGCATCTTCGTGGTCTTTACGCGAAATGTATGGTGGCGGCAGTTCTTATCGTTCTGCAGTCAGCCTCAAATGACTGTTCTCTAAATTTTCTCAATAGAGCTGCTCTAAAAAAAACTTCGCCTTCCCTCTAGTAATTCCCACTGAGTTCCCAAAGCGTCTCCGCAATACTTGCGTGTTGTTCCAACCTACTGGTAACAAACATAGCAGCCCGTCTGTGAATTGCTTCTATCCCTTCCTTTAAACCAACCTGGTGTGGATCCTAAACACTCCAATGGTACAACTTCATAGGGAACATTTCAATACTTTTGTTGTAATTTCTCGAGTGTATAAAATGATTTATTTTTTACATACAGGAGGTACAGTTGATGTCCACTGCAGGTAAAAATTAGATGGTAAACCGCCGAGCATAGCACTACCCTATTCACAAGTTTCTCTCGCAGATTCCTCATTAAATAAATCTGGAAATTAATGGTATCAGTTTTTAAAAAAATGTTCAAGAAAATCTACGTAGTACTTTATTTAATTTACAAGAACTAACATAGTGTCAGGCTTGAGACTTATCTCTATGGGAAAACACCTAGATCAAGGCAAAAAATATTTTGTAAAAAATCTACCAGATTACAAAAAATGGCTCTGAGCACTATGGGACTTAATATCTGTGGTCATCAGTCCCCTAGAACTTAGAACTACTTAAACCTAACTAACCTAAGGACATCACACACATCCATGCCCGAGGCAAGATTCGAACCTGCGACCGTAGCAGTCCCGCGGTTCCGGACTGAGCGCCTAGAACCGTTAGACCACCGCGGCCGGCTACCTACCAGATTACAACCACATCGAAGTCTTAACAGCCATAATCAAACTGTCGACATTTAATAGCATATGCCTTCTCAGGAAAAAAATATCTGTTGAGTCCTTTAAGGCTTGAGCTTAAGTTTCTGTAAGGACTTAGTATTGCGGTACTGCTGTTTGGAGAACGGAATATAGATTGCATTTGGCGACATTTCCTGTTTCCCCAAACTGCCGAAAGAAAGTAGCGTAGATCTGTCGCAGTTAGCCTAAGAACAACATTGTGACATCGTGAACGCACATGAATCCCAGAAATTTGTCTACAGGGAGACAGCTGTTGCAGGCGAAGCCAGTAATGTAGAGGCGAAATCCTTTAACAGGATCGGCGGAACTTGGGAGGGGGGGGGGGGGGGGGGCAGCGTTCCACGATCCCTGAAGCCACTCCACGACCAGAAAATATTTACTCTTTCTGAATCACGAGCACTAAGACGATGTGTCGTCCAGCCTCGGCACAACAGTCAATGTAATGTGCCGGAGTCATTATGGACGTCATAATTTAATCACGATAAACGCAAATTTGGTGAAGTAACGAAAGCCTCTTGGATATAGAGATACAGATCCATTGAGAACTTCAACAATGGAAACAGGAATTACGAATCTGATTGGGATCCTGAGATCGGCGGTACAGTTATGCAAAGACTAAAATGAACACGTACTCTTAAAGCTGCACAAGCGCTTATAAATTCAAATGCAATATTCACTTAGACTTAGACTTCAGGTCCTTGTAAATTACAGATTGCAGCAAGCTAGCTTCTAGCCGAAATCTAGATCCGCATAATAAAATTTAAAAAGGACGACTGATTGCTGCAATCTATAATTTACAAGTCAATGTAACAGTCGCTGAGTGCAACCGCTTTCCGAATGGAAGGTAACCTAAGATCCTGTGGACACAAATGGACGAACGAACAATTTGTTGTGCCTGTTTAAGGGAAGAATGAGGGTGAGTCACCACAGATCAAAGAACAATTTGACTGATTAAGGAAATTAAATTGCCACATAAGGCTTGAAGTTATTTATTGTGAAACTTTTGTAGCGCTACTGACAGTGGCAGTATGTTCAATCATACAAACTTTACTTTCCACGTCACAATCATTGTTACATCACCTCGTCTGGCTGCGCCCATACGGAGGTTAGTACGCTTTACGCTAAAAAGAAAGGAATTTGTAGATATGTCTGTCAGTAAAGCTGCGTAAATTCTAAAATATTGTTACCAACATATCTGTAAGGGTGGCCGTACGCTTGGTTCCATTAAATGCGATATGGCCGTGAAGATTTACCTGTTTAGTGGTAAGAAGATGCGTTTCAATACTCATATTTAAATCTTCAGGTAGAACATTATACTTTTAATAGTAAGCAGTCGCAGTTACTAGCAAGAGCTGTCAATGATGTATTCTTTGGCGCTAGACGTACGGATAGCAAGTGACAAGAAACAAATGTCAGCGGTAATATTAAGGTTATCTGTAAGGAATAGTTGCATGCGGCGAGCTCTTTGCACTTGACAAGCTTCGCTTGGCGTTTCTTTCAAACGGAGTACAAAACAACGGAGATTGAGTTTGCAACGGACAGCACGAAACTGCGCAAGAGGCTGACCATTACTCGCTCTGATAACGAAGTCGTGGGGAACTGAGCGTCAAGCAGTTACGTACCCGTAACCCGAAAGGGTCAAATCGAACAGAGTTACTTTCGTTTGAATAACGCCAATCGAGTATCAATATCGTTTGACAATATATGCTGTACATTTAAGATAAGTTTAACTGATAACAGAGAGATACCCTTCTTCACCACCACAAAAAGGCAAATTGAAAAGTTAACTAAACTTTACTCTTCCTCCTTCGCTTCCTCTGATAACTTACCCACTTGGACGCGAGTCTATACTAATTGTGCCCCATAACCTATTCTTTATTGTGTTAGAAAACAGAACAAACATGAACGTGCACGCCATAATGGGATACTTCGTATTATGATTTTTGCAGAACTTTCAATTTGAAACTGTCCTTACAGTCGAAAACTTAAGACTTGCGAACTCTATGACATAAACAGCAGCACGAACTATTTACATGTTGCGTTTCCTTAGGCCCCAACGAGACACATAGGTAATAAGTTATGCAGTTTTTAAATGTACATCCACTGTGGAAATAATTTAGCTGCGTCACAACGTTGTATTACATGTAATTAATGATACTGAAATGAATTGTCTCATTTATGTTTTTTCGTGTCCTATTCTCTTGTACCCACACAGTGTTTTTTTTATGTTCAGTACAACCAACTATACAGGTTAGGAGGCAGCACGACTTTGCCGCTGTAGGTACACTTCGACTGGTCAGGCTGTATATCCACATAAATCACTAAACATATGTAAATGATATCTTGTGTTTGTAATAGATTTACTGCAACAGTCGAATGAATACCAGTATCTGTGCTACAGCCAGACACTTATGAGATATCCTATTACCCTAATCTTAAACTTACGTTGTCATTTGCCTTTTTTTCAATATAGCAAAACGATTTTAGGCTTTTAAAGAATTAGGAGAGATTTGACATGTACAACGTATGTGAATCACAAATACAGTTGTGTTTAAATACTTATGGTTTATTTCGAACATTTTATTTTTCCACACAGAACTAAAACGTACTGCATTGTCACTTCATACGTGGAGATAATGTTCTATAACAAGCGAAAATGACGGTGAGGCTGAAATTTTATGTTGTGAAAGCTTGTTTCACAGATTGAGACATCTGCTCCAGCCCACCATATGTTCCATGTCTTTATGACTTATCATTCAACAAAGAAAGAATAGTGCCTCGTTTTACTGCATACAACTAGTCCTGTTTCACGTTGACTGTACGTTTTACGACATGTAAACAGTTCTGGTTAACGTTAGGCAGATGCTCCCTGAAAGATACAAGCACTAAACCCAATAAATAAAAAGTAATAAGCAGAACAGCTATAAAAATTGTAATCCCTATATTTTGGTTTTCGCCAAGCATCAATGACACAATGCAGTGGATGGCTATTTTAAAACTTTTTTCAGAAGATTCGTGATGTTGCAACGATGTATCGATGGTGCTTCCTCCAATTTGGTGGTAACTGTATTATTGTTCCACCAGCGATTATCCAATGTTCCTATGTTATCCTACGTAAAATCTGAGGAACAAAACTCATGCCCTTACATTTCCAGCTCTCTCCAGTTTACTGACGCCAACTGCATGTTGTATTTATAACTGTAACTTCCATCACTGAACTCATTCTCACGACGCAACAGCAACGTTCAGAAATTACGAGAATTGAGACAGGAGAACAATGAACTCTCGCGCTCCTGGCTATGTAGCCTCGGAAGTGTACAGAAAGACCTGTCATTGGTGCTTGCAGACCATGAACAATCGCGCATCGGCCTTGGCAAGACAGCATAACGGCTGCGACTCGTATGCACAACGTGCCAGTGCCACTGGGGCGACAGAACACAGGAGAGGATTCTGTCATGTGATGAAGCCATTTGCACAGGCCAAGTTCATGTCTAGTTACACGCCAAATAATTCCTACTGCAGATACGAAATAAGAAACTCAAGGAGTAAATGTAAGAATGGCTGTATTTTCTTCGAAAACAACATCACAATCGTATCTGACGTCTGGTTCATTTTGATTTTATAAACACACTATATATGGAATACGAAACCATAATTAATGTGAGACCTATTTATCGCAGTAATCGCGTTGACAATCACCTCTGGATTTAAGTGTTCGGCATACAGAACGGAAAAATCGAATGAAATTGAAAACTGGAGTTGGTACATAAGTGTGCTTATGCAGCATAACATCAAAGGACCTACTCGTGAAAAAACCAATAATGTTTGAGTCCTGGCAAAAATTTTCAGTCGCAACTTCGGATGAATATTTTACTTAGTTATAAAAATATATTCATATTAATACGTTAAGGTCTGATTTTTACCTTTTACCAATGTTATAAACAAAAATCCTCGACGGTTTGCGAGGAAATAAAGTAACAAAAATTAACACTTGTAAATAATCGTCGCACTAAGAAAAACGACTGAAAAGACTGCAGCGCAATGCAAAACATACAACTGGAAATTTTTCACGATATTTTATATAACAATTATTACCTTATACAATAGTTACTTTTTTTCTTTTTAATCATCCAATATTCCCGGACAAAATACTGAAGTCGTGATATCATATATATGTAGCTGAAAGGTAATTCACAAAACACAAAATTAACCTCAGTACATTATGGTAGACTGCAACCTCGTAGGCCTCAGTCAAGCGCAGGTGCAAATCTCTAGATACCACAGAGCGTGCTGAAAATTGACTGAGGTCGGAAAGATAATGAACTGCTATTATTAAAAGAGCTCTAGTATAAGATTACCAGGCATAATAACAGCAAATATAACCCCAGACAGGAAAAAAAAAATCAACATTATGAGCGTTTCATATGAACTGCAAAGGGGAAACAAGGCAAAGATTTCAGGCAACGAACAAAGAAACTTCGTATCCATGATGGACACGACCATGCTTGCGAGGCAGTAAACAACATACTAACGAGACAATTCATATTATTTAATAGATAGTTTAATATGAAGGAGCTTGCACCGAATTAATTCCTTGTTCACTAGGACCTATATATAGCCCAGTGGTGAATCCGTCTTTGTCCACATATTTCGACAACCTGTCCGGAAACACAAAAGCGAAGAAATGTAATGGTATTATAACTTGAAGGTTCGTTTTAACACCACAGCGCTTTAAACTCAAAACGATAACACTTACTCTTGAGAACAACAAATCTGCCTTAAGAGGGACAGAACAAGAAACTTGTCTTCGAGAAGGAGTGCAGGTAAAAACAACACTTGAAAAACGTGGGTGTCCCCCTGGTGATACATCAAGTATAAGAAAATGATCTTCGTAATGTGCATCGTTGGCTCAACGGAAAAATTAAATAGCAATTAAATAGCATTCTTTCAGCACGTGGCTTAACGCCCCCTTTGTGAAATACGTAGAACTTTATGATATTCAGAAAAAAATAAGTACACTCTGTCAGGAAACTTCCATGGAATGTTACTTTCAAGGATAATGACATTACTGTGTGCCGAAAATGTCCCTTGAAGAGAAAGAACTACAGTTTCGGTACTATGGGATAAACAGTAGGCCGAGAGATAAGAAATGTCACAGAACGGGCAACATCTTTCCGTTGTATACAATTCTCAGAGTATAGTACGAGATAGCATTTTCTTGCAAATAGTCAAAATGTCATTTTATTAGTCATACCGTTGGTCAACGATTGTAACAAAAGTGTAACAACCTACTTTCATCATTTTAACATTTTCCACCTTTACCGGCAATCACTTCTTTCAAACTGTTGTGCTTCTAGAGATCAAAAATTCTTATATCGTTGATACTGGTTCCTTGTCATCTCTGGCGAAGTCGTCCTTGTGATCGTCTGTCATCAGTTTCGATCACTTATGCACTTTCAGCGACAGTGTGATACCGTCGTTGATGATATGGTCAGGTAGTGGAAGGCTCTTCGTCCAACATAGCGTAAGGATTTCCACTGCGTAGAGTTGCGTGTAGCGTTCGTTCGGTGCCAAGTCGTTTGGTAAAAGTTTCTTAACCACTTTACTATCGACGCACCACGAGGTGATCTATCTCAAGAATGGTTTTGGGCGAGGTAAGAGGAAACTGTCCTGTGCGCGCGCGAAACACGAGTAATGAAGTCCTGGCGGAAAGCATTAGCCGTCTCTAGCGTGGGCGCCTACAAGCTGCAGCGACTTTATTTGTGTGGATATAGTGCAGAAAGTGTGCACTATTCTGCCCTATCATAAAATGATTGCAATGTGTCTGAGAATGACAGTCTTGGCGAGCACGGTTTTGACGCCGATAATAAGCCTGCAATCGACAAAACACGTTCTCGGCCATGTGGTATAGCAGCAGTTATTTCCCCAATGACAAATATTCTAATGAATACTCCGCATAGTCTGCGATTCTTGTCGCTTAACGCCACTTCTTATCTTTTCCTAGTTGACGCCGCGTTCTACCCAAGCCCAGCAGCTTTACGTAGTCAGCTCGCCTTAATGATGCCAGGTACACAAGTTCCACCCACTAATAGTTGATCTCTGGTGTGGCGGGCCGCACTGAAACGCGAGCCCGGCCGCCGTGGCCTTGCGGCTCGGGGACGCTGGCGCGCCTCCGCGTGAGCGGCATAAGAGTGCGGCGGGCTAGGCCCAGGCCACGCCCACGTTGACTCATCGGCCTGGCGCACCTACACGCACGCTACCTGCGCAACGTAATCTCTCTCTCTCTCTCTCTCTCTCTCTCTCTCTCTCTCTAGCGCCAAACACCTGCAAATCTGCTCAACATTGGGTAATTTTGGTCGCTAAATTCCTTCCCGCCTATGTAAGTCAACGAGTTACTTCTAAAGCTCCTGCTGTCACAGTTGTCATGGCTTTATCTGTAAGCATTAAGTCAGAATGATATTTTGGCAGGTTGCGTGGTAAACTTTCTGCATGTGTAATTCTACAGTAAAATTGTGAAATACAGTCTACTAAATCCGTAGATACCCTACGGAAGATTTATGGGAACAGCAGTACATCCCCTTCTTGCCAGCCAAATTTTTGAGGTGAAAATTTCTTCCTGGAACACGACTGAGTTCAGCTACCTTCAGAGAGCTGCTCGCCTTTACGCAAGTTCGCTACATGGGCCTCGGAAGCAGTAACTAACACGTAATTCTCGGGGTTGTTACTACATCACTGGTAGAAATCTACGTCTCACTCATATGTTAAACACCTACATTACAAATACACAATTATTCGAAATGAAGTCCCGCAGTTACTTATATGGCCTTTCAATGTTCACTTATCAGCTAGGTTGCGGATGTTTATTGTGAAAGATTACAAGAAAGACTGTAGCCAAAAACTCTAAAATGGCGGTACTATGATAAGCCGTTTACAGTAGCAGTCAATGTCTGATGCACGTTCAGCTTTGCTTTTCAAAAACCTTTGTAATATATATAACAGAAGAACCGGATTGATTCTTTATATCCCACAGGCAGTATATTTGAATACTTCGCCGATGTGGGAATGTTATTTATCTTAATATGGAACATAGTCTGTTTTAGTGTACCGCTGAAAATACAGAGTAACGTGGTCATGAAGAAAGCTGACACTGGCTGTATAATCCGCGTCCAGACCTTACAACACAGCTATCGCTACAAGTAAAAAGGCACATCGCTCCAGCTACATTTCGTCGTAGAACGTATGCGGCACTTATCTGATTTGCTGCAGTGATTCCAGTTAAAAGAAGCACTGGGGGTTAGCTTTTAGAGCATCGTCATGAGAAAGGGGAGGGAGGGAGGGAGAGAGAGAGAGAGAGAGAGAGAGAGAGAGAGAGAGAGAGAATCAGCTCAATTTGAGAAGAATGTGGCAGGAGATCGGAAATGGCCTATTAGAAGTAACAATCCTAGTGTAGTGTACGTATGAAGTATTTTGAGGAAAGAAAGGAGAAGCTAAAATTGAATGCTCGGAATTGTAAAACGATTCTACAGGACACAAGCGCCGTTTTCTAACCAACGTGCCGATAGGTTAAGCAAGTTAATGCAATGTAATACACATATCATATCAATTTGCCGTCGACGTCTTCATCATCATTCCGAAGACTGGTTTGATGCAGCTCTCCACGCTAGTCTATCCTGTGCAAGACTCTTCATCTATGAATAACTACTGCAATCTGTTTACTGTATTTATTCCGTAAGTCTCCCTCTACAATTTTTATCTAACACACTTCCCTCCAATACTAAACTGACGATTCCTTGACGACTCATGATGTGTTCTAACGACAGATTCCTTCTCTCAAACTGTGCCACAAAATTCTTTGTTCCCAATTAAGTACTGTACCACTTCATTAGTTACTCATCTGCCCACACAATTTTCCACATTTTCGGCAGTACCACATTTCAACACTAGATAAATATCTTCCGAAAGGACATCTGAGCTCAAATTTATATTCTATGTTAACAGCTTTGTATTTCGCCACTGCTTCCTTTTTCTATTAACAGTCTGCATTTTATGTCATCTATACTCCGATAATCTCCAGTTATTTTGATGCACAAACAGCAAAAATTTTCTTTTACCTTTAGTGTCTCTTTCACAAACTAACGCAGTCAGCAATGCCTGATTTAATTCGACTACATTCAACTACCTTTGTTTTACTTCTGTCGAGGTTCATCTTATATCCTCTTTTCAAGGCATTACCCATTCCGTTGAATTGTTCTTCGAACCCATTTGCCGTCTGACAATTGTGTCATCGGCGAACTTTCAAGTTTTTATTTATTCTCCACGAATTTTAATAGCTTTTCCAGATTTCTCCTGTTTTCTTTACCACTTGCTCAGTTTAGAGACTGATTAACATCGGGGATAGGCTACAAACTGTCTCAATCCCTTCTCAACCTCTACTTCCTTACCATACCCCTCAACTTTTACAACAGCTGTCTGGTTTCTGTACAATCTGTAAGTAACCTTTCGCTGTGTTTATTTTATCTCTGATACCTTCACAGTTCCAAACAGCATATTCCAGTCAACACGGTGAAAAGCTTCTCTAAATCTACAAGTGCTACAAACGCAGGTTTCCCTATCTTGAGTCTATTGAAGATACGTCGTAGGATGAATATTGCCTCGGAGTTCCTATATTTCTCCGGAATCCAAACTGGTGTTCCCCGAGGTCGGCTTCTTGCAGTTTTTCCATTCTTCTATAAGTAATTCCAGCCAGTATCTTGCAGCCATGACTTACTAACTGATAGTTCGGTAATATTCACACCTGACAGCATTTGCTTTCTTTGCAACTGGAATTATTACTTTCTTCTTGACATCTCACGGTATTTCGCTTGCACCACATCTCTTGCACATCATGCTCTCACAAGGATCTCAAAAGTTCTGAGGGAATGTCGTCCACTCTACGGACCTATTTCGAATTATTTTCAGTCAATGAGAACTGTCAGTTTCATTCATTAATAAAGACTAATCACCCCCAGCACAAGACAGTTTTATAGTAGTTACCAAAAATTTGATGTCCGCAAAACCTTGTGTCAGTCATACGGAATATTTCTGGGTTAGTAACATCACATTATTTCCGCTGTACTAATTCAATTAAGCAATCTTTAAAACTACCACTGGATTGTGTTCCAGTGCAACGTGGATGAGATGACATGCAGTCATCTTTTATATTTTCAGTACTAGAATCTAAAGTTCGACTATAAAGGAAGTCAAGCCCGTTGAAAATCGGAACATAGAATGATCCAGAACATGTAACGCTACTTCTAGTTTAGCATATACTATTTCTCCCCTGCCTTGATAAAATGTACTCACTTTTGTCAACCTTCTATGGCTTAAACGCTTTTGCGCACATAACTACACTACAAGCCGTTCATACGAATTTAATTTTCTCTGTAACATATTTAATGTGCACAAACCAAGCTGTGTCGACACGTGACAGGACTTTCAAGGAATTCTGTTCCGCCAGATTCGGTAAAATCTTATTCTTCTCCATAAGCTCGTAGCTGATACATTCACATTTATAAAAAAATGTTGTACGTCGAATACCTTGATTTTCCCAGTAACCGATGTTACTTTTTATATTGTTCATTTGTGACACTTTTCCAATACTTCAGTATGAGTGGACGTAGATTGTCACAATTTTTCAGTTTTCCTATGCTTGCTATTGCTAGAATTATTACAAACATTATACTACGTTTCATTATGTCTCCTACTACTAGTCTCGCGATTTCCTTATTTGTCTTTATCTTCCTACCTATGAGCTGTCTTTTTTATCGGCGCTTCATTTTATAAACATCGTCCTCCCAGTTACAGGTGGACGCTCCAATCAACAAGTTGACAACACTGTCTACAACAGAGATCTTGCCATCAGTCATCTATTATTTATCCTGATTGAGCACTTCATTTATGTAAGTATCAACAGCCTCTGCCTGCCCTGCAGCATTACAGAGATTCACGCTCGCAATTATTTCGTTAACTACTCAAATGTATGTAGATAAGCTTGCAGCGACTCTCTCCAACCCCTAGCGGCCCAGCGGCACGAACATTTCTGACGCGACCCGTTATTGACTAGCTACGCAATATAGGTTTCTTCCATTCGTCGCTGCTGTCATATCCCAGGGCTTTGTGCGGGTTCTGAATGCCCGCCATCAACCGGGTCACAAAGCGGATCTCTCGCTCTCTGAAGGCACACTAATGAGTACTCACTCGTCATCAGCAACGTCCCAGGCCACACCCTCATCCCTCACAGCGTGGTTCTCGCTCATTCCGTAATGCTAAAAACTTTATTCCCCCCAGGGCTCTGAGCTAATCCATAACAATTTAAAATCAAACACGGCAGTCATTCACATAAACGTGGACAATACGTTCTACTGTAAGACTTCATTTTTATCTGACACTGTTTCATTATCTTAAGAAAACTTGGTGTACCCTGCTGCTCCCCCAACGTTCCCAAATGCAACAGTATAGGCCAATCGAAACGCATCAGATTTTTAGTCAACTTACTTAATGTCCGAAAGTTTTATACCGAAAAAGGAATCGCAACAACTCTGATTAATCATGAGTCCAACACGTGTAGCTTTTTCCTTTATCAGATAGCTCTACTTTAATATAGGCCAGCGTTCTGATAGCTGCAAAACTACACTAGGTCGAGGAAACAGTACAAAAACTGAAATTATATGTCTGCAGTAATAGTGTATCACCTCCCAGAGTTCCTAAACTGATACACGGCAAATATCAGAGACATTATCAAAATCTCTTCCCTCCTTTCAATTGCCTTGTGTGTCAATAGGCATTTTGCGCCTGAATAACAGGAGCTGATACAGTCTTATTTGTTTTGTTAAACTGTCGTGTATACTTGCAGAGAGCTGTATTATTTGTGTAGTTCTCTGCCCATGTTCCGGTCAACATAATGCGGACCTGCACAGTTATTTTCTATTCCCAATGCCGTCTATTAATTTTTCAGTCCATCACAACCCTACAGCGAGTGTGATGAACCAGCGGCTAAGGAACTAAATTCGCATTAGAGACGAGCAGGGTTCAAATTCACATCTCGCCATACAGGTTTGAGTCTTTCTTAATTTCCTTAAACAGATGAAAGCAAAGGCTGAAATGGTTCCTTTGAAAAAGGCATGATCGGTTGTCTCGTTCAGACTTCTCCCAACTGAGTTTGTACTCTATGTATAATAATCTCATTGTTGGCTGCACATTAAAACTCTTTCTTCTTTAATTTTCGACTAAAGTGCCCCTGCCATAAATCTTTTTTAGGTTTCCATGACAACTAGAATTAATTAGAAATCCAAACCACGAGCATCGATACATTCCCAGTATGAAGTTGTAATAATTCATGCAAATGCAGTAAAAAATGCTGAAAGCAAAATTTTCCTGTTGTGGCTGCAAGTTTGTTTTCTTTTTCCTCTGACCAATTTCACTTTTCTCCTCTTCTTCTGAACGATCGAACTGATATTACTACAGACTAGAGGAAGTGGGAGACAGATATACGTATTTCCATTTGCATATCTAGTCAGATATGAGATGGGTCTGCCAATGTTTGGAACCCGTGCAGAATTTATTTTGAAGCCTGTATAAAACTTTAAAAGTCGTGCTCACGCATTCTGAGAAACAGCACGCGGAAGAAATGAGTGTCGGTACAGATAAATTACAAATCTAGATTACCATCTACTCACACACTTTTCGTATATTATAAATTAATTTGCTTTACAAAACGTTGAAAATGTTCTTTATGTCGACAGTGAAACAAATTTGCTTTTAAGGCACGTTTAGGTGAAGGAAAATACGAAAAGGCACCCCAAGGAACGGTCGCTGTTACTGTAAGCAAGCCCACTGATTTCTGCGATAATTTTTATGCAAATGGGAGCTGACTTACATTTTGCACCAAAGGTATCTATTATGTAATTGAAGGCGGAGGGGGTGGGGGTGGGAAGGGAAGGGACTAATAGTATCATCTACATCGAAACTTTAGGCGGAATCAGTAGCGACGAGTGTAAATGTGTCCCAGACCGGGACGCGAACCTGGGATATCCTGCTTACTAGGGAGTTGGTAATTACACCCGCAAAGATGCCTTTCACATGAATGTGTGGTGTCATGTCCGAAAGAACAGCATCCACACATTCATATAAAAGACAGCTATTCTCATTTCCTTTGCAAACCAAGTTGATTATCAACTGTTTACGCTGAGTGACGTACGGGACTTACTCGTATATGACCTGTTATTTTCTTGTGAATTTTTCTAATATTAATACTTAAAGTCTGATAAACACACTGAATTTTCCAGTATACTCCACACTCCTTAAAACATTCTGTTTCACGGTGAAACAAGGTAAAATGTCTATGAATGCAGTCAAAACATCCCATGACAACTGTCCTAAAAAACGCCAAATTGAGTACCAAATACGTGTATAAGGATATAACTCATTGGATATACTTACATTAAACAGTACTGTTTACAAGTCTCTTGCAGCACTCCGATGTATTTCTGAAGGACACTACGTGCATGCCATGCACGACTTTATCCCAACGTGGTGCTGTGGCGTATTTCCTATAAGCTGCTATCTAATCTATTCCCAAAGGGCACTTGCGCTGTCACCATACCTCGGGGAAGGCCTTTGTTGCTGCCATATGTTTTCACGCACAGACGGCCTCAGCAAGTGCGTTACCCATATTACGCTGGAAACACCGGCTTTCACGTAGTGAAGAATGGAACTGAAGAAGATCTCTGCCGTGCGGAGTGATACATCGGCTTATGATCTGACGCAGATTCTGTTTTTTCCAACTAGGGTGCAGGGGAACAGTAGCACAACCATAGACCATATTTTTATTCATTCTTCATTACTAGATAGGCATTCTGTTAGTAAAGGGTGAATGGCCTTCCAGACCATGATGAACAAATTTTAACACTAAAAGGCTTTAGTACTCAAACAAATGTCACATTTAATTACAAACTATGTAGGAAAGTTAATCCAACAGCAATATAGTGTTTTTTTTTTAACCTTGTCAAGGAACAAGAGTGGCAGGATGTTTATAGTGCCGATAACACAGATGATAAATACAATGCTTTAATTAACACATTTATCGTGCTCTTTGAGAGTTGCTTTCCGTTAGAACATTCTAAATGGAGTACTAGCAGTAATAGGCAGCCCGGGTGGCTAACTAATGGGATAAGGATATCTTGTAGAACAAAGCGGGAATTTTATCAGAATGTTAGAACTAGTCACAATCAATCTACAGTAGCCCATTACAAACAGTACAGCAACGTGCTTAAAAATGTCATTAGGAAGGCAAAGAGAATGTGGTATGCAAGTAGAATAGCTACTTCACAGGATAAAATTAAAAGCATATGGTCCGTTGTGAACGAAGTGTCTGATCAGCAGCACAAGGTCGACGATATAAAGTCAGTTTGTAGTAAAATTCTATCTGTTACTGAAAAATCAGATATTGTACAGTATTCAATAATATTTTCTGAGCATTGCTGGCTAATTAAATACAAATTTAGTTTCTACAGGTAATCATATAACTTGCTTGGCAAATGCCTTTCCGAGATTGATGTCTGAAATACTCCTCTGTGATACAGAAGAGAGAGATTGAGTCAATAGTTAAATCACTGAAGACTAAGGACTCTCATGGTTATGATGGATTGGCTCAAATGGTTCAAATGGCTCTGAGCACTATGGGACTTAACATCTATGGTCATCAGTCCCCTAGAACTTAGAACTATTTAAACCTAACTAACCTAAGGACAGCACACAACACCCAGTCTTCGCGAGGCAGAGAAAATCCCTGACCCCGCCGGGAATCGAACCCGAGAACCCGGGCGCGGGAAGCGAGAACGCTACCGCACGACCACGAGCTGCAGACATATGATGGATTGCCTAGCAGAATATTAAAGTACTGTGCTGCACATGTTAGCCCTGTATTTAGCCATATTCGTAATTTTCCTTTAGGAATGGTCAGTTTCCTGAACAATTAAAGTACTCAGTAGTAAAGCCGCTTTTTAAAAAGGGAGAAAGGGGTAATGTAGACAGTTTTAGACCTATTTCTATGCCATCAGTGTTTGCAAAAGTTATTGAAAAAGCTGTGTATGTAAGGATAATTGATCATTTTATGTCACACGATTTGCTATCAAATGTACAGTTCGGCTTTACAAGTGGTTAAACAACTGAAAATGCCATATTCTCTTTTCTCTGTGAGGTACTGGTTGGGTTAAGCAAAAGGTTTCGAACGCTAGGCATATTTTTTGATTTAACTAAGGCATTTGATTGTGTTGATCACAAAATATTGCTCCATGAGTTGGACCATTACGGAAAACGGGGAGTAGCTCACAATTAGCTCACCTCTTACTTTATCAACAGACAGAAAAAGCTCATTATTAACAATGTTGAGAATGGCTGTGATGTGGGGTCTCAGTGAGGTGTGGTCAAGTTGAGGGGGGGAGGGGGGGAGGGGGGGAGGGGGGGAGGGGGGGCAGGGATCAGTGTTGGGGGCCACTCCTGTTCCTTATTTATATAAATGATATGCCCTCTGGTATTACGGGTAACTCTAAAATATTTATTTTTGCTGATGACACTAGCCTGGTAGTAAGGGATGTTGTGTGCAACATTGCCTCGATTTCAAATAGTGCAGTTCCCAAGTTCATGGCCTGTAGAAAATAAACTAACGCTAAATCACAGTAAGACTCGCTTGTAACACATTATTCAACAAAACCTGACTTTTAATTTCACAGAATCGGCATATGATTAGTGAAGCTGTACAGTTCAAGTTTCTAGGTGTTCAGATAGATAGTAAACTGTCGTGGAAAGCCCACATTCAGGATCTTGTTCAAAGACTTAATGCTGCCATTTTTACTATTCGAACGGTATCTGAAGTGAGCGATCGTTCGACATGAAAATTAGTCTACTTTGCTTATTTTCATTCGCTTATGTCGTATGGTGGTATATTTTGTGGTAACTCTTCCTATTCGAAAAGGATATTTTTGGCTCAGAAACAGGCGGTTCGGGCATAAGTGGTGTAAGTTCGCGAACCTAGGTTCGCGAACTTACACCACTTATGCCCGAACCGCATATATATATATATATATATATATATATATACATACACATATATATATATATATATATATATATATATATATATATATATTCCTTACTGTCATTTATTGTTAACAAAATAAGCTTATCCCCAAGAATAAGCAGCTTTCACTCAGTTAATACTCGGCAGCAATCAAACCTGCATTTGGATCAGACTGCCTTAAGTGTTGTGCAGAAAGATGCGCAGTATACTGCTGCATCCATTTTCAATAAACTACGACTCGAATTCAAAAATCTTAGCAGTAATCCACGTGCTTTCAAATCGAAACTGAAGAGTTTCCTCATGGGTCACTCCTCCTGTCGATGAATTCCTTAAAAAATTAAGCTGTTCTTGTTGTATTGTTGATTGCGTTTACTTAAACTTATGAAATGATTTTTTTCGGATTCATGAACATTTATTTTTATCTGTTATTACTTTTATGTTGTAATTCCATGCACTGACACGTTCCATGACCATGGAGATTTGTTCCTCAATTTGGTCCTACGGAACTTGACGTGTAAATAAAAATAAAACAAATACCAAATATATACATTAATTTCCAACGTACTCCAAAAGCCATTGTATAATAATGCCGGAATGGACTTGGTACCAATATTAGTTTTTTCTGTCCTAGTGCATTCACTAAGGGAATGAGCAAAAAGCAACTATCGACATGCCTTAAAACAAGACCTTATCTTCATTACCTTTTCCTCGTAGCCAATCGCAAGGTAGCATTTCCTCGACTAACTGGTGTCTATCCAACAGAATGAAGTGACAAAAACGTCGCCACTCACTGAAAGACTTTTCTTTAATTATCTGAGCATCCTCGCAACGTTTATTTATGGGAGCACTGACTTGTTAGACTCCTAGCAGCGCATATCTTAATTCCTTCGTTGTCTCCTTTCACGCCTATTTCGTTATAGTACTATGTGCTGGAGCAGCACCCTTACAACAGACTGCACTACCACATGGTATGTTGTGTCCTTAGCAGATACATCGTCCTTTACCAGAATCCTCGTCCCCCCAACAAATCTTACGTATGCTATTCCCTCTCCCTAGCACTGATTTTACGTATTTATCACATGTTATGTAGGGTCTTAGACTTCTCCGGCCAAGATATTTACTTGATGCAACGTGTTTCACAAGTTGCGACTACGACTGTTGCCTGGTACCATTCGGATTTCCTTTCTAGTTTACGAGCATTCCATTGTTGCATCCCTCGATCAGCCCAAGGAACGTCGTCTGAGCTGAGTCGCCACGAATGTGACTAGCTATTTTAATTACTTCCTCTGGTCACTGGAATGAACTGAGAATAGGCCCGGGTCACAGAGAGAGATGATGTAAGCGGCGTGATCGACGATCTGTGGCTTGTTGTACCACGTAGTTTCGATTGGTCCAGCGATGGCCACCTAAGCGACATACTATTCCTTCAAAAGTAAACACCAAATGAATGTTGAATTATTCTGCTTCCCTGAACGATATTTTCCAATTCGAGCCATAATGTTAATGTTCGGGCTGCCTTTAACTACACCCTTCCTTTCCTCTGTGAATGCGCAGACCTCCGCGAAGTGGAAACCACTGATTCGCAATCAGCAGGAACCAATGCCTCGATACTATTCGTTACTAGTTTGAATCTAGCACTTTGGCCATTTCCGTACACCACTCTCCTCGCGAAACAGCTCTTTTCTCAACACGACTCGCTAGCTAGAAATCATGTGACCTTAAGATGCCAGATTGGTGTTTTCTTCGGACCACGTATGCAACAGAAGAACATCATCTCTGCGACGCATTTGAGAGATCCTTTTGAAACGTAAGGAGACTGCTCCGCCACTCAACCACCGGCTACACTCGCATCAGTTGTGTGAAGCCGACCACAGTTTCCAACGAAAATTTCAGCGGTTAGCAGACAGCAGGCGGCACTGCAGTTACATCAACAAGACTATTCTCTAGCCATATCTACTGGTAAAATTACATGTGAGTTTCTACGCTAATACATAAGAAAAGTAAATAAATGGAGGACAACAATGCAAATTATAAAACAGCTGTTCACTTACGTAAATACGTGATTAAAAACTAAACTAGACGCGATGAAAAACATAAATATTATGACTGCTTTAAGTGACGACCAGCTTCCTACTGCTGAAGAGTTCGCGCTTTATGTGGCAAAAAGCGTTCCTCTCAGTATTCGGCAAGATGTGACGATGTGACGCTATGTACTATCACTTCAACAACCTAACAATAAATTACATAATTACTAGTACAATGATTAAAGATCAAAAATCTGTAAGAGTTGTGTTCTTAGAAGATGTCTCAAAATGCAACGTCACAATGTGGTTTCAAATAATTCAAGAGCTTTTCTCTTATCGGCACCACCGATCGGGAAAGGTGGCCACGCTACTCGTCGGGAAGAGACCAAGGTGACCATTTTTCACAACACTTCATTTTTTAAATATTTGCACCCCCAAAAGAGTTACTGAGATGTATTACTCATCATAGGCTACTACAGATTGATTACTAAATGCTATAATCCGTCGTTGTATACTTTTGCGACAATTTTGAAGTAATTAATTAATGTTATTTAAAGATGTCTATGTCCTGTTATATTTGGCTCCATAGAAAAATCAAGATGGCTAGAAAATATGTTCGGAAATCAAAGCAACAAATATGGGACCATGTTGCGATGGAAAATGCGAACACAGCGGTAAAAAATGCCTTTTTCTACAGCAGCAGAGCAATTTCATGTTACACGTATAGTTGAAAAATAGAGATCGAAAACAAACAAGAGTGGTTAAGTGCTAAAAAGATTATGGAAAGCTTATGGAGTGCATTTAATAAAGAACAAATACAACGAATCCTTGATTGTGTTTGTAACATGAAAACGTAATTTTATGAATTTGCAGGCGTACGACCTGAAGATCATATCAGTTGGCAGAGTAGAACAAAATACAGAATCATTTTAACAAAGATACGGAGGTGACAGGCAAAGATAGCCCCGTGATATAAGTCCTATGAAGTCTACGGCTAGACGGCAAAGGTTCTAACAAGGCTAATGTAGACTTTTTTATAATCTTAAAACAGTACAAGAAAATTTCAGCCTCCTCTTCACATTTTATAGGCCTAATGTGGATGAAATCGTTGACAGTTTAGCCCAAGAACAGGTAAGCCGTTAGTGTTACTTTATTCGGAACAGGCATGCTGTCCACTTCCTAAGTAGTCTCCACTGCTCACTTTACTTCTTTAAGTTGGGATGAGTGACCACCATGTAAGGGTTCAGAAAAACGCAAATAGATCGCGTTCATCATATAATTTTTAGTTATAAAAATTTAGCGTGATACCTTATGACATTTAGATTCACAATATATAAGCGACACGCTAGCAATAACCATGGGTTTGGTCAAAATAAAATTTCCCTTAGAGTGGCCACTTTACCCACCTTCTCCTCTACGTATTTATAATACGTAGTGACGTTGTCAGACCAAAACGTCCTGATAAAGACCAGCCGGAGACAGAGAGTTCTGGTTACACAGTCTAGGAATGGTGGCGACCAATGCTGCGTATGTTACAGCCAAACCTGATACATAAAGATGCCACATCGCAGTGCCCGACGCAGCAGCCGAGACTGAAAGTAACTCCAGTGAGTGCTCTTCAGTCAAGACACGTGGCTTATCTGTAAGCTACGGCCACATGACGATACTGTAATACTTTACGTATGGCGGACACTGAAGATGACGGAAGTCCAAGTCTCATACCATGTATCTTTTTAAGTACTGTGTGATCACGAGGCCAAGTTTTTAGAGTACAGCATACTTAGCGAGACACCACGGAGGTCAGCAGAAGGTACAAGAGAACGAGTGGAGAGTAAAAGTAATACCACAGTTGACAAAGAAATAAAGGCAGTTGGACGTCAGTAAGACATTTCTGATGAAGGGCGTCAGGACAAGATGAATGTCACATATTTTAAAAGACAATAATAAGTGAGGACGAAATACAGAACATCTGCAAGCCGCATCCAAGCAAAAAACAAAAGGAATAAGCACTTTATATTCTACTGAAGATCTACTAATCTTTACCTACTAACTACCGGTACTTGTTTAAATCCACACTCGGGAGAAAAACGAATAAAAACAAACGGTAATATTTTCAAGTTGTTGATTCTGATAGATAGGAAGACAAAACTCGTGTCTTCTATGGTTGAAATTGTTGTACAGGTAGCACTGCTATTTTATTAAATTAAATCATCTAGCCGCATTTTCGACACTATTCATTCTGAACATGTCGTGTTCCAATATTAGCCGGCCGAAGTGGCCGTGCGGTTAAAGGCGCTACAGTCTGGAACCGCAAGACCGCTACGGTCGCAGGTTCGAATCCTGCCTGGGGCATGGATGTTTGTGATGTCCTTAGGTTAGTTAGGTTTAACTAGTTCTAAGTTCTAGGGGACTAATGATCTCAGCAGTTGAGTCCCATAGTGCTCAGAGCCATTTTTTTGTTCCAATATCAAGCCCCTGTTTTCGTAACCGAGTGTGCGGTGTGCGTATCCGTATAAACATTCCGGTATAAATTTGTGACCCAAACTTCGATTTCTTTCGAAAATGGAGGGCGCCATTCACACTAGCTTTTTTTGTTTCTGGCTTGTGGTGGAAGGAACGAAAAATAAAAAAGAATGAGGTTTAGCGACTCTTCAACAACGGTGATCGTTAGTGAGAAACGGGACAGCTAATTTGACGGTGACGATTTTCGCAAGAAATGTCTTACCATCGGTTTTGAAACGCCTACATATGGTCCCGTCGGTCTGCATCCCACTGACAGTTCCTAGTTCGAAGAATGCCCATATATTACTTAATTTTATCGAAACTTTTAAGTTTTCATTATACTCGCTAACAACGGAAATTTGACTAGCAGTCAGACGCACGCTGCCCCTGTAATAGAGAACTGCTGGTTACTGTGGAAAGCAGGGCGCACGGCGCAGGTGGTAATTGCAGCTAATGCGTTGTAGAGGGCGCCACCCGCTGTTTTTACACAAGTTGCCGGCTGTTAGGAAACAAACAGCTCAGTTGTCAGTAGCCTTCTCTCTAACGCTAACCGAGCGTCGAACTTGCACTGTGTTAATTACAGGAGCCATACGAGCTTTAAACGGTGCCTAAATATGTCGCTCGTAAAGCAGCACAGAAATGCGTCGACTCTTTAAAACTCTTACTACTTCATGTCCTGGTAAATCAAGATGGATCGTGCTTGGTGGGTGGGGAGCAGATGAGAAGGGGTGGGAGGAGGGAGGAGGAGGGAACTGGAAGTAGAGCAGGAGACAGGGAACAGCGTATATTTTATTTGCAGTCACTACCAACAGCTGTTCTTCCACGTAATTTTCATTGATAATTAGAACTGCTCTTTCTTGATGATAGTAAAATATTTAAAACATGGTCTAGAGAGGGACATCTACAATCCTTATTGACTTTTTACGTCAAATAAAACACTATTTTAATATATTGTACGATGAAATGTCATTTACTTTCACAATGTAGACGTAGTAGTTGTTAAATTAGATTATGTGAATCCCATATTGGAGAAAACCAAGGTCCTTAACAAAGGAGTTAACTTTTACATCAGATGCAAATAGTTCAATAATAGTAAATAACTCGCTCAAAAACTTTTAGTCCAAAGATATCATCAGCTATGAATTTCTGAGGGTAGAACAATACAAGCCTAATGTTTAAGTATTGTACTCTTGCTACCCTTTACATTCTGAATGAATACGATACTTAACTCTCTCAACAAAATTCTGTATTAACGTGTAGGCAAAAAAAAAAAATATTTTCTGTCGCTTTGTTACATAAGATTACTGCCGGTACTAAAATATCCTCAGATGTACCTAATCAGTTCTATAACTGCACACAAGTTAACTGATGAAAAAAAAAAAAAAAGAAATTACCTGTACGCTTCCGAAAACCTTCACACTGCTGTGCAGACATCAACTTGCACTTTCGTTCCAGAAGGTTAAAAAGCCTAGACGCTAAACTGACATTAAACGAACGTCAGTAAAACATACATCCGTTCAGATGCAGGAGATGGATTTACTCTCTACCTACAACGAAAAGAACGTAATATATAGTTACCGAAAACGAAAATACAAAATTATTTGTACGCTATTCTTCAAACTTATTTGGGGTACTCATTGGCAAGCTTGAATGAAACGGGGCCTTCGGCAAATCGGTACCCCCAAGATTAATCGGATTTCCTGCGCAATTTTAGAGAGCATCTGGTGTGTACCTAACGGACAGTCAACTACATTTTTGCCCGCATCTCGTGTTCGTGCGGTAGCGTTCTCGCTTCCCACGCCCGGGTTCCCGGGTTCGATTCCCGGCGGGGTCAGGGATTTTCTCTGCCTCGTGATGGCTGGGTGTTGTGTGCTGTCCTTAGGTTAGTTAGGTTTAAGTAGTTCTAAGTTCTAGGGGACTGATGACCGAAGCAGTTAAGTCCCATAGTGCTCAGAGCCATTTTCAACTACATTTTAACATAAGGGATTGTAGGATGATCCTTTATATCACAGATACTGGAAAGCCTAACCTTGGATAACATTGGTTGAGATAAGTAAACTGCAAACCAAGTGGAGGAAAATCGCACTGAATTACTGTCACCAGTCGAGAGCACTTAAACGCCGAACTCTGTAGTCGACATTGCCAACACAATGGCGATGGAACGAAATGTTGGCCTGTATTTGACCAAGATGGGGAGTAGAGATCATGACGTCCCTTAGCGCTAAACAAACCGCCGTTGTCCCAAATTAAACCTCTACCCAACCCTCACTATCTCTTCGAATGCGATGCGTGACATTACTAAGATGAGCAGTTACGTTCATCGGACCCATTAGTGCTGTTCGTCAGTTACTAGGCTACGCACAATTCCTCAATTTTTAAAATACAGTTCCTTCGACTATAATAGTCCGGGGCTGTTGTCTGAAAGTTTTCCCTTTTTCTGTCAAGTTCAGTTAGCAACATCCCCAGTAACCTGACAGGAAACAAAGCCATCACCTCACTGACAGGAGTATAATGTTATTCAATGTAAATTCTAATTAGTGAAATTCTTTCGCATCTTTTATATCTGTGAAAATCAATATCAAATTGTAACACGAAACAACTCTGCTTCATCACTGCTTTAAAAAAAGATGGCAGAATTTTAGTTGTTAACAGCATCCGTAGAGTAGACGCGAGTGCTAGTCTTAACTGTTACGGAACTTGGTACGATCCTTTTCCTTAACAAACGGAGACGTGCTGTGAACAGGGCCTGCAGCAGTTGTGTCGAGAGATCCGGTTGCGATGCGACGTCGCGCCGCGGCGCGGCCGGTGCATTGTGCCGGGCTGTGTCAGTTGCCTGGGGAGGCGGGTTGCCGCGCTGATACGGTTTATCGGTGCGCCTCGTGCCGCAGCTACGCAATGTGGGCCTCGTCGCAACACACGCAGCTCCCGACTGCTGCGTCACAGCCGGAAATAACGACAAGCAGATAGACAAACCGCCACATACCAACCTCGCATTCTTGCCGCCACCTGAATTGTGTCTGGCAACAACTCCAGAAATAATTCCGATTCCTCGAATAACTTTCGTGTCCTCGTCTGTTCGAGACTATTCTATTCAGAAATCAAGTGCACGCATCGCGACATGTTACGAAAGGTTCACCATAACTGAGGTCGGAGGAAGAGTTCGAGAGATACGTTAAGATTAATTTCTTCGCTAAGTGTCACTATCAGGTGGTTTTACACAAGCATATTGTTTGATACCCATTTCCACCGCACTTACTCCAATTACATGACTGCAACACACGTATTTCAATTTAATGGCAAGTACGTTTAATCGGTATGCCGACTCACTATTGCGTCGATGTTCTGACTTGTCTGTTCTAGGTTGTGACTCCAACACGAGTCCGCAAAAACTGTAAGATTGAAAGAGGAGAGGGCCCAATTATTCACTGACTGACACGTCGCACTATTGCGTTATAAGTCAGTGTTCTGCAACATCGTTATTGCCATACTTCGTATGAGCATCACTGAAAATGAAAAAGTTGCACCGTGGTACGTATTCCACATCGAGGTCCTCCTGTAACAGGCAGGATCGAAGCTCATACCTTTTCTAATATTACCTTGCTTATTAGAATACAGTGTTACTCGAGTTTCGCGTCAATGACCGCCATCCTATTCATGTTATGTTCAAAGACATTTAATGGGCAGTTGACAGCATAATGTGTACTTGGCGAACCAGGGAAAACCTGATTCCGAAATTATTTAGTTTTATGTTGTTTCTGCAATAACAAAAACCCGACAGCGTAGACCTCA
This sequence comes from Schistocerca cancellata, assembly GCF_023864275.1. NCBI lineage: Eukaryota > Metazoa > Arthropoda > Insecta > Orthoptera > Acrididae > Schistocerca > Schistocerca cancellata. The sequence goes on from NC_064626.1 coordinate 760,967,855, forward strand.
CATACACCGAAATACAAAGTGCTGTCGAACTGTACATAAAGGTACGTAAATCACACTTCGGAAATTTTATTGAGGATCTCTACTGCGATACAATTTTTCCTAAAACAGCTAGCTTAATATAGAAAGGAACGTCCAAATCTGTAGAGAACGTCTATATGCTTACTAAATAGATTCATACGTCACTACAGTGACTTGGAAAAACAAGTAGCTATTCAGACGCTCCCCATTCAAAATAAGATTTAACAATAATTATAATATAATTATTATAAAGTCCTGCACATATTACAAATTTAGTATACTGAGTATTGTAGCGTCAGACTGTGCATCCAAAATAACTCCAATCACTGTTAATCTAACCTGTAACGTGTATCTTTCAACAAGAACCTAACTACAGAATTACATGTTCATGTGTGCCATTTCGATTTCTACTTCTCTGCAACTGACACAAATTATTGTCTTCTAGCAAGTTTACACCTTTAATCGTTCTACCCTTGGCTGTTACGCAAGCGTTTCTGTTATTGTTCACGGTGTGCTGCTAACAGCAAACGATCTCAAAAACTCTTTAAGTATATTAAACACCATAGTAGAAAGCAGTCACACCCTTGAGCAGCCGTGAAAGCCCAACAGTTACCTACGACCAGTCCCGCCACAGTGCGTGGGAATGTACGCAAGGAAGTGGCATTACAGAGTGCTGCTGATGTGTGTCACGCCAAGAACGCACACCTCTCCGACAACGTGCTAATTTGTGTAAACATACCGGCAAGCACCGTTTGCCAAAGCTCCCACTACCACCGCCGACTCATGTGCTTGCTCTGTAGCACAATAATTAGCAGTAGCTTTATACGGTCTAATATGGGAAACACGCCGTAACAAGTTTCAACAAATGATCATTGAGCACGACCTCAAATACAGCATGTATGGAAGTTAATGAACAAACTACGAACAGCCACTTCTAACGACGTCTTCAGAACTTAAGTTTCGTTCCCTGCGTTATTCATTGTATGTACGTTAGGATCTTTAAATAGAGAAACATGTAACGTACTAAGTCACATGTTATAGTACCTACCAAGTTAGACGACGAAAAGAAAGATTCTGTTAACCAGTGTTTTATATTTAAGTGGAAAATTGGAATGTGCATCAGTTCATTTGGTAGAGGGCATTTCGGACTGCGTGTTACTGATACATTAATTCTATTTAAATATGCAGAGAGTTGGTATACGACAACTCAAACGCCTACCACACAATAATTCCATTAAATCAATTTTCCACGATGACAAGAAACTAACTAAAAATTGAAACTGTCTACATAGTTCCCAAAATCGCCTACTGCAGTCGACACCGTTGTCAGAAAACAACATTAAAGCCTACATCCTCGCACCCACGGTAAATATGTGACGTTTATTGGTTATCCAGAACAAATTATGTAGAAGATTGAGTCACCAGAATAGTGCAGGTTGAAAGAATGACGATCCGTGATGATTTAGAGAGTATTACAAAACTCCAGTCGTGTATTTTAACATTAACTCTCAGATTACATCACACTTTGTCTACATTCTTGGCACAATGTACTAAGTAATTCCTTTCATTCCAGAGACAAAACAGTGATAAATTGCCGTAAAATGCCCACACACTTGGAAACAAGTAAGTGACACATGAACAATGCAAGACTGAGCACACTGCCTGCCTCGTGGTGAAAAAGTTACGAACAGATCCTGTAAAAAAGGGTCTTAAATCAGTTTGTGACAAAACACGACATACCATTCCACCAAGTAAAAACCTTCCTTTATAGTTCGTCATGTTACGCTGCACTGCAGGAATAACCTAGTAGGTATCCCTACTGTTATCGATCGTATATCTTAACGTGAATTCGACGAGTTTTTAGGCACCATTCAATTACCGCCATTGAATGCGCACTTGACATCAGCAGCACAGGACCGAAATAATCAACTGCAACATCCAGAAGCACAACAATCCTCATTCAATATATCAAACGCAGCTCCACTCCACATCTAGCTTTTCTTTTCATCAAGAAGAACCTTTTCTAATTACCCTGGCTCTAAACGGAAATGTATGACGTCCAACTATAGCAGTTTATGCTCGATACAAGATGATCGACAGGATCACCGATGCCGCGTAATCCATAATGCCCACATTATTATTCCCACCAAGACAACAGATGGGGAAAATCAGATTTTACAGTATCTGAGAGGATGTTTAATCACCGTGTCTGTAAAATAAATGAACAACGAAACAATTTGATAATACGACAGTTAATCGTATGATATGCAAGCTATTACCCTCTTTCTGTCAAATAGGTCAGGGCATACGAACTAGGTTCCAGAATATGTGAATGGCTCTAAGACTTTTTGAGTAACAGATCAAATACGTTGTCCTGGGCGAAGAGCTTTCGTTCAAACGCGACATCGGGGATGCTATAGGGAGCTGTGACATTACCACTTCTACTCTTCAATATATGAACGGGCCTGTGGCATAGAGTGGGCAGCATTGTGATACAGTTTAGTGATGGCGCTGTTACTTACGGAAAAGTCCCGCCGCTGAGTGACAGTGATGATATTCAGAAGAACGTTTGGTGTAATTTCTGTATCTAGTCGTGACGTTGGAAAAAATTACTAAATCAGCAGCCAGAGTTCCTCCACTTCCGCCACGGCCCGACTACACTGCTCCGCAAAACTTACTGACGATGTGGTTATTGTAATGGAACACATTAACGACTACGGAAATGGAGAAAGTGACAGAGGTTTCCCAGTCGCGCACGGAAAGCTTGATGTCAAATGGTATGAGGTCAACGTGACTTCAGTGCTAAATATGGCTGGCCACGAAACACAAGCCATTGAAGGAACCGGAACAAGACAGTGTGTGCCAGTCAGTGAGCATTACGATGCACTGTAATGGTGGTGTTTATTACAACATGGCCCTGATACAACATTTGGCCGACTTTACACACAGAAGGATCGTAGGGAAACGAAGGACGACGAAGTGCGACGAGTGTAGCTCAGGCAGGCATTTGGTATTGTCCACAGCATTGTTTCACTTGCTTGAGGAGCGTTCAGAACCGCAAGCATTGCTGCCCAGAGGAGGATAAGGTTGTCGAACACGATCAATTACAACACCGTATGACCGCTACATGGTGCAAGAGGCAAGAAGGGATGCAATTGCATTTACATTTAACAGAGCCGCAAGGCACGCAGTCTCACTCTCTATAGTGGCACTACTGTATGGGGATGGTATTTTTACCCGATGACCAGTACGTTGTGTTCCGCTAACATCCGGACATCAGCGATGGTGTTAGAGCACAGGTGTTTGACCGACGAGTCCGAGGGTCGTATGTTGTTCTCGAGTAAGTACAGATTTAGTCTTGAGTAGAGATTCTGGACGTACCTTCGTGTGGCGAGTAGTGGGAATCGTAATGCACCCAGGAACATTGTTGACCGTGATCAGTTTGGTAGTCCAGGTGTTATGGTACTGTAGGCATACCATTTTAACACTGTACCCTCTTCGGCAAGCTGTATTGCGACACCGTACTCTGCCCTACGTGCGCGTTTTTAGGGATGCATTCGACCTTGACTTCATTTTTCTGGACGACAATGCGCGACATCATCGAACACCGCAGGTGGAAGAGCTCTTCGAACGAGATGATATTCGGCGAATGGACTCGCCTACCCGTTCCCTCGTCTTAAATCCCATCGGGCACGTGTGGGATGCTTTGGAGAGACGTAGTGCAGTGCGTCCATATGCACCAACGACCATCTAGCAGTTGACAACCGCACTGGTGGAGGAATGGAACGCGGAACCACAACGTCCGTGGTGATCACACACCTTTTAAGAACCATATCCGGCCTTTTATTATGTCTACGGAATCCTCATAAATCGCGGTGACTTCAGAGTAGTTATTGGCTTTGAATGACAGTGTTATTCTTGCTCGTCTCATTGCGCATTTCATTTACTTACCTTCTGTGCTACACTGTAGCAGTTCTTTCTATGTATGGTCTAAGTTTCGTTAAGCTGTGTTACTTGGCAGTGACGCGAAAGTTACTGTCGTCATTTAGTTTTACACAACACAATGCATATTGGTAATATCTTTGAAACTTTTTAAAAATCTACTCACCGGTAAAATCCGTGGTCAGGGTCTACCTTCTCAAAAACTAGACGTTAGACAAAGATGTAGCGTGTCAACTAGGCTTGAGAGGTTTTTTTCCCACTCTGAATATACCGCTTCCATTTATTACCCATATAAACGTAATTAGTCACTGCACGTGTGTGAAGTTAAAATATGAACCATATGGAGTATTTTATGATATTTCTGCGTGTATCGTAAATATTCTACGTTCCTCTCATAATTGCGAATTGAAAATGTTGAATGGAGTCTTGTGTGATCATCTTCCGTAACGATGGCTGTACTGAACACACAAAAGGTAAAAAGTATGTGATATCACTTCCCCTCTGGCATTCTCCCTTTTAAACTTCAACATGATTTGTCCCCTCGGACTAGCGTAAACTTTCAACGAGTTAGCTAGTAGATATATGAGGTGACCGAGTCTGATTACACCAAAACAATTTTAGCAGTTTTGGTAGAAGGCGAAGTAATTAATGTTTTTTGAAATTTCTAAGAATATAAACCTCCAAAAAATAAAAAAAGCAGCATTTGAAGTCCAACTGCGGCGACGGACTGTATAGACACGATGACTGTCACGTGTGTATCAGAAGTTTCGAATGTGTCACTGTCCAACTGAAAGCGGACATCTCTTTTACAATTATGTATTTAAGTGCAGTTTACTACTTTAGACAATTTTCTTCTGCGACTCATTAGAATTTTCCTTTCGATTAAAACGAGATCAAATAAATTAGTCTCGCTTTGTCGTAAAAACCAATATGACAACTGTACAACATTATTAGCTCGTGGTCTACTGGTTAGCTCCACTGTCCTTAGATCGCGGCGTCCCAGGTTCGATTACCGGACGGGTCGCAGATTTTCTCTGCTAGGGGACTACGTGTCTTTGTTGTCCAAACCATTTCGTCTCATCTTCATCGAGACGCTAATCAGCAGAGTGGCGTCAAATAAGAGGACTTGCACCAGGTAGCTGAACATCCCCAGACGAATCCCGGCCAATAATGCCATACCATCACTTCTAACCTAACCTAACATTTTCTTTACTAACAAAAGAAGCAGCAAATAACGAACAGAGGAGAAAAAAAAATCTTTACGGAAGTCACTTTATATCACGACAACGTGATTTCACGACTATCACCGCACCAATCAGAGTGAATGTAACTTAACTGTTGCGACGCTTCTTATCGACAGCTATCAGCTAACAGTTATTTAATATACCTCTCCAGGTACAGCAGTAATGTGTTAGTGTTGAGTTGTGGATGTAAGAATGATGTAACAGATTTCCGCTTGTAATATATTAGTTTCAATGTCGATCCACTTTTTAACGGGATTTAAGTTGCGACGCATATATATGATGGTGCGTGGCACGAAGTAGTTCATATATTCAGGTATTTTGTCTCTTTTTCCGAAGTTATTCCTCTGTATTACAATGTGTTTCCAGAATTACGACCAGATCAATTTTATTTTCCTTCCGTAGTTTCGATAAACATTGACTCTTAGAGTAGCTGATGCCCTCTACATTTATTTGGAAAATTCGTACCAAAGGTCCAAGATATCTTTTCGATAAGTTCTTAGAAGAACTGTAGTTTGATCGCATGGTTTGCAGTTTTGTGTCTTGCGTGGTCAGGAGAACCTTTCTTGGTTTGTCTGACCGCATTTGCTAGTTCATTTAGCGCTATTCGGGGTTACATTCTTTCACCTGAACAACAAATTTGCCAAAAGAGAGCTTGGTGTGACACTCGATAGAAATCTCACATTTAAAGAGTATATAACAAAAACAGCAGAGAAATTAAAATTGAGGAACAATATTACACAAAAGCTCTGTGGAACAACATGGGGAGCATCTGTCCTACGCTCATCTACTTTGAGCCTTGCTTCTCAACTGCCGGATACTGTGTGCCACTGTGGCTTAACAGTCCTCACACTCATGAAATTGGTGCTCAACTCAATGACGCAATGGGAATGATCGCAGGAGTCATCAAATCTACTGCTACGGAATGACTCCCAGTACTGAACCATATACCACCGCCAAATTGGCGTCGTATAAACGCACTCACGATAGGGTACAACAAGATGTTGAGCAAGAATAACCTACCAAAACATCAGAATGTTGAACACTCCACCCATCGCCGCCTTCGACCCAGAAAGCTCCCTATCAAAACGGCAGTTACAGCCACAGAGAAAGAATTCAGCTTGACTGAAGCCTGGCATCAACAATGGACCACAAAGCAGGTAACGAAATTCCATGTGTTACCGAAAAGAGTCCGAGTTTTGAGTTACCACGTAAAACCTGGTCAACTTTAAACAGCATACGGACCCGGCAAATTCGATGTGCCTATTTCCTGCATAAAGCGGGCAAGAAATCGACGCCCTTCTGCGAATATGGTAAAATCCAAACCATTAAACACGTCCTAGAAAAAAGCCCTCTGACATCTTATGAAGGGAAACCTGAAGATTTCCTTATGGCGATTGCAGATGCAGTGACCTACATAAATATGTTAGATGTTTGTTTTCAACTATAATTATTTCAATTTTAACTAACTGTATTGTCATTTGTGTCTCTCTGCGATACGCTGAACAATAAGCACCGATATGTGTACAGTGGACGCAGCCAATGCTACAATGTGTCGCTTCTATAGTTTTCTGGCTGGCAAGGACCATTTGGAGCGAATTAATTCCTCAGCCTCCCACAGCTTATCTAAGTCCAATGGACCCAATCTAAAATGTATGGATATGATAGAATTTCTTTTCTTCCACGCTACTTTGTGCAACGGGAAAAAATCCTGTTTTATTCAAATAACTTATTTTTATACTTTCGACAGAAGTATACCTCTGTCACGAATCTGCAGCTGTACTTTCTTTGGTCGACAATTAACAGTTCCCTTCGACATGCCACAAGCCTCAGTGTTATTTTTTCTGGGACACCTCAGAAATTAATGTTAAGGCAGACAACTAGATACATCCGGCAATCTTTAATGTAATGGACTGATCCACTTCAGGTTGAGAGTTTGGGCTCTTGTAACGTATAGAGGAAGAAACTAAAAGTGGCTGACTTTGTGTTGTATTTCAGTGTTTACATCACGGGAGACTGTACACGGTGATGGTCCAGTTTAAGGAGCTATCCTCTAATGTATTTCGCGTAAGTTGCGAAAACCTACTGAAAGTTAACTCGCGAATATTTACATTAAGATACTATAACAAATATTCTCGCAGATATGGGCACATTACTGTGCTGAAAATAATAATTTCAAGTCGCGTAGGTCAGTCCCAATTGCTGTGTTTACTCCCCACCGAACGCTCTTTTCTACGTCGATGTGCAGATTTATTTGTACTGAGATCAACCTACTTTAGAAAAGATCCCTTTTTTGACGTACGTTCAATACAAAACAGCTTACAGTCTTGAGATTTTTGTTATTCATCTCCTCTAAATGTCTTGTAAAAGAAAGTATGCCCTAATTTGAGGGTGATCGCGAAGTGCAGTACATGGCCTTAGCACGGTTCTATCAATCGTAACTAGCGAGATTTTTGCGTGATTGGCTCCAATCCCTTCTCCGCGGGAGTCGCGGAACGAGGCCACAGCTGCTATTACTGTATGTATACAAACAACACCGCTCAAAGACTGCTGCTACGCTTTCGGTAGTTTACTTTCGGTGTTCGACACAAGGGAGGTATTTCTAGCACCACAAATATAGCGGTAGGCCAATACTCCATGTCTGTGGTGATCGAATCATGACATTTGGCCGACCTCAAAACCCACTTGAGAACTGTTCTTTTCCGTTGCTGCTTCGGTTTTAATCCTGTACGTCTCAGTTAAAGATAGAAGCGTAACCACTTCTTCCGAAGTTTCTTCTTCTTCTTCTTCTACTACTACTACTACTATTGAAGTGACTAAACATTTAAGGTCATCAGTCTCCTATTCATTCCCAGTTCGGAATCCACGTACTCCATCTGTCTGCGTTTGGAGTTAATAGTGTATTCAAGTGTGATAACGATTTACAAACGTTTGCATAGCGTGTATCTGAGGCGGATCATGGGCACCAATCCGGTCCGGTATTCATCTAGTGGGGTGGAGGAAACCGCCTAAAACACATCCACCTTGATTCGACACGGGTCGGGCTCGCCTCCCCAAGTCCAGGACGCGTCGCGTTAACGTGCTCGATTATTCGGCCGAGTCTCAAGTTTCTACATTGGCAAACAGTAGCTAGCTTTATACATGTACATCGAATTCAATTTTGTTTTCAAAACGATTACTTTTTTTAAAATGGGAACAGAACAATAGATTTCTTTAACCCCAAGCTAGATGTATTCCTTCCAATGTTCCATGTGGGAGAAATGAAAAAAGCAACCCCCTTTACAACCACTTTTGCAATGGCTCTTCAATACATCTACTCTTCAATTAGCTTTCCTACTACTGACTTGGTGCATTCGCTCAATTTCAGATCACATCGCAGTTTTACAGCCAGTTACTTAAACGAAACATGCTCCAATATTTTACCACTAACCTTGTAGCCCGATATTACTGAGTTCTTTCTCTTATCTTTGGGCACTGACTGCACTGTTGCGTTTATCAACATCAAATTAACTATAGCAAGGGTAAATAATAAGTCGTATTTTTCCCTGTAATCCTTCAACGACCAAACTTTACTTGAGCAACAGCATCATCAGGAAACAATAAGTGCTGCCGACACTATCTTCTGATGAATCATTTATGAGCGTTAGTGATCATTTTACTATTCTTTCATACACTCAAGACGTTATTGACACTTTCGTTGAATATTCTTAGTCTAATTTAACGTACTGGGTTCTCTGAGACAACTTTTTCGAGCCAAACCTGTGTTTACCAAAGTCCTTTGTATTTCTGTTATTAGTCTACCACGGGATACAGCGATGAATGTTTTTTGGAAAACCAGAAACAAGGAATGTATCTATTTAACTCCAGTTTCCTTCAGTTTTGTATGCTGGAGCTCAGACTATCATCTTAAATACTGAAAGACGGACAGACTCATTGTCAGTATCTGTTTACCAACGCAAAAATACTATCGGAGCACAAAAAGGCGCATTTGCTCTCGTTTAAACGACTGAAAAACGGGGTACCAGCTGCCTCACTCTACCTTCCTCTGAAACTTTAAAAATTTGCTACTATCCTATTCTTCTTCGTTGTCATTGCCATAGACTGTCTCATTATCACCGGCTCTCACTCACTCCCAATTTCTCCTTCTCTTTATTCCTGTCCCAGTCCCACTGTCTCCTCCTCTCTCAGCATAAGAAAGGACGAATATATTCGTGTGCAAAAATTTTTGGGAAATTTTTAAAGGTGCCGAGGAAGGACGAATGAGGCAGTTGGTTTCCCACTTTTCAGTCAGTCTCGGCGCATATTCGGCTCTTTTGTGCTCCTACAGGCGATTTTACCGCTGGTTTCGTTCTTTCCCCGCTATAGCAGGGCATGTCACTCATATGAATAGAAATTCATGGGTTAGTAAAACTTTGATAGTTAACTTCTGTAAAATTGAAATAACGTAAAACTAATTTCACACGACAGACCAGATTTTACGAGCATAAAAATTTTGCTTCAGCACTACAACATGGGGTGCCCAGAACCCTTCTGATTATAACGGAGATACTTTACAGCATACTTCTCCGGGCTATGTCATTTTATAAACTAACGTTTTCGTCTCTCACCGGATTTTAAGTGTACAAGTAGGGTAAATTTGAATCTGTTTTTCAGAGACAAATAATGATACCAAGAAAATTTTCGAGACTGTTTGGGTTCGGGATCTTAGGAATAGATCATGAAAAAATTACAGCCGTTTGTTGTGGATAGCCGCCTTTGAATCCGCGGCGGGGTTTCGGTACCCTAAAAACGAGCTTTTGGGGTATTTCTCGATAAAAGATAAAGATTTTCTTTGAAAACGGAAAGATAGCACTTCTAGATAAATGTGTATAGAGAATATAACATTAAAATTTGAGCAGTTTGCTGCGGTTAGTTATTTAGATATCCGCTGTTGACGGCAAAAATAATTGTGAAAACGCTTTTCTCGCGAACCGCCCATGAACTAATTTGTGCCTCTGCAAACCCCTTACAGTGTACCTTAAACCAATCTAATGCAAAAAGAACCAACTGATTTCCTCTATTTGCCTAAGCTGAAGGAAATGTGTAACATTCAAACTTTGGTCCTGTACTGAAGGATAGTTATAGTAAGGCGATTCTTCTGGTGGTATACAAATACTCCCTAGACTAAGGCCTATCTAAAACATTTGACCCTACCTTTCTATCAGCAATAGAACCCGAGGTACGAGCTCCGGAAAAAATCTCGATTTTACGCGCGACATTTTGGAAAATATATGGTAGCTCATGTCACATGCGTAGCGAGTTGTTCTATATTACAGGCTGCTGTATGATAGGTCACATTTTCTCCCTCGATTGTACTCATAGATGCATAATGATTTACGCAAAACCGACACCTCGGACGCAACAGACGGACGGTAATGACACGACCACGTAATGTCATGCATTCATTCTTTTACCGTTTTTGTGATTTAGGGAGGGTGGGGGGGGGGGGAGATTTGCTCTTTTCCTGTCACCTGTACACTGGGCGACAGATTCTCAATAAATATCAGCCCGCTATGGGGAGCTAACTATTCAGGATATTCACTGTAAAATGTAATAGGAAGTCCGTAAACATCCGGTGTCCTGTTCGTTAGTTCCAATCGTTTTTCAATAACGGTAATGGTTATTTCAATGTCAACCATCCGTAAGTTTGCGCGGTAGCTAAACGGCATTTGAATCGTCATGTGTGTATGCGAATTTATAAAATTTTTTAAAAATTTTTTCATTTTGTGCCTTTTTTGGTTAGTTTCTACATCACACTGATAGTGACTGCTTGGAAGGTTTGATCCAGTCTACTGACTTAACGTGGGCCCACGACTTCCTACCATATTCTGCTGTTTTTCGGCCAGGATCATAGCACTGACATTTTTTGCAGTCTTTAACATATACCTAGTCTTACGAATGGGCGAGCTGCCGCTAGGGATGGGAAAGACCGACCGGTTAAAACCGATACCGGTGTATTAGGTCCGGGTAACCAGTATTTTTCGGTATTTGTGTAGTCTTAGTTTTAACAGTTTATTTTTTTATAATAACCAGGTAAAAACCGGTATATCAAATTGTCGTAGTAGCGATGCTGAAATTTTTGGTTTTTAAATAAAACTTTAAAAAACGAGAGATGTTACTCGTAAAATTTCCATTGCTTTGAAATACTGAGTAGTTGTTGAAAATGGGAGAAGCGATCAGAGGGATTTTAATAACAATGCCGATAGTGACAAACAAGCAACTACTACGACATCAAGAATCGGTGCAGCATTGCTGAAGCGTTGAAGTATGTACGGTATGCCGTGTGGCGTAACCTATAACACGATGCGCGTGTACGAGCAGTGTGCAAGACTTGCCCCCACCTGATCTACGTGTATACGGTAGTTACGCGCTGTCGTCGTCTTTAACATCAGTTCTACTACAGAATGGCACCGTCCCAAGTCCGAGAGTATTTTATGAAATGCGGTAGTAATGAAGCACAATTACGCAACTGTTTTAAAAGATTACAAACGGGAGGATGAACAACAAACTTGCGATATCATATAAGGAGAAAACACCCACAATGTTCATCTTCAACTTTCAACACACTACAATAACCCACAATGTCGCTTGGAAACGAGGATAAATTTAACTGATGTACCTGTAATTATATTGCCACGCTATAAACTTGGGATAATAACTTGACACTTATTTCTGTGGTTGCATCATGATGAAAAACTTGTACCACCCATCCATAAGAGACGATGTAGGGAATTGTGATCTTCCGCTCTCGCCGTCAGCACGCTTGTCTTCTTCGCCTTCACCATCTTTGCTGGAGACATGGAGACGAACTGATTTCTGCCACATCCCCAATCTTATATCGATAGAGATCTCTTACTCCCTCTCCTTCATTAAAGGCTGATCACTCTTTTCGAAAACCAGGAAAGAACTTCTCGCTATCATAATAAGTTACCTAATTTCCTGAATCCTACCATAAGAACTGAAAGACAGACCTTAACTAAATACTTCAAACGTACGTCCCTAAAGAGATAACTTTAAAGCTAGGGAAGCCACATAAAAAAACAGTTACACATAATTGAATGACAATTCAAACAGTACAACGGGTGTTTAAGTACAGGTGATGGAATTATTAAAGTATAAAACTGAATGAAAAGTCCAACAGTCCACTGTAGCTGTATTTATTTAGTCGATTAGAGCTCCACACAACTTAAAAGTTGCGAAATCGGTTGTGTGCGCCTCTACGCGACTTAAACAAATACAGCTACAGCGAATTATTGGATATTCATTCAGAGTTATATTTTAGTAGTTTTAACGCTCGATTTTAACATCTGCTGTGCTATGTGAATTGCCAATCAATCATGTTTCTTAAGAGATTGACAGTATTAAGTGTGTAATATGTACACAATCTATTCACGGGGGTGGGGGAGGGGATGTGACGCTAAACAACGCATCGCTTTTTATAGTCTAAGAAGACACTTGCCTCACGCACAAGTAGATCATGTTACTCACTCCACCGAAGTTGTGGCGCCATTGCATAAGACAGCCATCATAAAAAAAGTAAATACTTACAACTCAGTGAACGCAAGTTATCTATTGAAATTAAAGAGAAAATATTATATTTATATTTGTGTTGAGAGCAATTATATTTATCAGCTCACTTGTTTCTATTCTTGAAATACTAATTGTCACTTCCTTCAGATATAACTTGCACTGAAGTAACGCCAATCCACCTCACATAATGTAGTGCGATGATACCTTTCCCCTTTCTCACACTAACTCTGAAATCAAGGAAGCGTTTTTTTTTTTAATTTTATGTACGAGTATTAAATTCTTTATTTTGAAATATATGACATACACTCCAAGAAAGAAAGAAAAAAAAGTGCACCACTAAGGAATTATCCGAATGGGACGGAAATCGGTAGATGTAATGTGTATATACTTCCAATTTCAGAAAAAATTGTTGATTTATTCAAGAGAAAGAGCTTCGCAAACTGAGCAAGTCAATAACTAGTTGGTCCACTTCTGGGCCTTACGCAAGCAGTTATTCGTCTTGGCATTGATTGACAGGATTGCTGGATGTCCTCCTGAGGTATACCGTGCCAAATTCTGTCCCAACTGGCGCGTTAGATCGTCAAGGTACTGAGCTGGTTGGGATCCTGCCCATAATACTTGAAATGTTCTCAGCTGGGGAGCAAACCGCAAACGTTCTCAGCTAGGGAGCAAACCGGTGACCTTGCTGTCCAAAGTGGGGTTTGGCGAGAGTGGAGACAAGCAGTAGACACTCTCGCCGTGTGCGGGCGGACATTATATTGCAGAAATGTAGTCACAGGATGGCTTGCTATGAAGGACAACAAAGCAGGGCGTAGAATATCGTCGACGCACTGCTGTGCTGTAACGGTGCCACGGACGATAACACCACAGGGTGACTGCTATGAAAAAGATGGCACCCCACATCATTACTCCTGGTTGTCCGTATGTCGTGAGATAGTCAAACTGGTATCCCACCACCGTCTGGAGCGTCTCCAGGCACATCTTCGCTGGCCATCTGGGCTCAATTCGAAGCGGAACTCATCACTGAAGAAAATTCTACTCCAGTCAATGAGATTCCAGGCAAATTACGTGTCTGGGAGCGCCCAGGACAGGGGTGGGATACCAACCTGACTGTCGTCCGCCACAGGGCCCGACAACCAGGAGTGAATATCTGGGGTGCCATTTCTTTTAGTAGCAGGACCACATTGGTTGTCATCCGCGGCATCCTTACAACACAGCAGTACGTCGACCGTATTCTACGCCGCGTTTTGTTGCCCTTCATTGCAAGCCATCCTGTGCTTACATTTCAGCAAGATAATGCAATCCCAAACAGGGAGTGTTTCTACTGCTTGTCTTCGTGCCTGCCAAACCCTACATTGGACAGCTACGTCGCCGGATCCCTGATCAATTGAGAACGTTGGGAGCATTATGAGCAGGGCCGTCCAACTAAGGATTCTGAGCTCTTTCTCTCAAATATTGTTCAAATGGCTCTGAGCACTATGGGACTTGACATCTGAGGTCATCAGTCCCCTAGAACTTAGAACTACTTAAACCTAACTAACCTAAGGACATCATACACATCCATGCCCGAGGCAGGATTCAAACCTGCGACCATAGCGGTCGCGCGGTTCCAGACTGAAGCGCCTAGAATCGCTCGGCCACACTGACCTGCCTCTCTCGAATAAATCATCTAATTTTTCTGACACTGTAATCATACATTTGTCTGTACATGTACATCATATCTGCCGATTTCCGCCATCCTATTCGGATAATTCCTTCGCCGTGCGTCGCTCTTTTTTTTCTTAGGAGTGTCTTTTACCTATTATCATTTTTAGTAGTCTATCTGCTGCATGTGTCTGTATAATATGCCTTTATCTGCCTGTAATCCTTGGAAACTGACAACTTAAAATGAAAAATAAAATTCTCGAACTTCAGTTCCATCATTTAGCACAGACTATTCGTAAGTACCAAATATTAACATGATTCTTGATTTCCACATGATTTTTGCACAGTGTCAAAAAATTATAATTAACAAATGAACACTGGTGGTTTTTTTATACAGGGTGTATACGCGGTCGACAATAAAATTCCCGAATTTTTCCCGGTTAAAAATACCCCTTTTTTGGTTGAAAATGAACATTTTCCGAGTAAACATGCACTATACCCCGTGTGAAAGTACATTTCTTCCGTGTTAAGTGAAAATATACTTCCCCTCGGAGCTGTAAAACTATCAACCTTTGAATGGTAAAGGTTTTATGCACAGGCGTTGAGCTTTCCGGCACTCCTAGCGCCCAGGACAGGGGTGGGATACCAACCTGACTGTCGTCCGCCACAGGGCCCGACAACCAGGAGTGAATATCTGGGGTGCCATTTCTTTCAGTAGCAGGCGTGGCAACATGTACCTGCAACATGTACATGCAAGAAAGGCTAAGTTTTCACACATTATATTGGTCTCAAATTTTTTTTCGAAGAGTGTGGTTAGGGCAGTACCCGAAGAGCACAGATTAATTTGTAGCAGCTGAATATTTCTGACAGGCACGATTGTAAATTTTAGTGCAGTGTACCGAGCATTTCATGGGTTACTCGGTTCAATGCATATTTCGTCAAGTGCTTCAACTTTTCCATAGAAAAGCCGATTAGGTGTCAAATTGCTCAAGAACTCGCCTTGCACTTTTTTTAAGGATACTTATAGTTTCTGCCATTGTTATTGCGTAATTTGTAATCCATGAAAGAACTGAAATAATCATCGTACATTCTCACAAGTAACATAATTCGTCTTGCGTAAAAGGAAATTTACTAAGTAACAACGCTTCTCAAACCACAATTCGCAATATTTTCCCACGACCTGTTAGAAACGAAACAGTTGTGACAACACGCTCATCTAAAGCATTTTGCTGTTACGAGATATTGCATAGTCTTCGTCTTAAAGGCATTGACACATTTCGCTGTCGACAGGCGAATGCATGTGCACTGTTTTGTTGTTGTAAATAGCGTATTTTCTTTGCGACTTAAGTTTTATTTTGATGTTATTCTCGCATTTATGTTTTATTGCTGCAGTATTATTCTGCAGTAGCGGCTAAAATCAAATTCTTTTACAGAAACCTAAGTCAAAACTAAAATAGTGAAAAATTGCCGGCTATTTCCCGGTTTTGTCCCGGATGAAAAAATTCCTGGTTTTTCTAGGATTTCCCGGTTGTCCCGGGGCGTGTACACCCTGTTGTAGCTTTAAAAACCTTGGAACTTTTTGAGGAAAGCAGAGAACGGTGGACGGATTGTTCTCTTTTATTTACCTATTTTAACTGATATTTTGATTGTACGTATCTTGAAACGTATAAAGTAAAAAAAAAAAAAAAGTCTGAGGAATTACCAGAATATTTCAGTCTTGGCTCGATATCTACGTGTATTACTGAAAATAATAGCAATAAAGATCCGAAACTAGGACATTTAAGAAACTGGTTATTTTGTGGGGTTTCAATAGTCAGATTAATCTGGAGATGAAACTGCCATCCCTAGCTGCCACCCATTTACTAGTCTAAGGAACATATAAACCTGGAGGGCCAATATTCCAGCCAACTGCCCGACTGCATAGCGTGAGGTCTTAAAGCACAAACCTTTTAATATGAGCTCTTTTAACGTGGATTCAGTCCGATTATTCATCGCGATCCGACACTTAATCCTCTTGGTTCGACTATTATTGAATTTGCAGAGGATACTCGAGGTCAGAGTGCCGATCTGCACTTCGTGAATAATTCGTTTTCTGTCTCTACTGAACGTTCTCTCGACTGTGGCAAGATGTGCATATAACTCAGCAGAAAGAGAGAACAAAATACGCCTGTGGACTTACGGATGCCCATGTGGAGACCTGGGGAACTTTCTCCATTTTCACTGCGTGACCGCGGATTGAGTCATCGTCAGCAGCTGATGAGACTGTGAAAACAAAACGCTTCCTACACTTCAGTGAAGCATAATAACATCGCTTTCACATATTCAGAAATAAATAATTTAATTATGCTCCACGACCGAACACGAATCATGTTAATTCCATATGTGTCGTTAAAGATTATTCGCAAGTGGGCAGACAATTACGTGTTTGTGCTAGTTTCAGTGACACATTCGGTTTAGTTTGTTGTCTTGTAGCCGTTTCTCATTAAAAACGACGCTTACCGCTCAGTATATTTGTAAAACTGCTTCAATAGAAACCAAAATTACTAAAGCATTTCTCTCGTACTGCAGAAGGGAAAGTTAACAATCAGTACGGAGAACCAGTTGCCGACGCGAAAGACACCGCGACAGTGCAAACTCAAAAGTTTCTGATATGTGCTCTTTGTGACATATTTCTTTTCTTGCACGCATTAAAGAAAAATATTTCACTACAATGTCGATTGCGGATTGCCAAACACATACTACTTCTTCATTGTGTTACACATCAGTGTACCCCTCCAAAAGCAGCAATGACGTAATAACAGTTACATATGAACAAACAGTAACTGCGCAACTGTAGAAATAATTCATTGTACTCAAAGACATAAAACGTATTTAGAATACTGTTCAACAGTAAAAGCAGTAAAAAAATTGAAATACTGATGCCTATTACTTAAATTTTACTGTTCTATTACTCTCAATTATTGCAAACTATAAGATTGCTTCGATTCCCCCCCCCCTCCCCCAACTGTAGCAAGTATAATTATATAGTAAAATCGTACACTGAATGAGTGCGCATGCGAGCGCTATATTGCTTAACTTGCTTCGGTAAGGTAGTTGGTGCAACACACTTCTCATTTGAGACGAACTAAACAAGGAGTGCGCGGTACCGCAATAGCAAGAGTGCCCAGACGAGGATCATATGACACATACTGTCCAATCACATTAATGTGATCATCGCCGATCACGCGTGCCGACATCAACGTGCAATAACTACTCACAGACGGCACGGGGCGGCAGCAGTGAAGGGTATATAAAGCATGTCGTGGCACGCAGAAAACAGTGCAGTCGTTCTCGCAATGCAGAAACGGAGCGATTTCTCTGTCGTCCAAATGGGCATTAACATTTGCTTTTAGGCCAAGCGTGGAAGGATTTCCGAAATGGCTTAGTTTGTAAAACGTTCGCCTGCCGCCGTGGTTAAAATATAACGATGGGCCATACGTGTTAGAGGGAAGGAGGGGGGAGGGGTAGGGGTAATTAACGGCTGCGAAGATGTGTACGGGCGAATGGAAGTGCAACAGTAAGCAACTCCGTCCAGAGGATTCAAAGTGCCTCCTCAACGACCTTTCAGCGAATGTTGCTGCGTATGGGCCTCAGCAGCAGGGGCCTGGTTTCTTCACACGTGCTTACTGCGGTTCGTCGGCGACGAAGGCTGAATTTCCATGCCACATTTGCAACTGACGTCCACTGAGTGGCGACAGGTCGCGTCTTCTCCTTGGAACAGGAGGCCGTCTACATGTACGGCATGAAAAGCCTGGAAGCAAACACCCAGCAACGAGGAGGGAGCGTTACGAACTGGGGAATGTTTTCGTGACATTCCATGGGTGATGTCATTCTGGAACGGACGAAGGATCAACACAAATCTATATTATCCTTGGGGAACCTACGTGCACTTTGTTTTCCTCGGCATGTCGTCATCTACCAGCAGGTCAATTCAACGTGTCACACAGCTCGCTGTGTACGTGCGTAGTTCGAAAAGCACCAGGAAGAGTTTGCCGTACTACCCTGGCCACAAATTCTCCGGAGTTGAACCCATTCGAGACTCTGCGGGACCGTGTCTTCGCACAATGGATGCTCAACTAAGAAACCTAGCACAGCTGGCCACGGCGCAGGAGTCGGCATCGTTCTACATGCCTGTCGGTACCTTCCACAACCTCACTGACCCTCTTCCTGCACGTCTCGCTGCAGTCTGCACTGGAGAAGGTGGTTATTCAGACTTCTGCCAGGTGGTGACAATGTGACTGGACAGTGTATTTCTCCCGCAGTTCGTGGAATGTACGAAAACATTTGGGTTAAACGGTGTCGCTTTCCGCACGTGCATACGAAGTAGACCATTCTATGTTTCCTGCTCCACTCAGATATACTCCAACGGATGCATTTTGTGGTTTCTATTTTACACTGCGACCGTAAGGCATTCTCGTCCCGCTAATGACTGCGACCTGGCCACATACTTTCCGCATTCTGTTAATTCTGTTTCACCGAGTCACGTGCTGGAAATAGAAAACGCAGCCCTGTAAGCATAGCTGTGTGGATTTGCTACAGTCATAGATCCTGGGGCGCTGGCAGGGCACGTCTGCTCCAACTTTATAAGGCCTTTGTGCGCCCTCGACTGGAATACGGATGTCAAGCTTATGGCTCTGCAAGACCTTCCTACCTCAAAATGTAGCACAGGAAAACATTACATTCACATAGCAACAATAACAACAACAACAACAATAATAATAATAATAATAATAATAATAATAATAATAATAATCAGGGGACCAGTACGAAACTTTAGCACTTTTATCGTTTTAAATAACGACAGTATTTGGAATAAGTGCAGTCTTCGGACAGTGGTAGTTACGAGAACGAAAAGAAAACATCTTTAAAAATGAACCGAACGAGGTGAAATAGTTATGACTTTTTGATACACCCTTGTATACAGATTTCCTTGAGTTCAAAGATGTGTTTTGCATTCGGAATGTTAGTCCCGCTGTCTATGACGAGCAGAGATCAGGGATTGTCAGAAGGGCCGCATGATCTATAACTTTACCTCGACAAACATTTTCAATTACAATAAGCACGTTAGGCCGTAGTAGCAATGGGTAAATCACGATTCAACGCGACAATGACAAACATGTTTGTCGTTTCGGAAAGTACAATCGTTTAAAAAAGTCATCTTGTACGACGGGCAGAGAGAATGGACAACCGCAGTGCCAATATGAAAAAGCAGTCTCTTATTCGTGATTAGTAAGTTAGCTACGTAACTATAGGTATGAAAAAGCTGGTCGTCTATGATGCCCTATTGCCTATGACAGTTAGAAGTCTCTTTTATGTTAAAATTTTCCATAAATAGTAAGTTTTATCGCAAAATCGGCATGCAATGTCAGAAGCAGTTTAAAAAACTGTTCTAACGATACCTCATTGAACGGTGTCCCTCAAGGAAGTGTCCTCAGTGTGACAGCTTTCGCAATTGCCATCAATAGTATTGCGTCCACAGTACGACGGCCCGTGCAGTGCTCCTTGTTTGTGGACGATTTCTCCATTTTCTGTGCGTCTTCCTCCCTCACAGCTGCTACACGCCAATTACAGCTGACACTCATGCGATTGGAGGAATGGTCTAAGACCGCGGGCTTTAAATTCTCTTTGGAGAAGACCGTTTGTGTAGATTTTAACCGTTCCCGTTCTCTTTTTAATCTCCCTGTTTTAAAACTAGGAGACACTGTTCTCCCCTTTATGGAAAAAGTGAAATATCTCGGGCTTATTTTTGATGAGAAGCTCACATGGTTGCCACACTTAAAGGATCTAAAAGTCCGCTGTTTCAAGGCTTTAAACGTCCTAAAATGCGTCAGTCATAGATCCTGGGGCGCTGGCAGGGCACGTCTGCTCCAACTTTATAAGGCCTTTGTGCGCCCTCGACTGGAATACGGATGTCAAGCTTATGGCTCTGCAAGACCTTCCTACCTCAAAATGTTGGATGTGATTCACCATGAGGGTATTAGGCTTTCAACGGGGGCTTATCGCACGAGTCCAGTTGCTAGTCTGTGTGTCGAGGCGGGAGAGCCTCCGCTGTCCATTCGGCGTCTTCTCCTTGTGGTACGGCACGCGTACAGGGCCAAGTCCACTCCTCTTTCATTGGCGTCCAACACTTTTTCCCAGCCGGCACTGGCACGTCTCTTCCGCCACCGTCCGGCGGCAACAAAGCCGTTTGGCATCCGTGCAAAGGAGAGTCTCGATTCAGTACACCTGGAGGGCATTAAGGTACTCCACCAGGGATGGAGTACGGGATCTCCCTGGCGACTACAAAGGCCAAGATTACTTCTTGATCTGGCTGCTTACAGGAAGTATTGTACCCCGGACCACCTTTTTAAAATTAAACTTACTGAGATTTTGGAACACCATTCCGATTTTATTACTGTTTACACGGATGGGTCTAAACAGGGGTATTTTATGGGCTGCTCTGCTATGTTTCCCGATACTGTCCATCGGATAGGGCTCCCACAGCAGTTCTCAGTTTACTATGCAGAACTGTTTGCCATTCTGCAAGCATTAGAGCATATGCGCCGACATCGTGGCACGAAATTCCTCATCTGCTCCGATTCCCAAAGTGCTCTACACGCTCTTGAACAGATGTACCCAGCAGATCGGATGGTGCAAGAGGTGCAGGACGCACTCCTGCTCTTGCAACAGCAGGGTAAGGATGTAATTTTCTGCTGGGTTCCAGGGCACATAGGGATTCCTGGAAATGAACTTGCAGATGCGGCTGCCAAGGAGGCTTGCTCCATCCCACCTCCTGCTCGCTGTTTCGTCCCCCTGCAGGCCATAACGTCTTTCGTTACTCGGAAGGTCATGCGTTGGTGGGAGGCTCAGTGGCTGGACGTGAGGGATAATAAGTTGCGAGCGGTGAAGGACTCTGTCCGACCGTGGCTCACCTCCTTCCGACAACGACGAGCTGAGGAAGTAGCCCTTACACGGCTTAGAATAGGCCATTGTCCTTTGACACATGGTTTTCTGTTACGTCGTGAGGAGCCACCAACGTGTCAGACATGTGGGACACAGCTGTCGATACGACATATTTTAACTGAGTGTGTTTTATATGCGGGTTTGAGGGAAGATTTCAGTTTCCCACCAGGCCTACCCTCTCTTTTAACTAATAATGAGGCGAGTGTCGCTAGAGTTTTAAGTTTTTGTGTGATGTCTGGCCTTCTTCCCAAAATATTGGGATTGAAGTCTTAAATGTGCTGTCCCGTGGTTTGGTCACCCATTATTTGTAAGTGGTCACTCAGCCACAGTTAATTATTTTTACCTGTTTGTACTGCTATTTTATTTTTAGTTTTATCTCCCTGATTTGATGTGCTGTGTCCAATCTTGCAATTTGAAAATACCCATTCTCTCACAATTCGGCTCTGAATTGAACTTTTGGGAACGGGCGCTGATAACCTCGCTGTTGTGCGCCCTAAAACACTAATCATCATCATCATCATCATTCCTATAAAGATCAGTATGTGTTGAGGAAACTGAATGTTGACTTGAGGAATTTATATATGATGATAAAATAGCCGATTCTCTTGATGCTGCTCCGAAGAGCTTTCTATCATTAATGCTGGGGTCCTAACCTCAGAATAACCTACATAATATAATATACAACTTGTGAACTTGAAAATACGCTAAGAACTAGGGAAGGTAGTAATTGGTGAAAACTGAAAAACATACAAGACATACCGCCCCTTGCACGTGTTATACTACTTCAGATACGTTTTCTGTAACTAGCGATACCTGAACAAAGTGGCGCTACTTGTTGCAACAACCCCAAAAGGTAGGCTTTAAAATGGCTTTTTGTCACCACAGCTAAACGATCACACATACGTCATGTACTGACGGACAGTGACAATCGAGCACTGCGAAGGGTGGTTGTAAAAAAAAAAATCGCTTGAGATCAGCGGGAGGGATTATTACTTAGTGGCAAAGCGCTACCAGCAATCCAGCTAGCTCAATGATTGTGCACAGAGAGTTAAGAAGTCTGACAAGGGTCGAGCAGCTCTCCACACGCCACTAATTTCAGTGGTCAGTGCTAAGCGACGCTTGTATTGGTGTAAAGAGCGAAGCCACTGTACTGTGGATGATTGAAAACTAATAACTTGGAGTGATGAACCACGCTTTACCGTGAGAGAACTCGTTGGAAGGATTTGGGTTTGGCGAATGCCTCGAGAACGTTACCTGCCACCCTGTGTTGTGTCAACAGTGAAATACGGAAGAGGTAGTGTTAAGAGTATAGGTATAATTTTCCTGCTTGGGATGTGATCTCCTTATTGCTCTTAAGAAAACGCTAAATGCGGAAAGGTATGAACGCATTTTACAGTGTTGTGTTTAGCGTAGAGTATAGGCTGGCTGGCTGTCCCAACGTGATAGCGCATTTGTCATAAAGCAGCACCTGTGAGGGAATGGTTTGTGGACGCTAACGTTCCTGAAATGGACTGACCACGCAGTCGCGACCCAAACCCAACTAAATACCATTGGGACGAGTTAGAACGCAACTAAATACCATTGGGACGAGTTAGAACGCAACTAAATACCATTGGGACGAGTTAGAACGCAACTAAATACCATTGGGACGAGTTAGAACGTCAGTTTCTCTCCAGATACCCGCGTCCAGCATCACCACACTCTCTGGTTTTGGTTGTTTAGGATTTTCAGATACCTCGTTGAAAGAGTGTCCAACAGATTTCAAGAAATCGAAAAGGTGGACGTACCCCATATTAACGGCCTTTAATAGATGGTCCGGATACTTATCAGATCGCGTTTGTATCAGTAAAGGCGATGTTTCACTTCGACAAAATTTAATTTCCAACGTCTGCTGTCACATAGAAGCCGCAAGCAGTGACTCAGGGTGAAAGGTATCGCAAGGGAGAAGCATTCAAAAATCTCGTTCGGTGACTGGTTATATGTTTTCCCGGTTACTGTAGTAATATATACGTCTACGACTTGCAGTCATCCCAAGACGGAAAAAATCGTCTGTGTCCTGAGCAACTACTTGGCTCCCTCACACGACTACCTGGAAATGTGAGAACCATTTGTTTTGCTTTATGTGTTTCGTCGTAGCTCACGATTTGGGTAAAGCTCTGACCGTCTGAGCTATCCAGGCACTATTATTGGAAAGAAGCACTCCTGCATTCTTTGCTAGAATAGCAATCCTCGAAGGAAGGGTATTCCGCAGGAACAGAAAACTTGAAGCTGTTACGACGACTCAGTCAATCAGAACAGCACAGCCCTTCGAAAGCTAAGGCGGACCATCACACAGCTTTAATCTACCTAGCAGTTTTGATAAAGAGCACACTTCTCTGCGAAGTGGAGGAACAATTCTGGAAGTGCGCAGACTTGCCAAACCGAACAATATTTGAGGAAAAGAGCAGGCCGTAGTTTTATTTATAGAACCACGTAAGCGAATTCTCTATTGACTCTGGGCTCACATAAGAAACGTGAAACAATGAGAGGACCAGATTCCAACCAAGCACATTGCACCACGAAGTTAAACTTTCTGCGACTACGCTAGAGAATTTTCCACAACATTATAGGCAAACTGGTATACTCAAGAGAAATCGAGATTTTAACTACTACTACTACTACTACTACTACTACTACTACTGAGTAATATTAATCAGGACGGTCAGTAGAGTACATGGAGGAAAGGAAAAATGTCATTACAGTTGGAGCCAATGCTGTGCAAGAGGATCTCAGTTTGTAATTGATGCTCGATACAGAATCTGCGATAAATTTGAATCTTGCGTAAGTGTTCTACATGCATGATTTGTAAGTAACGAGGAACACGTCTCTAATTCAACTGCATCAATGCATTTGCAGCTAGAAAAGTGTTTCGGGCATAAGAAAAACGACACATTTTTCATATTTAAACACAATAATTCGGGAATAAAGATGTTTTGTAACTACCACGTGCGACTGAGTAGAATCAAAACACGACAGGAAGAAAATGCTATTTGCTAGGAAAATGAGTGAGAAAATTACAATATAGCAATTTACAGCAAAGAAAACGCCAAGAAATTAGCAAAAGTATGACAAAATACGGGGAAAAATTACGCAAAATTCTTCACGGTAACAAAATGCTGTCACCAACTGCGAAATATTCATAAGCTAATTCTTGCCGGTGCCTCCCACCGTACTGTCACGTCTGTGCCTGCGTTGGGGGCACCGCGGTTGTTCTGTAGCGGTCCTCAGCGTGAAGGAGAGGGGTGGAGGGGAGGAAAGGATGAGAAACAACCAATATATGCTTCGAGCAAATAACACAAATGATGCACTTCATGGAAGGCACATATGTAACTACCTTTTAGAACTATCTCAAATCCAAATCCATTCAATAGTCGCGCAGGTGCCGCCTGCATGAGAAGGGCTTTTACGCTTTACCTCATAGTGTCGAACATGGGACGGGTATTTTGTTTACAGTAGTAAGATCAGCTGCAACAAGGAAACGTTATGCTTATACCAAGCAGCTGCAAGTAAAGCCCCTGTTTTACAAGATAGACTTCTTTTCTCTACTGAACACTGGCGGCAAGTTAGTCTGCTACTGCTTCCTGTAACGAAACTCGATTGTCGCTGGTGATCGTTTTCCTGTACAGAAAGGCGCCAAAATTGCATGTGTTGTGAGTGGTATCTGCTGCGCTGTTTGGGACCTGAATAGTGAAAAATTGAGGTTATGAGGGACAAGTACCTCTTACAAAAAGTTTGACTAAAGTAACAGCATTAAGGAACTAGCAACGATAGAGGAGTCTATTAATAACTAAACCAAAATTCATAGTGAGTTTTCTTGCTGAAGGATGAATATTAATTTCTCCACACAGCTGAGAACTGAAAGAACAAAATCTCGTTCAAACATTTGAAAACAACGTTTATTTGCTTTATAAAATAAATACAAACACACAAAACATTATTTAGAAAGTACCCTTTTATTTCATTCTTTGTATATTACTTTTTTCTAAGTGCTAAATAACACAAAATGTTAGTTTGCTCCTTCATGACTTTTGTGCCATTGAAATAATTTTCACCGAAACTTTTTTTGTGTATCTACATTCTTAGTTATACACAACGAAGACTTTGGCACAAAGCCGAATGGTGTGTCTGAAATCAGAGGCTCAGACTGTTCTACGACCATATAGGCTGCAGAATCCTAGACTTGCGCCACAGGGTGGTGGGTTTTGGTCAGGGGTCCACTACATTCAGAAAGCGCCTATACAGGCAGCGGGGCTCTGTGGAGGCGACTGGGCAGTACCTTTTTCTATTTGAGGGTCTCAGGAAACTACAGAATGGGCATCAGTCTAAAAGTGTGTCGTAGCTGTGTATGGAAAGAACCAGAGCTCTAACAGCTAATAGAAAGCACTGTAGCTCAAGTCGGTATGAATACTAAAGCTGTCTAAAGCTTGAGATAAGTTCATCTGAAATTTTTACAAAAGGCCTAGCGCGTTCAGAAAGGGCAGATTAGATACAGTTGGTGGTGGAGTGTTTTAATGCTGTCAGAAGTAATTTATCTTGTAGTTAAATTGAAGTATATAGTTCCTGCGAGTTAATATGGATACAGGTTATACATGACAAGCGAAATAAATTAACAATAGTTTCCTTTTACCGACTGCTGATAAGGGCGCAGGTTCGAATCCTGTCTCGGGCATGGATGGCTGTGAAGTCCTTAGGTTAGTTAGGTTTAAGCAGGTCTAAGTATAGGGGACTGATGATCTCATATGTTAAGTCCCATGGTGCTTAGAGCTATTTGAACCATTTTGAACCTTTTACCGACCCCCCGACTCAGATGATGCAGTTGCTGAACAGTTCAAAGATAACTTGAGTCTCATTACAAATAGGTACCCCAGACATGCAATTATAGTTCCTGGTGGCTTCAATCTATCCACGATATGTTGACAAAAATATATAGTTAAAGTTGGTAGTGGGCGCGAAACGCCGTACAAAAAGGTACTGTACATGTCTTCTCAGAAAATTATTTTGAGCAACTAGTTCAGGAGCACACTCGAAGCGTAAATGGTTGCGAAAACATAATAGACCCCTTAGCAACAAATAATCCTGAACAAACAGAGAAAATTATGATGGATGCAGGGGTTAGTGGCCACAAGGTCGTTGTATCAAGAGTGTAAACCGTAACATCCAAATATACCAATAATAAATGCAAAATATATATGTTTCAAAAAGCAGATAAAAATTAGCTTGATGCCTTCCTAAGAGACAATCTAAACTGCTTCCAATGTGGCTACGTAAGCGTAACGTGGTTTAAATAGTATCTACGGCAATTGACAGACATGTAACAAACAAATTAATAACAGATGGTACTGATTCATCATGGTACACAGAACAGGACAGAGCACTATTGTAGAAGAAACGAAAAAGGTATGACAAATTTAAAACAGAGCAAAATCTCCCAGATTGGTAAAGTTTCACACACGCTCGAAATTTAGCGCGAACTTCAATGAGAGATGCTTTTAATACTTTCCACAACGAGACTCTGCCTCGAAATACGGCCGAAAACCCGAAGAAATGTAAAGTACAGCTTCACTCAACGATTGAAGTGATGTTACTACAGACAATGCCACTAAAGCATAGTTACTAAATACTGTTCTCCGAAATTCTTTCACCAAAGTCGATGTGAATATTCCTGAATTCGAATCAAGAACCCGAGTAACTTTGTAGTAGATATCCTTGGTGTAGCGAAGCAGCTTAAGACACTTAAGAAAGGCAGGACCTCCGCTCCAGATTGTGTAAGAGTAATGTTCCTTTAAGAGTACGCTGATACAATAGCTCCATACTTAGTAATCATACACTGCCTACCACACGAAGTTAGATGCCGCCTGGTCAAGCTGCGGGCACCCTAGCGAAAATATGAGCTGCACATGGGGAAATCCATTGAGACAAGCGACTTTGACAAAAGGCAGATTGTTATTACACACAGCCTGTGAACGAGCATTTAGGAAACGGCAAAGCTGGTAGAATATTCACGTTCAATTGTCTTGAGCATCTACAGATACAGGTAGGACAGTGGAACTACCACAAGGCGCTAAATGGTTGGGTGTCCACGACTCTTCACAGAACGTGCGGTTCGGAGGCTTGTCTGCTCTGAAGTAGGATTAATGGCGATCTGCGGCACCTCTGCCGAAAGACTACAATTTGGTGCACGCATAAGTATTTCGGAGCACACCATTCATTGTACCCTGTTGAACATGGATCTCCACCGCAGACCAGCCCTTTGTGTTCACATCTTAACCCAACGACATCGTCAAGTACGATTGCAGTGGGCGCGAGACCATCGGGATTCGACTGTCGATCAATGAAATTTGTCGGCTCCTCGGATGAATCACATTATGGCTACACTAGGTCGATGGTCGTCGGCTCGAAACGTGCAGTGCGCCACGGACGCGGGCTGGCGGGAACAGTATTATGCTGTGGGAGACATTCTCCTGCGCTTGCACAGGACCTGTGGTAGTAATCGATGAGACGCTGACAGCTGCGAACCACCTGCATCCCTTCATGATTATGTCTTCCCCGTCGGCGATGTCGTCTTTCAGCATTATAACTGACCGTCTCTAGGAGCCAGAATCATGCTACAGTGGTCTGTGGAGTATTATAGCGAAAGCAAGTTAATGTCACGGCGACCAAATTCGCTAGATGTAAATCTCATGGAATCCATCTGAGTCGCTATTGGGCGCCATCACCGTGTACGCAAATCAGCGGTCCATTGTTTACGCGGATTACATGACCTGTGCGTATACATCAAAGGCCACATACCTCCACAAACCTACCAACCCACCGTCGAATCCCTTATAAGAAGAATCAGTGATGTATTTCGTTCCAAATCGGACAAATAAACTGTTAAACACGTGGTTGGTTGGTTGATTTAAAAGGGGTAAAAGGGACCAAACTGCGAGGTCATCGGTCCGTTTTTCCCAGTAGAACAATTACCCAAGGGAAAGAAGAAAACAAATAAGACGTAAGGCACAATAACAGGAGAAAAGAAGAACCAGAAAAACGACAGGAGGACAACGAACACTACAATGGACAAAACAGGGCAAGAAAACCACAGAGACATGCAAGAAAAAGGGGAAGAGATTAAAAACATGAAAGTAGATTATCATGGCTGTCTGACCATGAGAATAAAAAAGGAGAAGTCGGCCATGCTGCAACACATTTAAACCTCCACCCTGAAAGTCCTAGGGTGGAGGACACAGAGGGACAAAGGACATGGGACATGTGCTAAAACTCAGATCAAATGATAAAACCCACCCTCATGAATATAACGTAAAAACTAAAGCTGCTGTTGAGGCATTGTCGCCCAAAACCGAGGCAGGGTGCTGGGAAAATTAAAAGTCCGCCGCAGAGCGGCTACAAGTGGGCAATCTAGCAAGATGTGGACGACTGTCATTTGGGAGCCACAGCGACACTGAGGTGGGTCCTCGCGACGGAGGAGGTAACCAAGTGTGATACACCCCAATGGGGAGCCAACAAAGGACTACTGATTCCCTGCGAGAAGCCCAGGGTTAGACTTCCACACAATCTCAGTCTATTTAATGGCACGCAGTTTGTTGTGCGTACTGTTACGCCAAAGTCGAAAAACCTTGCGGCGTAAGACAGAACGCAGGTCAGTTTCAGAGGTGCCGATCTCCAAGAGCGGTTTCCGCGTAGCCTGCTTGGCCACCCTGTCAGTAAGTTCGTTGCCTGGGATTCCGACGTGTCCTGGGGTCCACACAAACACAGCTGAACGACGGGACTGTTCCAGGGCATAGATGAAATCCTGAATGGACGCTACCAAAGGATGACGACGGTAGCACTGGTCGATAGCTTGTAAGCTGCTCAGGGAGTCAGAACAGAGAAGAAACGACTCACCAGAACAGGAACGGATGTACTGAAGTGCACGAGATATAGCCACAAGCTCTGCAGTGAATACAGTGCAGCCAGCGGGCAAGGAATGCTGTTCAATATGGCCTCTATGGACATAGGCGGAACCAACATTACCTTGAGCCATAGATGTAAACAACTTCATAGCTCCGGAACATGTCAAGAATGAAGAGGAAGTGACAGCGGAGAGCGGTGGGGTTAACGGAGTCCTTAGGGTCATGCAACGCGTCCAGACGGCCGAGGTGTACACCACGGAGGTGGACGTGAATGTACCTCAAGTAGAGGTGATAAAAGGAAGGACTCCAGTTCGGAGTACGCGAATCGCAATCGTGGGCCGCCGATACGGGAGATGAGATGCCGCGAGTGCGAAAAGGAGACGTTAATTCGGATGCTCCAGAGAACTACTAACGTGTGCAACGTAACTGGCGAGCAGTTGTGCACGCCTGACCTGCAATGGAGGGATTCCAGCCTCTGCAAGAACGCTGGTCATCGGACTCGTTCTAAAAGCTTCTGTCGCTAGGCGAACGCCACAGTGGTCCACTGGGTCGAGGAAACGAAACGCTGATGGCGTCGTCGAACCGTAAAGCAGACTCCCATTGTCAAGGCGGGATTGAAGAAGGGCTCTGTAGAGCTGCAGCAGCGTAAAGCGATCTGCACCCCAATTGGTGTCGCTCAGGCAGCAGAGGGAATTGAGGTGCTGCCAGCACTTCCGCTTAAGCTGACGAAGGTGAGGCAGCCAAGTCAATCGGGCGTCGAAAACCAGTCCTAAGAATCGATACGTCTCCACTACAGTGAGTGGATCGTCATTAGAATAACGTTCTGGTTCCAGATGAACGCTACGACGCCGACAGAGACAGCATCCGGATAAGCGGAGACCGACGGCTCTACAGGCTGCTGCTAGGCCGGTTGTTTGTTGTGGTCTTCAGTCCTGAGACAAGAATCTCGCCATGACAATGGGAGTCTGGTTTACGGTCCGACGGCGCCCAAAGCGTTGCGTTTCCTAGACCCAGTGGACCACTGTAGCGTTCGTCTAGCGACAGAAGCTTTTAGAACGAGTCCGATGACCAGCGTCCTTGCAGAGGCTGGAGTCCCTCCATTGCAGGTCAGGCGTGCGCAACTGCTCGCCAGTTACGTTGCACATGTTAGTAGTTCTCTGGAGCATCCTTTTCGCACCCGCGGCATCTCATCTCCCGCATCGGCGGCCCAGATCAGGGCTCACGATTGCGGTTCGCGTACTCCGAACTGGAGTCCTTCCTTTTACCACCTCTACTTGAGGTCCATTCACATTCACCTCCGTGGACTACACCTCGGCCGTCTGGACCTTTTGCATGACCCTAAGGACTCCATTAACCCCTCCGCTCTCCGCTGTCACTTCCTCTCCATTCGAGGGCTCTGTAGAGCTGCAGCAGCGTAGAGCGATCTGCACCCCAGTTGGTGTTGCTCAGGCAGCGGAGGGCATTGAGGTGCTGCCAGCACTTCCGCTTAAGCTGACGAAGGTAAAGCAGCCAAATCAATCGCGCGTCGACAACCAGTCCTAAGAATCGATACGTCTTCACTACAGTGAGTGGATCGTTATTAGGATAACGTTCTGTTCCAGATGAACGGTACGACGCTGACAGTGACAGCATCCAGATAAGCGGAGACCGAAGGCCCTACAGGCCGCTGCTAGGCCGGTAATGGCCACTAAAAATAGAGACACACTCAATAAGGAGCCCTTTCTCCAGGACCTGACTATAATTTTGCAGGACAATGCTCAAGCACGTACAGTGCAAGCTGTTACTGATTTGTTTGACTGATGGGGCGGCTAAGTGCTATACTACCTACTGCGCTCCCCTGACTTAATCCCTCGTGAGTTCAACTCGAGTTCTAAATTGAAGGAAACACTTTGCGGCATTCGCTTCAGAACTACTACAAATTCGTCGGGCAATAGACCGCGCCGCTCGAACTGTCAACACAACTGGCACTGCTAAGAGTATCCTACGATTTCCACATCGCTGGCAACGCGTTGTACACAATGCTGGTGACTCCTTTTAAGGTCAGTAAAACTTTGGAACACCTATCTATTTTGTAAGAGTTGTTAATAAATAGTTGCCACTATTAATGCTCCAACGCTCGTATAAAGCTTGACATCACAGCGGTAGACCGTCACCTTGACTTTCTCGGGTAATGTGTCATCCTCGAAGGCACCGGTGGCAGCCTGATATCCCTTGGACCCCGACGGACGCACCGGACGAAATGAACTCCTCGTCGCTCTAAGTTGGCGCGCCGCTCGTGGTCAGACTGCAAAAGAAGGCTCCTGTGGAATATAATACCCTGGACCATATTTAAGCTCTTATGGGGCACAATGGTAACGGAAACATCCCCCAGATTGTCACAAGCGGGTAATGCCCGTGACTGAGCACAGGATAGCGTTTTTATCAAGACTGACCATGATCGCATTTTGTAAAGTCCTCCGCCTCCCCTAACCTGTCCTCTAAATGCTCTACAGAAAACCGAGGCTTCATCGAGACAAAGGAGTCCCATCAGCTCTCGTACATACGAGGTACCTGAGCGAATAAGGTTCGCTGCCATCCTTAGCATGGCGTTCCTCCCATGGTGTGGCCAGGGAGAGGAACGATTTACGATCATACTTCCTTGCATTGTACTAAGACTTGGAACGCTTAGAGATTGCTGGCGTTTGATCACCAGCAATTGATAACGCGGTACGCTTCATCGCGCATCATCCGCCCTGATGCCACCCACTCCGACCAGGGGCCCTCCCCCCACGGGCGCCACCCAGCTACAGCAAAGACCGCTTGGCAAGATAGCCAGGGAGTCCCAATGCCCCAAGGTGATGGGCGTCTACTCCTTGGCATACGTGGGGAGTTAACAGCGCAGGCATCAGTAGAGTAATCCCTGCGTAGTCAGGGGGCTACAACCAGCAGGTTACATGGCGGCCCCACCACAACGGACTGGCTACCGCGCTGGATATGAGGTGCAAAGAACTCCATGGTCATCGTCAGCGCAGAAAACCA
The DNA here is from genome assembly GCF_023864275.1 of Schistocerca cancellata. NCBI lineage: Eukaryota > Metazoa > Arthropoda > Insecta > Orthoptera > Acrididae > Schistocerca > Schistocerca cancellata. Next base: position 761,000,199 of record NC_064626.1, read on the forward strand.
CACTGCATAGTGGGTGGAGCAAAACGCACCCAGGAAGGTGTCCTCGCCCAAGAGATGGAGGATGAGCGGGACTACAATGCCACGACGAGAAAGTGGGCTAAAGATTTTAATGCACGATGGATACGATGCACCATGTAAGGCGCCCTTCCCCAATTGGCTCGCTCTTCGGGAAAATTTTGAAAAATGGAGGTCAAATCCTACAGGGGACCATCACATAAAGGCCGAAAGGTGTGAGGCTCCTTTTAGTCGCCTATTACGACAGGCAGGAATACTTCGGGCTATTGTAATCCCCGGACCCGCAGGGTGGTAAACACGTGGTCATAAAATGCAACAGCTTTCTCGTCGAGAGGTCCATACCTGAAAACTGAAAAGTTTCACGGGTCACATCAGTACTCAAGGAACGAAATACGAGTAATCCGCTGAATTACAGACCCATATCACTAATGTAGATTTGTAATAGGAGTCTGGAACATATACTGAGCTCGAACATCATGAGGTAACTCCAAGAAAGCGATCTACTGACAGACAACTCGGCACAGATTCAGAAAATATCGTTCTTGTGCCACTCAACTAGCTCTTTATTCTCATGAAGTAATGAGTGCTATCGAGTGGTGGTGAATTGATTCCATATATTTAGATTTTCAGAAGGTTTTTGACACAGTTGCCAAGAAGTTACTTTTAATCAAACTGCGTGCCTATGATGTATCGTGTAAGCTGTGCCACTGGATTCGTAGTTCCTGACAGAAACGTCACAGTCCGAAGTAACTGAAGAAAAGTCATGGAGTAGAAAAGAATATCTGGCGTTCTCCAAGAAAGTATTGTAGGCCCTCTGCTGTTTCTGATTCACAAACGATTTAGAAGACAATTTGAGCCACACTCTCAGATAGTTTGCAATTGATGCTGTAATTTAGCGTCTAGTAAAGTTCTCAAGAATTCAGAACCAATTGCAAAACTATTTAGACAAGCTATCTGTAAATAATGAGAAGTGTGGAGTAATCCACATGAGTACCAAAAGGAATCCGCTAAATTTCGGTTACACGATAAAACACACAAATCAAAAGACTATAAATTCAATTAATACTTAAGGATTACAATTACGAACAACTTAAGTTGGAACGATCACACAGATAATATTGTGGGTAAGGCAACCAGAAACTACGATTTATTGGCAGAACACTGAGAAAATGCAACAGGACTACTAAAAAGACTGCCTACACTACACCTGTATGGCCTCTTCTGGAGTCGTGCTGTGCGGTGTGGGACCAGCATCAGATAAGATCGACGAAGGACACCGAAAAACTTCGAGAAAAGGGCGCTTGGTTTTTACTATCGCGGAATAAGGGGGAGAGCGCCGCGGGTGTGATACGTGAATTGGGGGCGGCAATCAATAAAACAGACTTTTTCCGCCGTGGCAAGATGATCTCATGAAATTTCAGACACGAAACTTTCTTCTCCGAATGCGAAAGTACTTTGTTGGCGCCCACCTACATAGTGAGAAATTATCATCATAGTAATATATGAGAAATCAGAGCTTGCGCTCTTTTTGGGTGTGTAAAGTTAGAGAAGTAGCTTGAATGTGATTCGACGAGACCTTTGCCAGGCACTTAATTGTGAACGCCTTGTTATCACGTAGACAACAAAAGAGCACAAAATTCATTACTACTCGTATAACTTGAGTGAGCCTAACGGTAATTGGTTTTAATGTCTGATATTAGCAGACGAAGCAACTGTCCCCTGTCTGCGTATGTGCAATATGCATTCAGCCTACTAAGAATTTTAGAATTCTACACTCGACACAATGAATTGCCAGTGACGTCACTAATTCACTAACGACGCTAGTTGACAACCTTAGATGTGACACGCACCAAGCAGGAATAGTCGAAATCACACTGTCGCTCCTATGAAACAGACTCAATGCCCGGGTGGAGCCTCCAGCGACGGTGGCGCCGCGGTGCGACCAAGTGCCAGGGAGCTGTGGGTCGCCCTGCGCTGCGCTACGCTACGCTATTCCTAGCGGCGAGCTGCACCTCGCCGGCAGTTGCCGTGGAAATAGGAGACTGGGTTCGCGCGACGGACACGTGCTGTGGCGGCCTTCACGTGCCACCGGCTGATATCGCGAGCCGCTATTGGGTCCTGGAGCGTGATGCAGGGCACCTGAAATACTAGTACTATTGTTCTGGTATTGTTTCCTTGGGAAGCAATTTTTCTAAAAATCGAAATTTGTAGCCAGCCTGTGCGAGAGCTTAGCTCATTCATGAAATGTGCCGATTAGGTTATGTTCGACTACTCTGAGACCATTTGCTGGCGTTCAGCAACTTCATGTTCCAACAACGACGGAATTTTTATGGATGACAATGCGCCATGTAAACTCGTAAGAGTAAACAAAAAAGTGCAAATGGGAAGTACTACCAGAGCATGAAATCACCACCAGAACAGGTAACTAGTGGATTGAGGAAAGAAAGAGAATCCACAGAGGAGATATGATAGCCACTTGGAAACTACAAGATTGAAATACAGGGTGATTCACGAAGATGTGAAAATATTTTGATGTATTATTCTACAAGTAAAACCGAAGAAAAAATTCATACAAACATAGGTCCGCAATTGTTTAGATACGGAGTTAAGGCTAATAAAAGATTTTGCCTGAAATTTAGCAACTTCGCTAAATATGAAGCCATCGCAAAATTGTACAAGGTTAAAGTAAATCACTATTTCCCTTTATTTAGTTGTTATTGGTCTGGTGAATCTAATAAAACATGTCCCAAATGTGTATCTGCATTACTTGCTCGCTTTATGAATGCAGGAATTAAAAACCACCCTGCAAATGTAAAACGAGCAACAAAATCTGTTCATATGGTTCAAAAGGCTCTAAGCACTATGGGACTTGACATCTGAGGTCATCAGTCCCCTAGAACTTAGAACTACTTAAACCTAACTAACCTAAGGACATCACAAACATCCATGCACGAGGCAGGATTTGAACCTGCGACCGTAGCGGTAGCGCGGTTCCAGACTGTAGCGCCTAGAACCGCTCGGCCACAACAACCGGCAAAATCTGTTCGTACACGTGCACCTAAATGCATTGAACGCGGGACCGTTTCAGTTAACGATATTTTTCTCATTTTCCCAAAATTAAATTCTCTACAACTTTCGTTGTAGAGAATTTTTGTGATTGTCCGGAATTTAAAAAACAAATTAGACCAAGTAGTTAACAAATTAAAAATTTTATGAAATTACGGCTTTGTTTCTCTGGATGTTCTGGGGAACTATTGCAGATATACGTCTGGGACGTGTCTTATTAGATTCACCAGATCAATAACAACAAAATAAATGGAAATCGTGCTTTACTTTAACCTTGGACAGTTTTGCAATGGTTTCATATTAGCGAAGTTGCTGGATTTCAGGCAAAATCTTTTATTAGCCGTAACTCCGTAACTAAGCATTTGCGGACCTATGTTTATATGAACGTTTTTCTTAAGTTTTACTTGTAGAATGGCATATTAAAATGTTTGCATACCTTCGTGAATCACCCTGCATAATAGCCTTGCGTGAACCGACAGGGCTCCATCACGATTAATTGTAAACAAAACAATATTCACCGCTAATTGATCAGTTTTTGTACTGAATATTATAGTCGCGTCCAACGATTGCTAACTTAACGACAATCCGCGAGTCCTCGGTTACGCTTGCGAACTGGTGTACTCGCTGTACTTCCTACGTACCGAGCGAGGTGGCGCAGTGGCTAGCAAACTGGACTCTCATTCGGGAGGACGGCAGTTCCAACCCGCGTCCGGTCATCCGCCTTTAGGTTTTCCGTGATTTCCCCAAATCGCTTCAGGCAAAGGCCGGGATGAATCTTTCCAAAGCACATGGCCGATTTCCTTCCCTAATCCGAGCTTGTGCTCCACCTCTTATGACCTCACTGTCGCCGGGACGTTAAACACTTATCTCCTCCTCCCCCTCCTCCTCCTCTTCTTTCTACGCTGGTCCAATCCCTTGCGCCCGACACGGATCAGTTAACTCTTAAATGGGTAGTAGCAGAGACTCGCGTGTGATTCTCCGAGCTTACGGAGACGGGCGAGTTCGGAAATGACGTCACTATAACGGCTGACATAAAAGCGATTATACGGAGCTCGTTTATGATCCCTGGAAGCCACAGCAAAGCAGTGATTTAGTGGCGGCTTGCGAGGCGGTACCGCCAACTACTTGGTGGCGCGATCTTACGGCGGACAGCCAGTAGCCCGCCGGCTCCCTAGCGCGCACCCCGAAGCCAACTTGGCGCGCCGCGCCGGACGTATACTTGGCCGCAGCCAAACACAGTGTGGCATGGGGGGAAGGGGGGGGGGGGCTGGTGCGGACGACACGCCACAGACTGTGCCTGCGCCGCTAGTAACTAAGCGCGGACAGCTCCCCCGTAGCCTACAGTACTTCACCTCGCGGCTCACAACGGTATGCGGCTCAAATAATCAAAATTTGCCCTAAACAAACTAGAGGGAAGCCGCAGAAACGTTAAATATCCACTGCGTTTATGACTACCGCTCTTCAGTGTGTTCCAGTACTAACCAGGATAAGAATTCTCGCTAATTCAAGATGTTACCCTCAACGTTCGTGTAACAACACTCACAACACGCCGACCACCCTAAGAGATTACGAAGCTCCTTGGAAAAAAGGTAGGCGTTTGCAGCTCGGCAAGGCTTCTTCCACGTCGATAATCCAATAATTAAACTTTCGGGGTTCAACCTTCCGCGAGCAATCTCGCTCACTGAACTGCACTTCAAGTGCGGCAGGAAGACCTGTTGCTATAATTAACAGCTGGAAACGACAAGATGTCAAGTTTAACTGCAGTGAAGTAGCACGAAAACAGTAGGACTTGGGGCGAAAGAATGTCCGTTGCGTGCTTGCAATGCATTTTGCTGGATCCACACAAAACTGGCTCCGAAGTAGTCGTGTGGTTGGGAAACTTTTGACTCTTTACTTCAGTTTTTCGTTCTCTTGATGACACTGGATTAAGGTGAAACTGCAGCTGTTGTTATTTAAAAGCGTTTCACTAGATGTGTATACGTCGTTTTGGTCAAGTGTGTGAGCGGAGTGGAAACGTATCTCCATATAAATTACTCATGAGTTTTTGTCCGAATTTTCATAGTCAAACAGAGAGTGGAAAACGGACAGATCTGGAATCAAACTGAGCTGCATGAGATCTAATATTGCACAAAAATATTTTACGACTTGAAAGTTATCAAAGTAAGAAAAAATTACTGATTTGAGGGAAAATTGAAATATCTTACAAGCAGTTGCTGCTAACTATGTAAGCAAAGTGTCAAAAAGTTTCTCTCTTCAAAGACTCGTTACTTTGCGCATAAGAAGTTGTATTGGCGTGATATGTACGTAACAAAAAAGACTACTATCAAATCAAGGGCTAAATTTAGGGCATTTCGTGAACACAGGACAATAGGAAGACTAATAAGGCGCGAACTTCCAGCACGCTAGAATAATTGCAACTTACGTTTATCAATACAACGGAAAAGCTGCCAAAGTTGCAAATTTCACTTTGCTTATTTACTCATGTCTAGTTTCAGGTCGGGGCCCACTTTCAAATTATCCTATTGGAAAGAAAACCAAATTTACTGTTATGTCCAATACATGTATTACCAAATTTTTGAACGCGTGCCAAATATACAGAACATATCGTTTCAAGACTTAGGTGACAGACAGCCAAAACGGTATTTCCAAAAAATACAAAATCATGTCAAAATATATACGTGTTATGAAGTGCACATTAACAGTTACAGTTCATATAGGTAACTGACAGTCTACTCCTGCTGCCGTAAGGGAACCTCAGGACATAGGAAACCTTTTTCGTTTTATTACAATATTCGCCAACCATAAAAAATACAATTAATACAATAACATTACAATTCAACAATAGAACTAATACTTTTAAAATCTTTACCAAAAACAGTCCAATACTCAAAACCACTGAACACTAAAACACAGCAGCGCCACAAACGGTGCGTATGACAATGTTGAATGTCATACGGCCACGTAGAAGTCATTAAATGTGGACCACAACACTCGTATTAAAAGAAAACATAACAGGACATTACAAAATCTTCATCATATCCAACCCTTTACAAGAACAAAAACTTTATCATAACTATCTTTACAGAACATATAAAGCAAAACATTTTTTTCCCCACCCCTGATATGTCACAGGTACATGTACAGAGCGACATTAAACAGCAAAGTTGTTTACTAGTTGACTATGTAGGCTTCATCACTAAATTATTTAAAAATGTGTTCGGGTTCTTTTTTGTTAGCATATATTAACTGTACGATAGATTACTCCTGAGTAACATGTGTTTCTGGTTCCTCTGTTGAATCCGTTGGTCTATGATAGATAGTACTTATTTGATCATAAAAATGGCAGATAGTCTTTTACGGTCGATATGTTATTGACAATCTTGTCATGTTGCCTATTTGACCCCCTTTTTATACTCCCCCCCCCCCCTTCCCACACAACCTTACTCCCGCTCCATAGGCCCATGAGTGTGTTTATGCCATGTATCCCTCAGGATGGCAAGTACATTTTTGGTCCTTTGTGAAAGACAACTTTGTGGTTTAATGTTTGTTTGTACCTGGGACATGTCAGGAAAAACTGTTTTATCTTTATATATTTTGTGAAGTTTGTTATGGTACAGTTTTTGTTCTTGTAAAGGGTTGGATATGATGATTTTTTAATGTCCTATTATTTCGTTTTCTCTTAATACCAATGTTGTGGTTCATATTTAACAATTTTTATGTGCCAACATGGCATACAGCTTTGTCATACACGCCCTAGGCGGCGATGGTGTGTTTTACAGTTCAGTGTTTTTAGATGTTAGTTTTATCGTTGACTTGTACTGTTATTCTATTAACTGTTGTATTTTGTATGGTTGGAGAATATTTTAATAAAAACATTCCTACACTCTGATATTGCGTCATCTTCCCGAGGTCTCCTTCGGCAGTAGGAGGAGTAGACCACCAGTTATCTCTACGCGCTGTCATTGTTCATTTGCATTTCGTAACACTTACATACTTTGACATGAGTCTATAGTTTTGGAAATACCGTTCAGACTACTTATCAAAATGGTTTGAAACTGTACGTATTTTTTGTATTTGCTTAAAAATTTGGTAATACATGTATATGGGTGTAAAGATGGTTTTCAGTCCTGTAGGATGATTAGAAAATGGGTTCCGGCCCGAAACTAGTCATCGAGTATATAAAAAAAGTTAAATTTCCAACTTTGGTTTTTCGTTTTACATACCAATAAGGTGTCAAAAAGTTCATCTTTTCAACGCCCAACTATTTTGCGCATATAATGTTGCACTGGTACGATATTTAACTGTCCAAATGGCTTCCTTCGAATTAAGTACTATACTCGGGACATTTCGAGTACAGAAGACATGAGGAAAGCGCATGACGTGCAGAACGATCATGCTTTATGAAAAAAACTCGAAAATTTAAGAAATGAAAAATGGTCAAACGTTTTGTGAAACGATTTTCTAAAAGTAAGAAATAAATGAGATTACAGACACGTTTGATGCGCCTTTGAGTAATGCCCGAAATCAGGGACAGCAATGTTTCTCTAATATATTTAATTTCTTAACTTTAGATAAATCTTTGCGCAAAAATTACACCGTTTTTCTTCGGTTTTGTTGTTAATGTATATAACTGTGTGCGAATTTTGTAATTTTGTCGCTAACTCTAAAAATGAAACAAAAGATTCACACGGATGTTAAATAACTACTACTACTACTACTACTACTACTACAATACAGCTGTACTAAATTACATTACATGCTAACTGGAGGCACTACCGTCAGCATTCGTCATATGTACACATGCATATTGGGTTGATGAATACTCAGTAGCTGCCGTACGAACATTATTGGAATACCCAATTCTCTTGAGTTGTGGAAAGATCCCATCACTGGTGACGAACTGAGACGGATTCCAGGCAGATAATATCAGTCACTGCCACAAGTTTCATCTATCTGTTGAAGTCAAGAATTTTACAGCAGATATGTCATTGTGCTCCAATGGAAGAGAAAAATGGTTAACTTCCAGCGTTGCCTGTCTAACATACAGAAATGTTGCAAGTTTACAATAATTATCATATCACTTTTCGTTAATTCTGCCACTATCACTAACATTTTGATAACTGTCTATATGCTTCCCTACCTGCAATTACCCTATGGGATCGTTTACCGCTCACAGTCGGGAGATCTTTCATGTTACAGAAAATCGCTGAACAGTTTTTATACGTTCAGTCTATTTAAACCACAATGCACAAGACAATTAATGGTTCACTTTTTGGGAACCTCGTAACTGTCTCCGATAAGACGCGGAAGTTTGAAATGTGTCTCAAAGGTGCCTACAACCTTCCATTGTACTGGTGCAAAAGCGTGGGCACCCTCGTGCTGGCGCCAAATCCTAGCACAATTCTGTCCAACGCCACCGTGTACATGTCGCACGATGGGAGGGTCGCCACACGCTCTCTTACCTTTTCACCTTCTTTTGACGCCTTTGCGATGGAAGTCGAATTCGCGACGCCCAGCGTTGAAACCACGCGGTTTCTTTATTGGTGTCCAAAATAAACCAAATCAGATGCATGTTGCCACTCAAAATCGACACCAAAAGACCTCTGGATGCCGCGTAAGGGGCGCCAATATAACATTGGGGAGTTGATTCCCACACAGTTCGCTGTCGGAAACAACTGTTCGCAATGTCATGAGCCACAGGGCGACGTTCCAGACAACCTTTGACAGTACTTATACCACCGGCGATTCAAACCTTATCGAAGGAGGTCATGGGGCTGCAACCCCATTAACGTGATCTGGACAGTTTGGAACGCAGTAAGATCGCAATGTTTGTTCTGGTATACAGTGTGGAAACACTAGAGACCTTTCAGAACCATTCGAAGAAATCTGAACGTGATCTGAAGCAGCAAAGGGTGTTTATGCTTTTTCAGTTCTGCTGTTTCGCGCCCTCCTGTGACGCTGTGTTACGATAACGTGGTCAGGGGGAGGGGGGTGACATCGACGCATGCGTGAATAAAACAGCAAAGCGTCCCCCTAAGGGGCTGGAACACTTGCACGGAATGACATTTGCATGGAGCCTGGGGCTCCTGCCGGACTAACCGGCTTTTCACAGGTACAGGCGCACTACGAAGTTTAGCAGTTCAGCAACCATATATCGCTTTAGGGTGGATCATTAACACGTTTCGTGGCAAATTTATTTTTAAGAGTGTTGTATTAATGAGACAATGAAATTAAACATCTCTTTTAATATTTTGATGATGCGTAGAACGGGGGCAGCTAGGTAAGAAACATGGTACTTCTTCCGACTGTTGCAGCCTTATGCTATCATTTTAGGACAAAATTAAATTGACTGACTTATATTTCGTTACCATTTTATTTAAATGTTAAACATGAAAACACAAAAGTCACTAAATATTAATTATTTTGGTTTTCATTAAAGAATCAATGTTTGATACCACTTTTCGCCTAATGCTAATTCAAAGACAAGTTAGAAAGTTGAAGTCTGTCAGTGAGCTTCTATGGACGGATTTCGTTCTCACCATTGCGTAAAAAAGTGTCATGTACATGTAAGTCTAAACATTTACACAATCGTAGCTGCAGACTTGTTAAGTCGCGAAAATTTGCATACAGGAAACAGAAATCTACGAGACTAATTTTGCTATGAAACTAATCACGCAAACGTCACATTGCAGGTGTATAAGTTCTAGCTGTAGCCCAGTTTCCACACTGTCAACATAACCCGAAAATCAGTGAAACTGCGCAACTCTTTGCAAGCTGAAAAGCAGTGTGGTAACTTGATCTAATTGCAGATTCATTCGTTGAGTGTTTCTCCTGAAAACGAAAATGTATTTTCATAGTGAAAATGTTGGTAAAATCACAGAGACGTTTATTTAATCGCTCCCATATGATGAATGCTTTCTCCGGTCATATCGCTTAAAAAGCATTTTCCTTCTCTCTTTCTTTTATTTTATTTCTTTTTTTTCGTATCGGCTTCTCGCTGTTCGCCTCCCAAGTGTTCGTAATCTTTTGCATGGAATCTGTTGTAATGCTGTTGTAAACTGAATTTTTTCGCCGAGCACAAAATCTTGAAAAGCACATTAACAGAACACTAGGCTTATCAAGACACTATTGCATAGAATAAACACACAGACCAGGCATCCTGCACTGATACACTGATGTGTCTGACGCTTGGAAGTTCTTAACCAGACCGTCATTCTACTTTTCACCCCTTTATAAACAGCTACTCTCCATTTTAAGAGGAGACTTCACCCTGACAAAACGTTTCGCACTTCATTTGCTGCTTCATCTGAAAAACAAACATGGCTACCTTCCCTCAAAACTGAGTTATTTCTTGTAGATAGTCTTCCTTTGCATTTATTCTTTTTAAGGTTTACACAACGCCAGTAGACCACTTCTTGTTTGTATAGTCCACAACATACTGATGCCCGTTGTAAATCAGTAAAGGCTTCCCTTTGGCGGTCTTGTTGATCTCCATTATCTCAGCATTAAAACAGGGGACACTACTCGCCAGAGACCAACTGCAGTACTGAACTCGGGGAGACCGCCACGCACACTACCAACTGGTGCGGGGACAGGGAACTTCCCCAGCATTATGTCGCTGGTAGCGGCGGAGAAACCGGTGTACCCTACTTCTGGAACACACCGTCCACTACCTACTCCGTACAAATGTCAACCCATTCAATCTCCATACAAAAATCCCCTCTAAAGAGCCCCCTCCCCTGTTCGGCAACACCCTCGGTGCCATCCGCGCACTTTTTGATAGGTACTTCAAGAATGTCCCTGAACAGCTATAGAATTCACTGATTCCTATGCGCTGATGCGACAGGCAAACATTTTCAATACACCTCAGCTGAGCGGCGCCTGTAAGTTTGGAGTCACGAACGATGGCGGTCGAGGTTAGGCTTGTTCTGCCCAACTACGTCGCGCTACTCCGACAGCTAATGAGCGTTCGGTAGTGTTCTGAGCGCTCTGGTGTGAATGCCGTAGCTAATGCGAGCATTAAACGTGATTATAGCGAGTTTTTTTAGTGAATTTATATTTCATTTGTTGAGAGTCGTCATCGCTGATGGTGGTGATAAGTGATGAACTCTACACAAGCAAGCGAGAGAGAATTTACAGCAAGCGGAAAGCACGCGCACGCTTGTACCGTAACTGTCGCTTGCAATCGTCAGCCATGCCATTCCCGTCTGTGCGTCGACATGCGCGAAACGCCATCGTTTGTGAACCAGACTGTAACTGTGGTCTACAGGCCACATGCGAAATTTAAGGGATGTCTAAAGAACCTGACCGAATTTAAAAAAGACAAGTTGGAAACTGTGCAGACGCCTCGAGGCAAAGTAACCCATGGCTCGCAAATTACCCATATTATGTTCATCCAGTATTTGAGACTGAGAGCAGCTAGTTTCAAGAAACTTTACAGGTAATTTCCAACTTTTTCGAAATTATCTCCCTGACACCGACCCAAAAAAATGATTAAAGGGGAAAAAAGTTTACCACTTATTACATTTTCACTATTCAGGGAATACAGCCTCCTCATCAGGAATGACATTTTAATTTATTCCTTCTGTACTTCTATTTCAAAACATTTTGCAACACAATACGCATATACCAGTGAAAGTACCAGCAAAATTATATCACTGTACGAGACACAGTTCAGGTAATAAGACGTCATAAAGACGCGTCAAAACCTAGTTGATCTTAAAATGTAGCTATTTTATACATTTGTTTCTTTAAACAATCGGAGATGAGGGTTACTGGTAGCAAGTACTATTACTATAATTACATAAATTACTACCGCTATAATATGCATTTTTTTTGTTTTTTGTTTATCGAGTTGAGCCTCTATGGACTGAGTGTAATATCCAATTTCATTTTAATGTCTAGGTCTTGTTCTTAATCCTGCTTTGATTTCCTGCTAGTATCTTCTGAGCCCATCAAGAAGTGCCTGTTTATGCTCTTCGGAAAACGGTCCTCTCCGTCTTTTGGACGCTAATGCCATTTTAAAACCTTGGTAGTTGTTCACCAATCTTCTAAATTTGTTCCTGTCAGGAATTTCTCTCTGACATACCAACCTGCCTAAGATCTTTTTCACATTCTTCGAAACATCTCGGCCTTGTTTTCTTAGATTGGATGAAACTCCATATTTTTTTTGTAAGTCGGTCACCGTCCATTCTCATGAGACGACCGTAAAATAACAATCGTCTCTTCTTAATGGATGCTGTGATAGGTTCTGGCCTCCTGTATTAATTTATTACAAGTTATTAATACTATCTTCACTATCTTGATTTTATTACAGCTGCTGGCGCTGCCGACGCCGACGCCGACGCCACCACCACCACCACCACTTCTTCTTCTTCTTCTTCTTCTTCTTCTTCTTCTTCTTCTTCTTCAGGTCGCTAATCCCCGGCCCACAGTTGCGCCTACATTGTCTTGTCTTTTCATTCTTTATAATAAAAAGAATATCACTCCAGAGTCTGTACGTAGGAAATATCAGACAAAATACAGTAGTAATTTAAAAGCCGATGTAAAAACACGAGAAAACAACTGAATACATGAAACATTCAGATTAAAACTGAGTGCTGAACCGAGACTGCTAACTCTGGACCTTTGCCTTTCGTGGGCAAGTGCGCTCTACCAAACGAGCTCCTCAAGCAAGACTCACGACCCGTCGTGCTTGGGTAACTCAGTTGGTGCCGGCACAGTAGCTCAGCGTTTTTGGTCAGAGGGCTGGCTGCCCTCTGTAATAAAGAAAATCTGAGTAAAGGAATCAACAATCAATTTGACTGGATATCTTATCACGTCCGCCCAGACCTAACGCAACGAACAATACCGAACAAACTGAAAGAAAGAAAAGTTGATACAGCACTTATCCATGAAAGGTAAAGACCCCGAGTTCGAGTCTCGATTCGGAACAGAGTTTTAACCTGCCAGGAGTTTCATATCAGCGCACACTTCGCTGCAGAGTGAAAATTCATTCTGAAACTGATTACATGTTACGAAATTCCCCGTGTACAGGGTCTCGCATGATAATTCTATACTAAATGTCTCGGATCGAGCCTCGTCCAATGCTAAGGTACTAGCAGTGGTAACCACCGGAGATTTCTAAATCTTAAGTCGCCCGCTATATCTGCAGTGTTGATACCCTATACAGAAACGATAGTCCAGAAAAGGGTGGCTGCTTACTACATACTTCTACTTCAACTGAAAAATCGCATTATAAGGTAAATTCACCAGTGATGGCAGTATGAGGTTGTAAGAAGGTAGATCTGGCCCGATCGATGTAGATAGCATAGGCGGCAGAGCACGAGCTCTGACTGGACACTGAACGGGGCAAAAAATCGACTGTATTGGAAAAATCCGCTCGCACGGAGCAGTTCAGGGAATAAGCTGAAAACGTAAACTACGGTGTCTTTGAGGATGTAATGTGAGGAAGCACTGGAGGAAAGTACCGATTTTTGGGATCAGATGGTCTTTAACAAAGCTGTGTTTTGCGAGGCTGTGGAGGGTTTAAGACGAAAATTAAGTTATGCTACCTACACAACTGCAAATGTGTTCCATTAAAGGAGGAGTAAGTTTCACGCTGTAGTCCACGCTTCAGACGAAAAACATACAAATTTAGTCCAATGCAAACAAACTTTACCATGCGAAAACTCATGTGTTGCGCCAAACGAAAACTGGACACAGAACAACGCCACTCTTATATCCCTCCGAGCTCGCTATTTCTGAAATCATTTGACCACGATAACTTCCATTTATAGGCTAACAGCGAGTTTGGTACCTTATAATTCATATCCATAATTTATTTTAATAATTACTCACCGTTTAGAGATTACACTTCATCCTCAGGTCACGTTTTCTGGTACTGTCGTTACAGACGTGGTAACACCTCGAAAGTGTGTGTGTCAATGTAATTGACAAGACATTCTCTGAATAGAAATTGAATATTAAAATAAATTTACAGCAGTCATCCGAAAAATTTTTATCTATAGAAATGTACGTATAAACAGAACAATATTCACGGCAAACCGAGAAGTCGTTATATTGACAAATAACTCGCCTCTGTCATTTAGGTAGGTCGGACATTTTGTGACATTTCGACTTGCACTTGAGAATGCCTATAAAGCCGGAAACGTGACAATATGAAATAAATAGTGATTTACTGTTCAATGGCGGAAATTTCCTTCAAAACGGTTGCATGTGTAGCGGGACTGCCGCGAAGCCGAGATCATACTTGCCAACTCGTGTACTCGCTCTCCTTTCTGAGCGAGTCGAGTGGGCAGCTGCGGAGACACGAGTCGAGTCTAGCGCCACACACAGACAGCGTGTTCAGACATGACGTCACAGGATTCGCTGGCGAGTTTAATACGAGCATACGGAGGACATTTCTGATCTCTGCTGGACACACGACTTTGTTAATATCCTTGCAAGAAACTCCGGACGTATATTAATCTGCCGCCGGATGTTACCGAAGAAATAGCTGAAGATATAAATTCTACAACTGCCATAGTGTCGGCTCTCTAAAACGCTGTGAGGAGCTGAAAGCCTGAAAGAGTGAATGGTGGGCTGAAAGGTTGAAATTAAAATTACTGTGGGGTTAGTGAAATGAAAATGTGAATTGCCAAGGAATTTTAATAAATTTGAACGTGAGCCTTAAAGAACTACAAAGAGGAATAATTCGAGTAATTGTAGCGGCACCTACACGTAACACAATCTCAAACGCCTACACGGCCGAGTAATTTCTTTCTTTTTTTTTCTTTGTGGGATAACGGCATCCATAACTTCACTGTGCTACAAGGGTCGACTGAAAAATAATGCCTGCACCTTCGTAACTCTTCAACAGTTGGCAGCATCGGTATGCGCCATGTACTGAGTTGTCCCGTAGCCTCTTCTCTACTGCTCCAGTTTGCGGGAGGCCTTAGCATTGAACGGTTGTGTTGTGGACAGTGTAAAGTGTGGAACCCTACGCAGACTGTCGGTCAATGCGATTTAAGCAACGTGCAGTCATTGAATTCTTGACAGCAGAAGGTGTCACACGAAAGGAGATTCATCAGAGAATGAAAGCAATTTATGGTGATTGTGTTGATGTGAGTACTGTGCGTTGTTGGGCGAGTGAGTTTAAAGATGTTGAGACGGGAACATCCGACCTACATGACAGAGTTGGACGTCCTGTGACAGCAACCACCAAGTTTCACAAGCAAAATGTTGACAGATTGATTCCGGACGATCGTTGCATCACTCAGAGAGAAATTGCAAGCACAATTGGCATTTCACAAGAACGTGTGGGTCACATTATTGCTTTGCTTGGCTATCGGAAGATCTGTGCATGATGAGTACCCCGGATGCTGACTTCTGAAATGAAAGTACACAAACTTGAAATTTGCCAGGAACTCCTCTCGCGTTATGAGAATGAAGGTGACGCCTTTCTCCATCCAATTATGACATGAGACGAAACGTGGGTACACCATTACGGCCCGGAGACAAAACGTCAGTCTATGGAAAATCGACACAAAGACTCGTCCCAGAAAAACAAATTCAAGACTCAGCCCACAGCTGGAAAAATCATGGTCCCAGTGTTCTGGGACGCAGTTGGTATTATCCATGTTGATTTCCTTGATCGTGGAACAACAATAAATTCAGAGCGTTACATCACAACGCTGCGAACTCTGGAAAGACGGCTAACAAGGGTCCGAAAGGAAAAGGGAAATGTTTTCCTGCGGCATGACAGTGCCAAACTGCACACTTCCACGATTTCCATGTGTTCCCAATAATGAAAGACGATCTGCGGGGACACAATTATGCTTCTGATGAAGACATTGAGAGAACTGTGAGAATGTGGTAGAGGAAGCAGAGTGTCGACTTCTTCCGTGACGGCTTCAAAAAAACTTGTTCATCGTTGGCAGAAATGTATCCAATTGGCTGGTTATTATGTGGAAAAGTGAATATTGGTAATTTATGATCACATTCTAAGGATTACTTCTGCGTTTGATTTATAAAAATATTCCCACCCAAACCAAATTTGCGAAAGGTGGACGCATTACTTTTCATTCAACCCTCGTAAATGACATTTTCCAAGCGACACACACAAGAGCACCTTCTTGCTGCACAGCAAGCTTTCGTGAGAACTTAGTTCTTCGCAGTTTGGCAGATACAGTGTAAACCTTTCAGTCAAGGTTCATTTAACATGCATAACATGGTGGCGTTTGCAGGAGTCATCTCAGAGAGCTTGACAGACATGTCGGTGGTAGCACATGTTGAGGTCCGGCGCTTGCCGCCGCAATCGGCTCGAGTGCAGTGCGGCGCAGGGCAGACACAGTAAATACATTAAAGCGATTAAACAGAGTCACTAATGAAATTAGGCCGCGGGCGCGCACAGAGGGGCGGCCAGCCGGCAACTCGCGGGCGCCGCCACTGCCGAACGGCTAAGCGCTGTCCTCAGCGTTCCCCACGACGTCCTGTCCTGTCAGCCTGCTTCACGACTGTCTCCGCGCGGCACAAAGGTCTGCACCAGAGGACGCTTATTCAGGTCAGGGAGGATTTTGGTTGGATCAAAAACTTACTAGGACCTGAACATGTAACTGCCGTAAAAGGCTTCGCAAAACCACTTACAATTTCAGAAGTGTTTCGGGCAGGAATTTGGAACAAGACCGGTGTGGATCCCCATTAGCCACTTTTTGTCGTACGCTGAGCCGCCATCTTAAAACGACCAGCAGATTCGTGGACTACAATAGCATTAATGTAAGCGCTGTTAACTAAGGTACGAAAGGGAACCACGTAACAACTGTCACAATTAAAAATTTAAGAAATATTTGTCGCCATCGTGTCCGGAACAGTATTTCGTAGTCCAGGAACCGTACTTAGAAATACTTAAACATCGTGGATTACATTTTGCACAGAATGATCTTCACAGCAAAGATTCACAATACGAAAGAAATTAGATTATTACAAGTAACTACAGCTGGCAAAAAGAACGTTGCTAGCCGTAAACAAAAAGAACACGCTGAGGAAAAATATGAAAGCATAAATGTGACGTTAGCACAACCCCCTCCGTCACTGGTGTTTTAATGTGACCTGTCTCCATTCGCTACAAGTTTCAGTGCTTCCATTCTGTCTCCTTGACGAAGAAGGCCAATCTCCATAAAAATTTAACTACATTTTCATTAGGTTTTGACTTTTCTGATCTCCATATTTATGATTCATTTACGCTTTGATTCATTTACGCTTATCAGCTTTGCTTTTAGCAGTACTTTTTAAACTTAATTTTATTTCAACGCAATAAAAACAAACCATTTAAACACGTGCTTTTCATCAAAATGCTAATAACCTCTCGTCCTTTGTGACAATAAAGTTAACAACGCACAAGTTGCTGTGCTGTTACTTTTCGGACTAAATTTTGACAAAACAGCTCACTGCCTTTCTTCGTTTTAAAGGTTGCCTTCCGTACGACCTTAGGTATAGGTATGTTCCACGAAATCTTTTCCAGCGGAATGCTGAACTACTCTCTGAATTATGTAAGTGACTGAGAAGATCAATGACGAATTTTCCTTTGATGTGGTTCAAGAGCCATCTACCTCACTTTTATTGATATCCGAGTTTACTAATCCATCAAAGCTATGTGATAAACAATAATATTAGCAACAAACGGCATTTATGGTCGATGGGATATAAAATCGCTACCATTAACTATAAGCCACATATTTAGTCAGAAAAAGGTAATCTGATGCCTAGTAACTAATACACAAATCATTATTAACAACATGCGACCATCCGCTGGCTCTCCTTATGAGAGGATTAGTATTTACTTACTGAACAGGAATGATGGACAACTCACCTGAAACCAAAAACAAAACAGAATGTTAGAACTGTTTACAATGTAAAAGACAAAAAACACAAGAAGCGCTGAAGAATTAATTATCTAACAGAGATATATCTATAATCATGACAGCGAATCGAAAGTGGTGGAATATTAAGTTCCTGGTACTTCCCTGGCTGTTACATGTAATTCTTTTTGCTATATGTTCCCCATTTAATTTCAGCGAGACAGTAATTCTTTTTATGTACTCAATGTGCTATGAAAGTTCATGAGCTAACTGCGGTTATGAAAAGGCCCTAAGTTTCTTACTACATTGGCTCTAAAAGGCTCTAAGTACTATGGGGCTTAACATTTGAGGTCATCAGTCCCCTAGACTTAGAACTACTTAAACCTAACTAACCTAAGGACATCGCACACATCCATGCCCGAGGCAGGGATTCGAACCTGCTACCGTAGCAGTAGTGCGGTTCCGGACTGAAGCGCCTAGAACCGCTCGGCCACAGAGGCCGGTTTCTTACTGCATCTATAGTACACTTCGTTATTTCCATTCAAAGATTGTCACTGGCAAAAGGAGTCAATACAATACACGAGAAGATAAGATTACATATGCAGCTGCTTTTGGAATGAAGAACACCAGCGAATGGGAAATGGTGGAAAAATTCGACGAACTATAGGCAAATCGTAGACAGTGCAGTGTTTTCCAAGCACACAACTCCTACATGTAGGAAGTCCTTGTTCATCCGGAGATTGTATATGAGAGAGAGAGATTCCGAGTTTCACTCTATATTACTATGTACGCGGGTGACACTGGACGCAAGATTTATGCGTTATTGTGAGAATGATGCTATGTAAAGCAACAGCAATTGCAGCAAAAGCGCTCTGTGAACAGGGTTTAACAGCCTGGTTACTCAAGGATACAGGTCGTGACATTATGCGAAATAACGCCCGCGGAACAGGAATCGTGTAAAGAGCTCACGATTTAACCGAAATCTTGTTTTAAAATGTAACAGAAGTACGTTTTATTTAAACTGAGCAGCGTTAACTGGTCACAAGACTTCGATAGTGCAACATAAAATAATACGAAACCCATGGTTTAATCAAGGAGCATTTGAAGAACACTTAAGTCAGCAACAAAGCTTGCAAGCTGAGCTCAAATTTCTTAAGAGATACGTGGGGGCACAAATTTCCTTGTGATGCACACATACGTAAAAGTTACTATAGTTCAGCTACAAACATCAACAACTGCCTTTGAAGGGCTCCATGACAGAAATTCTGCAGGTTTCGTATTACACAGCGTCATGGTTTATTAGATCCGCTGAGCAACAACAAGAGACCTATTTAAGTAGAGTTTAGAGTACCGGAGGAAACAGAACACAACTAGAGTACGAAAGATATCAATACATTTATCAATAACGAGTGTTTCTTAACAGTTTTCGTGCACCACAGAACGTGTTACTAGCCTTGCGGTTGAAAATGTGTACGCTCCTAATTTTAAAAGTATAAATTCAGAGTAGATGCATTTTTTTCTTATTTGATGGATGAAAAGTACACGAGAATTGGGTCTACTGAAGCACAGGATACAACCCGTCGGCTTTGACGAATGACGTCATAGTTTGCTCATAGATATTAATTTGTTTACTTTCCAGCCATAGATAATAAATCGCTAGTCTGCTGCGGATGAGCGCCATTAAAAAATTGAATGCGGTTTTAAAAGACGGCCCTAGATATTGCTTAAATTTTTTTCTTGTGCATTGATTTAAGTAATTGGTTGTTTGCAATTCATTCGGTACTTAATTTCATTATTAGTGAGTTTGAGAATATTTGGACTAATAGTTTTTTATTTTAGGAGAATTTTTAGTTTTTCGTTTTCATTAGTAATGAATTTATCTATTCCAATGAATATGGATGATTTAAAGGAGGCTATGGGCGTAGACCTGATGGCCACGATTCGATTTTTACAAATGTATGTTCTTGTTGCCGATTACGTTCGATATCGTGAGTGCGGCGAACATATGCGCCTGACAAGTGCGTCCGCTCGTCGTACCCACGACTTACTCGTATGGCGCTGCAGCAAAGATAGGTCGTGGCAGTCCAATAAGACGAGGAACATGGTTCGAAAATCTAAGCTCGCCTTGAGGGATATCATAAAAATTACGCACTGTTGGTGTTTGAGTATCCTATGTGGCTGTGTGTGCATGAATGTCGTACGAGCGAGCGTACAGTTGTAGATTGGTACTCTTTTTGTAGGGAAGTTTGTGGGGAATATTTAAAGTATAGGGGGCTGTTGGGGGGGGGGGGGGGGGGGGTATAGTCGAAGTCGACGAGTCGCATTTTGGCAAAAGGAAGTAGAACGTGGGAACCTCCGGTAGGATTATGGTGTTTTTTTTTGGGGGGGGTGGGGGGGCTGTAGTTTCAGGTCAAGAATGTGACGATGTAGTTTTTAAAGTAGTGTGTGTGTGTGTGTTTTCGTAGTGTTGTGTATGTGGGTATGTATATAGCTCAACTGAAGTATGGAGTACAAATTTTACGTGTCTTTTTTTTGCCTTCCCTTAGTCGAAGTGATGTACAAATTTCCCTTGTTACGTACTTCGATTTCCTCGTTTTCGTTCGCAGTAGTATCCCATTCTTCACTTGACCTATATAGGTCAACTGAAGCATGGGATACAAATATTACGTATGTAGATCTTTTCGCCTTCGCTAGTAGTACTGTCTACGTAAGAACAGGACGCTAGTAGTATCGGAGGTGAAAGAAACAATACCTGTAAAATTTGTATCCCATACTTCAGTTGACCTATACAGATCAACTGAAGTTCGAGATCCAACTCATATTTATGCTACAGCTACTTCTATCCCTTTTTTACGTCACTTTTTACAGAAGTACCAGGACACAAACAAGCGATATCCTTATTAAGGTCGAAATATTATTCGCTTAGATATATGCCTACCACATTTTTTCTCTCCTGTATTCCTTTGTTTCTGAACACTCCTCTCAGCTGTTACATCTGTGTAATCAATGATCTCTGGCAAATTATGTCATTGGTCAAAGCTGACGGGTTGTATCCCGTTCTCCAATCGACCCCAAGAATTTGATCTAAAGATTTGATGCAGCTAAGAAAAGGCGAGTTTGTCACCGTCCCACGCGATTAGGTTCTCCATCATTGTTGTGTGAGAGTTCTCAGGATATAGTTGCGCGCATTGGAGAGAGCATCTCTGTATGTCCTGACGACTCACAGCACGTTACTGGAAGCAGTGTGAGAAGTGATAGACGCAATTACCAAACGGCACAGCTCCGTATTAGTAGAGCGTTTAAAGCCTCGATGGCAAGGCACTGGCACTCACCCTCCACCAGTCTTTATGGTGGACCTTCATTCAACGAAAAAGTTGTATGTGTGTCAACTCACAGTATCACGCCGCAATGCAAGCTGTTTATGAATGTCAGAGATTAATCTTTCCCTCGTCTAAGTGACAAATGACTAACGAATCACAGCGTGTGGATGCACACTGGCTAATGAGAAGCTACGCAGTTTGCTGTCGAACCTAACTCTGTCGTAATACGTGTGTCCTTGTCAGAGTTGCGAATGCCGCCAATTCCACGTCATGAATAACATGACTAGGTTGATGACAGCTGCAATTATTTGTTACTGACAGTTCCCTTAGTATTAGTGTCGGCCGTATGAAGAACTTCCATGGAGTGACTGACTGCAAACGACGAACATCGTCCGCTGGAGTTTAATTCATCTCTAGAAACCTCATGCCATGATACTGGATGTACGTGACATGTTGTTAACTTCCCTTTCTTCTTGATGTTACTTTCAATTAGCGCAACGAATACCCAATAGGCTCAGGGAGCTAAGCTTCGGGAATTCAATCGGCGACTGACTGCTTGATACCGCAATGCAGCATTAGCATTTTGTTATTTCCCGTGTATATCATAGAAATAAGTAAGGAGGGCTTATTACTAGTCAAGATTTACTATATAAATAGCTGAATAGTTATTTCTTTACTCTTCGGTGTACGTTTGCTTCGTGAGCGTACGCATTTATCATGCGCAAGCGATAATCTTGCGTCTTCCGATAACATTTTTAAGTCGCTGTCCTCTTATTTTTGCAATTTCGCGCCAGCTAATTTCTCTGGCCTTACTTTTCTGTACGTAACGAAATTTAAATAAAGAACTAAGTCCCCTCAGTCGGAATATTATACACCTGATAACTATTTCGTAAACTGATTGTGTAACTCTGAAATAATCTGATTTTGCTGCTAGAATATCACAAATATCGGGATCTTTTTCACCAACGACTATATTTACAGTGAACAGCTGAAACGCACGTAATTAATAAAACTTCATGCATTTAAAGCCACAAATATCGATCCCCAAACTTTTATTTTCTTATTTTTATTCAAATCCGAGCTTCGTGGACAAAATAATCTCTTTTCGTTAATATTTTGGTACTATAAAGACTCGAAATTTTAATGACGAAATACTCTTTCGTAATTATCTGTATAAGTATGTATTTGTAAAATCAGCCACTTGGTTTTAAAATTCAATTATAGGCACTTACGGTTGCTAGCTATTTATTTAAAAGTTCTTTTAATTTTAAATACAAAAAATTTTAGCATTCTAAGCGAATTAAATATTTCATTCTCATATAAACCTACAGCTTTCGAAAAGCGGTTACCCCACAAAACACTAATGAACACTTCTTTTCGAAGGCGCCACCCTACTGTGCAAAAGCAAAAATTACTAGGCCGCTTCAGGTCTTTCTATCCTATTCTCATCCAACTAAGTAACTGCACATAATTCTCAGCTCACTAACTACTCCCGCCAATTTGGGACACAGTGCTGTTGTATTTCAGTAATACAAAACGGTTAGCAGCCATAGAGGAGACACTAACAGGCTCCACTTCTTTAGACCTAAACCAACTCACTATTTCAATATACCAAAAGAACAACGCTTAGACCCCCTTACAATAATGTATTTAATTGTACCATAGTTTGACGTGGTTTCAATTTGTGGTCGGATATCTGGCAATGCTGTCTTGGTCCAACAGCGACACTCTTAGACGTGGGTTTTCATAATGTCAGCCAGTCACCCACCTCTGCTGCCAAATATCATTATTCTCATAACGGTCATTAGATGTCTCTCGTAATAACCATGAAACATATTACAACATTTAAATTACAAAACTCATCATCTCAATAACAAAATTAACTAAGCTCTGTGTACATTCCCTGATGTACACCACTCCCGGTGGGAACAACTTATTGTCTTAAGATTTTCTCTCAATAAAAACGCTCTGTTTGCAAATTAGGTGTTCCCACTCATTGTTGCATCGCCCAATATACGAGGGTTGGAACTTAAATAGTGGCAATACATATTCACAACAGACACAAAAGAGTTACACGTTCGCACCTGTTACCGTCCTTCAAAGTAGTCACCAGCGTTGTGTAGAACCTGTTGCCAGAGATGTGGAAGGCGTAGTATACCGTTAGCAGAGCCTGTTCTGTTGATGGTGCGAATGGAGCGGTCTACAGTTATGGTGATTCTCGTGCGACTGTGATGGTGTTATCCTAACGCATTACGTTCCTCTAAGGCAGACCGTCAGTGCACAGTATTACCGTTCGTTTTGGAGCATCACCTGCGACCAGGTTTGCGAAAGAAGCGGCGAAACTTTCAGCGCAACCCATCCATCATTTTGCACGACGATGCGCGGGCGCATACAGCACAAGCTGTGGCTACGGTATACTACGCCTTCCACATCGCTGGCAGCTGGTTCTACACAACGCTGGTGACTACTTTGACGGACGTTAACAAGTTAAAACATGCAACTCTTTTGTATCGGTTACGAATAAATAGTTACCACTATTTAAGTTCCAACCCTCGTTTGATGGGATGCTTCAAGCTGCCTGCGAAGTATTCACAAAATTGTATCAGATACCTATATTAGTCGACGCTTGAAAGCCTGATCTGTCTTTTACTAAACACTATTTACTAGGACCATTCTGGACGCACTGCGCGGTTAAAACTGTGAGCTGTTCGTAATGCAATTTTTATCCTTTAGTATCACCGATATACCGCTTTACCGCCTCGTGTTTCTCTGCGCCTGGAAGCATCCAGCAGTGTGTAACAATATTGCACGAGAGCTTATTAACCTTCCTCTGGGATCCATATAAAGAAGCCAAGAAACTGTTTAAAAAAAGCTCTAAGCACTATGCGACTTAGCTTCTGAGGTCATCAGTCCCCTAGAACTTAGAACTAATTAAACCTAACTAACCTAAGGACATCACACACATCCATGCCCGAGGCAGGATTCGAACCTGCGACCGTAGCGGTCGCGCGGTTCCACAATGAAGCGCCTAGAACCGCTCGGCCACACTGGCCGGCTATTTTGAAGGTTAATAACATTTTAAAAAAAGAAAAGAAAAACGTGTTTCATTCGGTGATTACTTCTATTTGAGATCACAACTCATTATACAGAAAATGTAATAAAATTTTTAAAAAATAGTATCGTCAATGTTGAAGAACAGCCATGTTATTCAGAGTTTTTCGCGAAGAACTACTTCACTTCCCACGTAGTTTAAGAAACCCTCGTTTAGACAATACACATCATTCCGCCCTTACAATCAGCGTGCCCGACGACGCAGCCATAGAGGTTAAGATAGCTCAAATAGGCGATCTTACATCTACCAGCTCGGTAACAACGTTTGTTAACGGCTAAACATTTCATTTTTGTAGAACTTAAAACATGGCGGAGATGGCTGTCGAGAAATTTAACAGCATGTAGCTAACAGAAAGTGACATACAATATTTAGTAGCGTTTAATTTGGCATAACAAATACATTATTTTCTTAAGAATTTAAAGGTCTGGGGTTCAGTTCCCTGTGACTCTCACGATTTTTATGCCATTTGGCATTTCTTTCACCTCCGACTATGCTTGTGAATGTGAAAAAAAGCCAACTTGCAACGTTGTTCGTACTCCACGTTAAATTTTAGATCTCCTTATAGCTGGCTGGGTAAGTCAATTCAAAGGCAGCTGGGAACAAGGGCATGTCGCCTTCAAGAGGACCATGTCCGGTAGAGAAAATCTGAGTTCAAACCAACCCTCCAATTGATGACAGCTTTAAGGACAAATACTATCACTCCGGGATTCCTCGATACAAGTGCCTTTCAGCATCGCTAATCGGTTTCATCAGATGCGAGTCTCAGCAGAAAATGAAGCGAAAAGGAAAATGGGCTGCAGAAATATATTGCGTATTTCAGAATCAGCGGACTTTACAAAAAAAGGGTCATTATTGTAAAAAAGAAAATGAACCTTAGAATAATTTCATACCGTTGTACATACTGAAAAATCTTACATAAACAGTACAGAGCGATTTGTATCTGTCTCTCCTCGCATTTCTAAGTACATACTGCTACCGCCAACATAGATTGGTTTGAACAGGGCAGTGCCACACTAAGTGTGATCCAAAGAAACGGGATGTAACTAATAGCAGGGAAAATTCAAACAAGAGGAGGTTCTGGCGCAGAAAGAAATCTTATTTAGCCTTCAAAATGAAGCTCAATAGACCCGTCAAACAAAGCTACGATTCATAACTCTTCAGATCATAAACAATAGCGCTATTTGAAGTGCTTCGGCGAGCAAGCATTGAAATGATCAATCAACGTTGTGCTGCCTCTTATGGAAAGAGATTGTCTGCTAAACCCGAGAAACACACACACACTTGCGCGATCAATATGACATATTTAATCTGGTCCTAAAGCTCTACCAGAATATTTATAATAGGTTATCTTTATTGTAAGTAACTATGTAATTTTTTGAAAAATGTTTCGAAGACACACATTGCAATTATTTTTTGTGTCAGTAAGAAAAACAACTTGTCTTTGCAGTTTAATGTCATCTATGGTCAACGAAGTGACCCATTCACATTTTTCAAATGATGCAAGCTGAAAATTATGCAGTCGCCGCAAAGCTTACTGCAACAGATCTGACATCACAGCATGACTGAGCGAGGTGGTGAAGTGGTTAGCACACTGGACTCTCACTCGGGAGAACGGTTCAATCCCGCTTCCGGCCATCCTGATTTAGGTTTTCCATGATTTCCCCAAATCGCTTCAGGCAAATGCCGGAACCGTTCCTTTGACAGGGCACGACCACTTCCTTCACCATCCTTCCCTAATCCGGTGAGACTGATATCCTTGCTGTTTGGTCTCTTCTCCCAAATCAACCCAACCAACTATCACAGTATGTTTTCCATTTCAAGAGAACACGATTAACAAGTACCAGCCATTAGTCAAACGAGCAAGGCTTTTACCCTTCTGTATTGCTAGTACCACTCGTAAAATAAAACGATGCAATTCTGTATCGTCTGAAATCCTCATCAAAAGAAGTTATCAGCCTTGGAGGAACTTTTAAGGTTGACAACAAGAAGAAAACCCGCAGTTAATTTCAGTTACTTGCTTTATACCGAATAAGGGCATCTTCAGATTTAATAGCAGAATAAAGTAAAGAAAAATCCATTATTATTACCTACCAAATACATTATTTACATGAAATAAATATGTAACAAAATGTATTCGGGACAGTTGCCTTTCGCGGGTAAGGCGAATGCAAATGTTCAGAGTTCGAGCCTCGGTCCGTCACACAGGTTTAATCTGCCAGGAAGTTTCATATCAGCGCACCCTCCGCTACAGAATGAAAATTTCTGTTTTGGATAGGAGGGGGATGATTGCTACCACCGAAGTCAGCTGATGCGTGTCGTTTCAAGTGAGAAATCATCAGAAGCTCCAAGGATAATTATGAAAGTAACACGTATAAGATTTGGCTCTATCATTTTATCCTAATTTCTGACATTTTCACATACAATCGTCGAGCTTGTGATGATTTATCACTTGCAACAACTCTCGCCAGCTGACGTCACTGACAGCGACCTCCTCCTGTAATAGATATCCTGGTAGCCTGATAACCTAGTAGTTACACATTTATTTCAAATATCACTACAAATAACACAAATGACGGTTAATAATTATGGGTTTTACTTTTTGTGTTCTACTTTTGAATCTTAAGATCATTTGATTACGCCGAAAGATGTAGTTAGAATTAGACAAAAACGTTATACAGATTATTTTAATCTCAAGACTATAAAACAAGTTCGCTAATACCTCATGAGAGTCAAAGCCGCCTTTCTGTCGGTTATTTGTGCTAGCTGTCGAAGTAGACTGATTCTTCTGTCTTTATACTCGACTTCGCTCATCAGCCTGACCCGTAATTCCATTCGAGACCTCTAACCCTTCTCACTTCAAACATACGTGTGTTTTTTTTTCCAGTTCTGTCCCAATTCTTACAGGTGAGATTCCTGGTCAAAACTAGAATAAGTCCCATAAGTACATGTGCAGAAATAAATACTTTTGAGATAAGGCGCAATATGTCACGTAGACAGAGAAGCACCTGTTGATACAGTGATTTCTCATGTGGCTACCATTCGTTCTCAAACATTCTTTAGCCTCTTCCTCCTCGTCTTACCACCACCACCACCACCACCACCACCACCACCACCACCACCACCACTCAAGGAGTCGCGAACACGGTTGGCTGCGCAAAAATTTGGTCTCATGTACGGGAGACACTTTGGTAACGCGTGCGCGTTCTCAATGGGTGTGGAATACACGGTCTTGAAATGTTCACCATGGACAGTCATCTACAGTTAGATGAACGAGCAGGCCATCTGCTGGACCTCGTCGACCAACGCATTGCTCATTAAACGTTTGTGCTAGGCAGTGCGTGCGAGACGTAGAAAATGGGGTAGTGACGCGTCGTGCACAAGCAACATCCACTGCCTTTCTGGAAGAGTACCATTCTCTAACAACACTGATAGTTTGTCGCGCAGAAATTGATGATAAACAGCACCTGTTAATCAACCCGGTAAAATGAATGGCCCTAGATGATGTGACTCAATTCTTGCTCACACAATGATATTAAACAGAATCCGATGCCCTGTTTCTACGACCACTCGACGATTTGCATTTATCCACCTGAGGTTATTGTGGTAATTTATTATCCTACTCTCAATCTCGCTTCATCCGTGGACAAAATGCAAACAGAGAACTGTGGGTCTCCAGCGCTGCTATTTACAATCCACTGGCAAAACTTATATGGTGGCCTAGTGGCTTGAGAGCCTGAACAAGCTGTACGTGATACGGGTAAAGTAAATGCTAGTACAAAATTGATTGCGCAAGAGCGTGATGTCAGCTCTTGTTTCAGCGTCATGATCTCGTCGTGACACTCACCCATTCGTATAAGGCGCGCGAAATTTACTGCCCTGCCGCGGACCCTAGTCTATAACTTGTTGGGCCAACCCTCCCAGACGAATGCGCCGTTGAGGATGTCGTTTGGCACACGAGGCGTATGTCTGTCGATTACCGCCGGCGCCTAAGCCACAGCGGAACACCCTGTCTGCCATTTCATGTGTAGAACAACAAGACTATTTCCGTTGTTTACACACACCTCTTTGTTCCGACCCCAGCACAACCTCAAAACGATACGTACGAGATGGGTGATGATGGCAGTTTTCAGTGTTGTGTCTGACGGGAGCTTCACAGTTCGAGGACTAACTCAACCAATATGAAATGTGCAATAAATGTGAACAGGAAAGTGGCAATTCAACGGAATACTGACTGTTCTGTCCCCATGGAACAATCGCCCATATCTCAATAAGTATTTGTTTCCGGACATACGGTTGGATGTCCAATGCAACATACACATTTATTACAACAGCCCGTGTTTACTACCTGTGTCGCTGAAAGTAACCTCGTTACCAGTTATCAATGGTCTCTCATTGCTGTTCACTGTTTAAATATGCCTGCCTGCACTGACAATTGGATAACTTTGAGTGACATAATAAGCAGTGTGAATTACTCGGAGTAAGTGAGGAAATGTATTAAATTATTGAAGTCTTGCTCCGCTTCTTAACAGAAATCATGTTACTTGTATATTCAAATGCACTCCACCAAATTAACACGAAAGCGAAGTGTACGATCATCAGCAACATGTGCGGGAAGCCTGAAACACAATACGTACATCCAAAATAAACTTATGAATGTACAGACTATTGCAAAGCCACGGATTATCGCAGACAATCTCTCTTGCTTTTCTTTCAACTCTTATTGGAGATTCAGACCCGACAAAACATCAGCTATTAGAACAGAATAATCGTCATTTTAATCTGATATACATGGTTGTAAAAAAAGGTGTTACCACTCATATGGTACTAGATTTTAAATCTGACTTTGTTGCAGACTAGATGTGGATACCAGATTTACATTTGAAGAGAAGGCAGGAAAAAACTTTCAACAATTGTTTGATAAGGATCCTCGAAGTCGTGGATTGCATGAGAAATTGGTGAGCACAAGGTCTGTGACCAATGACTGCGAAGGAAACAGTAGACGTCCAGGAAGTATTCTAACGGCCGATAATATCATAAACGTTCAAAAGCACATTTATTAGGAGCCCAGGAGATTCAAGAACGAGATGACCTGCAATAGTGTTACTGGAAATGATGCACACAGACCTTAATGCTGAGTTCTTAATGTCGGAAAAAGCCACACTTCATGCCAACGCCAACGTGAATAAGTACAAGTGCGTCATCTAGAGTACAGACATTCACCTTGAACTAAGAGAGCACATTAGATCCTCTCCGAAAGGTAACGTACAGTGCGGTATTTTGAAGTTTGAAGCAATTGGCCCAGATTTTTTTATGGATCAGACTGTGACGGGAGATTCTCACCTAGATATGTTGCAGAATTTTGTTTTTAATACTCTTTCCCTCAGTATCGTAACATCAGTTTACTTATAGCATCTTGGCACACTGCCACATTATTCCTTAAATGTTCGACATCACTTGGATGAAACATTTGGTTAACGCTGGATTGGATGAGGTGGATCTTCGGCTTGGCTATCACGGTCACTCGATTTGACTCCACGTGATTTCTGGTTATGGGGAACTGTGAAAAACGCATGTATGCTGCAGACCTACCGACATTAATGGCCTTAAAGAAAACATAACAAGTTGTCCGCTCTACGTACGGAAATGTGTGAACGAGCTGTGGTCTGTAAGACGAAAAACTTTGTACATGCACTGAGTATCAAGGAGTACAGGTCGAAAAAGTGCACTAGCTTCATTTGGAATTCATGTAGTGTGTGTTTTTATACTCAAATAAAATAACAGTAACGTAATAGTAAATAATAAAAGTAATAAAATAAACGTCAATCCCATGTAAGTGGTGAAATCCTTTTCGACAACCGTGTAATCTGGCTCTTTTTAATGGGGAGATATCTAAATATGGTATTATTTGGCTATGAGTCATGCGTTGCATTTTTAATGTTCGGCTGACAGCGGATGAAGGCGGTTGGTGAAATGGCGCCCTGCCGCAGATTTGAGAAGGGGGTAGCGTCATGCGCATCATGATAACCTCACCCCTAACACACGCCCCCCCCCCCTCCCTCCAACAACATTTTGCGTTTATATTTTTATATACATTCATTTGCATAATGTCCATCTAATTTACGGAGAATAGGGTAGAATGAAAACAAAGTGTCGAAAATGACGATAAACTAACAAATTACAAACAATGCTTATGTTGTTTTGCTGGGCGCTGGCCCACATGGATGAAAACACGGCCAGTCACAAGCTGACAGAAGCTGCTACGAACAGCAAATCTGACACGGTTTGTGAGTCTACAAGTGGAGCAGGCAAACCACAGGAAGTTGACTCAGGCAAGAAAGGCGCTGTAATAAGGAAAAAGAAACCCAGAAGGACAAACTTTTTCGAATGGAAGCAAAAAAAGCCACATTTACATGCTCGCCTAGCAATATTCTGCAGACAAGTATTCACAATCTTAGGGCTAAGCCTCATAACAGTGAGGGCAGACTTTGATTTCATACTGTGTCAAAGTTGTGAAAGTTTGTAGCTATTAAAGCTCTTAAATTAATTTAAATTAATTGCATGACACGAGTGCTTCTCAAATATTTGGGCAAATTCTTTTCAAATCATGAATTTCCTGCACTGCAGTTTCTTGAATATTACGCTTAAGCGATGCAGTAAGTACTGATCTACACTATTTTTTAGTATATTAAAATATTTTGTTATAATCCTGGTACTCTGCTTGGGCTAGTGTGTAAAAGCCCGAGATGCAGATAACGCATGCTCAGATGGTGATATCCATCTGACTAGACTCAGGTGACATACGTCACGGCTACCCCGTGATAGCGGGCTTAAGGCTTGCAACCAACCGACTGGGTCCATCGTCTACATTCACCCGCCGCTCCGTACTGACGTCAGTGAGGCAGAGCGAGATTAACAGGGAATGCAATCGAGAGAGAGAGAGAGAGAGAGAGAGAGAGAGAGAGAGAGAGAAGAGCCCTCCCCACCGTACGTCATCGCACCGGCGGCGTCACAGGCGACCCAGTGACGTCAGAGTCCCGTCGATAGACGGCCACGAGCGGCGCACACCCAGTGCGGCCACGCTGCGCTACACGTACAAGCGACTTTCGGTGTCACTGCGCCTCACGCATGTGCTGCTGCTACTGCATTTGTTGCTCACAGCTGCAACAGTGCAACCGCCACCAGCAGCACCATTTATTAGAGCTATACTGAAGCTACAATAGGTTAAAGAGCAGGTTAAAATCATAACGGTCGGTTAACACAACTCATTCTATTTGCACCTAAAACGACAACCTGCATTTACCGCACTCTGAAACTTACTACAAAAACCCACTTTCCATACTCGCCCCTATTTTGTCGTACCTGTTTCGTTAAAACAGAAAAGTAGAAAAATACTAACAACAATTACGCTTACTATGTACAGTTGTCTACAGAATATTTCAACTGTTAAGTCATTTATCGTGAAAACTATTTTCTGTATACTCTTGTGGTACAATGTGTGGCTTGATAGTGTAGCAAATGAGTAAGATTACCAAACGAACCTGACCTGATTGATAACAGATCTGTCCCGTGATAGGATGGTTAACATGATAAATAAAAATATTCTATGATAGTTTCTTTCACTAGACTACCTCATAGAGGAGTGAGTGTAGTAATTGTAAACTTTGTTCTCTGCAACTGCCTTTCAATACCTTCCACCACGATTTTAAAATTTTATGATCGTTACCACTCTAAACAGAACATTCGCGTCAACTCGCTGTCCCCAGAAACAATATTTTCCTGTAAAAATTTGTCCCCGCCACTTTTAATTTTATATAACGATACGGCTGCCAACTATGATATTTCAATGTTACGTATCATGCCAACACACTTACATAGCTAAATACACAGATGTCCAAAATTAAAGCAACAAACCACTATTTCCCCATCTTGTGTCTTATTCACGACACTCATACAAACTGTCAACTGATGCCCGTACGAACGTGTTCTGCACAGAAGATGCAATTCTGGTCCACGGACAACCACATCAGCGCACCTGTCAAACGGGATAGTGTTTGTGGGCTAGTCTCACATCCACAATTGCTGTGTACATAGTCACAGACGGTGCTGTATGGCACAGGGAAGACACCTACCAGACACACCGCGGTGGAGGGTCATAGGAAGAATGGAAGCAGGGCAGCAGCAAACTGATGTGGCCCGATGGCTTTACGTGAATCGTTCTGTTCTTTCTCGGATGTGGCGACAGTTTACAGAGACCGAAACTGTATCCCGAAGACCAGAGCAGGGCCGACCACGTGTGACATCAGAGAAAGAATACCATTAATTGGCTGTAAGGGCAAGGCGGTACCGCCTTAGTACTGCACGGCAATTGGCATCTGACCTCACAGCATCCGCTGGACGTGTTGTATCGAGGCAAAGGGTGTACAGAACACATTGGCAGAGTAGCCTTTATTGTCGAAGACCTGTTTTTGTGGAAAGAGACCGGTATCGAGGAGGACCCCTAATCGAGTGGGCAGATATTAAGATGAGCACTCTAACACCTTTTATGAAATTGTACAGGTGAATCGACAAGGTTTAATTGTTGTCAGGTACAGTGACGAGATCTTGGGACCTCATGTGCGGTTGTGGTCAGGTGCTGTGGACCCAGACTTCGTACTGATGGATGATAATGCGCTCGCCCTCATAGAACACAGGTGGTTGATGTTTTCTTGAGAACGGAAGATATTGCACACATGGCGTAGCCTGCTCGCTCTCCCGATTTGAATCCCATAGAGCACGTCTGGGATGCACTAAGGAGCCGGGTTGCATAACGTCAGCATCCACCAACCACTCTCCAAGACTTGCGATCAGATCTGTGGCAACAATGGGCTTATTGTCTCACCATCAGTCACAGCATGCCCCTTCGCTGTCCGCCCTGTATTGCTGCCAGGGGTGATCACACCCCATACTCAGCACATTAGCCAGTTGTCGGAATGTGTGTGCAAATCTTAAGTTGCAAAAAAAAAAAACGAAGAACATTTTTGTCTACCGTTATGCATGTTGCAGTTGTTTATGTTCTGTATTCTTTAAATTGTTTCTCCTTCACTATCATCCATTTATACTGTTGCAAAATTTCTGTTTGTTGCTTTAATTTTGGACACCAGTGTATAATTGGCGATACTCCCAGCAAAACTAACTACGATCGTGTGACACTTCCGCAGAATAGTAACCATCCTGTAACCAAACGTGTTCTCCATAAATTTTAGTATAGTCCTCACCCACAGAAAAAAGTAAGTAGCCCTCACTTATGCTTGCGGTAAAGCTAACAAATCGTGAAGGGAGATTTCCACATACCATCATATATTAGGTGATTACTCAGTTATCTCGCTCTTCTACTAGACAGAAAGGGGAATCTAATATATCTATAGAATAAAATCGAAGTTACTTTTCAACAGGGTTGTGAAAGCGTGAAACAATTCAAATCAAAAAGTTAAACTCGACATTTCACTTAATTACAAACAACATTTATGGTTTCACTGCCATGAACACTAATAAATATTTGGACGAAGACAAACGCTTGTATGCATACGTATGGGCGGCGTACAATTTTTCAGAACGTTATAAAATGGAAAAAGTTTCTCAATGCTTCAATAATGTTCAGATTCGAAGAGACTTCGATTTAAATATCAACGGGAATGTGAAATCCGCAGTATTCGAGGTCGCTGGCCTAATTTTTGAAAGTACGTAATACGAGATGATTTGAGGTAATTTACTGCAGACAGGCAGTACTCGTTATTTGCTATCGCTTAGTTTGAACATCTACAGTGCAGTTTGGACCATACGAATTTTTGCGGGCGCCAGTGGCGAAAATGCGAAGAATGGCCAATAACAGAGCGTACAGTTTTTCGAGACCAGCCCGTGTTGTAGATAGAAATTCCGAATGCATATACGTAATACCTTCAAGTCCAGGAGCTCTAAAATAATTCGGCTAATATTGAAACTGACACATTCGCGTGAATACGAACTGAATATCCAGGAAGTACGTGGTGGAAAACTTTGACGGAGATTTATTTGACGGAAGATCTATAATAAGTGAAAATATGGTTGTGTCAAGAGGGTATTTACGACATAACGTGTACGCGTGGTCCGTCCGTGGAAGCCACTGTAACTCCGCCACACACTCCCACAGCCCCATGGAGTTTTTATACTATGGTAGTCCTCCATTCCCCATTCACGAAGATGACTTTGCTTGGAACTGCACAGGTTGGGTTCGAAGACGCGGGTGTCAAAAGAGGGCATCCCACCAGTGGACTCCCAATGGGAAGACGACGGAGCAGCTTGAATAAGAGAATGGCCAGAATGGTCCTTCTACAATGTCCGAACATGCTGAATGTTCAAAAATGTTATAGAATCTTCTAGAAGATTCGAGAATGTTCTAGATCTCCCGAAGTAATACGGAATTAATGGGAGGTGCATTGCTTCTTACATATTCTGGACGTTTTCAACGAATACTTCCACTTGTTAAAGAGTCAACTCCAACAGGTGAAATCAATGCATGTTTGAAGAAATTATTTCTTTAGGCTCGTGTGAAGGTAAAAGTACGACTGATGACTTTTCTGGAACGACTTAAATGAAATCCAAAGCAGTCAGTAATTCTTACATATTACGCTATCATGTCATACATTCTAAACCTACAGTATTTCGTTTATATTGAAAAAAGCTATTTAAAACACTTTTGTGGTCTCTATCACGATCTCAATATATTTCAGTTAAATCGTTGTTCCGAAGAAGTCATTTACGAACAAATACGAGAGTTCAGCTTTCCAATGAAGAAGAAACTAACCATATTGTAGGAAAACTCACTCAATTGGTTGTGACTACCAAACTCAACTTACAAATGGTTTATGTAACACTGTCAACAGCCTAAATGAATTAACACAAGTTTTTTCAAACATCGCTCAAAATTACTACAGTTAGTTACTCGAAAGACCGATTTTAGCAGTAGGAAATGAAGTGGTTGACTATATTCATTTAAAAATTCAAAACAAGAAATGGTCGTGAACAGTTATCAAACAACATAATTGAAACAAAAACAGTATCAGGAAAAGCTATAGCCGAAACATTGTTTATTCCGAGGATTCCGCTCATATCTACCAAACTGCCGTTTCGACTCAAGAGATTGTTTTTTTCGAGTATCTGACTTACCGCCAGTCACTGGTTTCCGTGTCAGGTGCTACCCTTGTTTCACTTGTGTACTTTAGTGGTTGTTGTAGCTGTTATGTTTCTGGAGATGTGATTGAACGAAGTGGTCGCTATCACATAGTGCTGATCACAAGGGCATCTTCCGTCTCTTTCGCAGCATTGTATATTTCACGGGAAAAAAGTTCGATATTTATCTATGTTGTCGAGCTTGTATGAATATTTCTGAATGTGTACGAATGTTCTACAACATTAATGAATCTTCTGGATTTTCAAATTTTTTAGAAGGTTCCTGAAATTTTTTTTATGTTCTTGAATGTTTTGGAATGTTCTCTGTTTTCCATAACGAAGTGACTGGCGTAGTACCTTATTTCAAAACAAGTCATTGTTGAACACTTTTGGGTTCAAGAGTACTGGTGAGTGTTTTTGAGTATTCGAGAGTTGTTTTTAGTGTTGCATACGAACATTTTTACAATTTTATGAATGTTCATTTTTACTATGTTCTCGAATGATCTGGAATGTTCGCAGAAAACACATGAAAATAAATCCAAGAGAAATTATCTTCTTCAGCTAGTAATAGAATAGAAACAAGAATACAGATTTTAGTGATACAAATTCAAACGGAAAACATCAATTAATCTGTCTTGTTCCTCCTCAAAAATTAACCGTTTCCTAAAATATGCATATACTCACTTTAACAAAATTTATTGAACTATACTAAAAGTCATCTTGCTGGAAATACATAACCAGCACACACTTCCTTCCTCAACTGCGCTATAACTGGGAACCCGGAAATTACTAAAACAGTCTCGAATGAGTGCTGTACAAGGCCAATTGATTTGGATGGCGGAAGGAAATCACTCTTGTCACCATTTCATGTTGACTCCAATGATTCTGGTTTTGATTGTCGCACTTATCTAGAACGTCCAACTTGTTTTGTATCTGCTAAGATGTAAGGTGTACAACTGGAGTCTCTTTTTCACACTACACACAAAATACTTCTGATTTACTTATCTTTCCTTCCATACACGTTTCTTACACCTTACTGTGCTTTGCTCCAACTAGCTGGCCATAGTTAAGTGGCCGTCCGCTATGTTACCGAAAAAATTTCAAATGCTGGAATCGTCCTCTTACGACATTCTCTGCGTTGGAAGGTATTCTTCTAAGGTCCCCCCTGTAGTCTTAATCTGAACTCAAATGTCTGCGCGCGCGCGTTCTGAAATCTTTGTCCGTAACATTCTCGCAATGGCAATAATGATTGACATACACTGCCTGGAAAAAAACAGTTAAGCCCACTAACATGTGATCAGATGTCGAAGTACACACCATCGGCGGGAACGTAAATGATTATGCTTGCAGTTCTCTATAACAGGGTGAACGGCTACGAGAGTGCATTAGTATTGCTCTTGTTTAGTGGAGTTACCAGGCTAAGTAGTCTATTAAAGGGGTGTGACCAGCGTCAGACGTCTAGTTACTACTGCGAACGGCACGGAGAAGCCGCGTAGTCATCTGAGACAGCGTTATCAGCACCTGACAGTCTGAAAGGAGCCTAATAGTGTGCTTCCATTTGTCTGGCTGGTCGAACCATACAATACCGAAATATGTAAGCCGTTCGGATGTGACAGTGGCCCGATGTTGTAGTTCCATGGAAACGTGGGGGCACGCACACTTGTCAAGGTTGCTATCGACCATATCTAACTACCACAAGCAACGATGAGCAACAAGCACGTCGTAACCAATGCACATCTGCGCCTGCCGTCCGAGGACGCAACATTCTGTGTCATCCTGCACAACTTGCCGGAGACCAGCAGCAGCCGGACTTTGGAGTAACCATCCTATGCTTACGTGCCGTTAACGCAAACGGCCACTCACGACTGTTGCCGAGACCGAGAAGCATGGACTGCTGAATGAATGATGTCGCAGTGTGTTCAGCGATGAATGACGGTTCTACAATATCGCAGATGATCATCCACGGCGAAGTACGGTGGCGACCTGGGGAGAGATCCTAATTTTGGAAAGGCACAGCAGTCTGCTGTTTGCGCCACAGTCTGAGAAGCCATTGGATATCACAATTTTCTGTGTCATCATGTCTTACTTCTCATGCAACAGTACCATGTTATCATTTCTCAAGAAGACAATGCTCGTCCGCAAATGGCACGTCTACGAACTGTCTTGGTGACATGAACTATTCGACCAGGCTGTGTTTTAAATTATTTTATTTGCGCTACTAGTTCCGGGCACTGACCATTCTGAAGCGCATCTAATAATCGTAACACACCATAACAAATGAGATCTAAAACATGGAACTTATAAAACTACATTGGATGTAGCGTTATACAAACACAATAATCACCTACACATGCATTTTAGAACGGGCAGTTTCCAAAACTAATGCAAATAAAATAACTTAAAACACAGCGAGGTGGAATAATGTCCTTTAAATTTACTGAGACTGTGGAGCCCACCCAAAAGTAATTGAGTGACGTTGAGGTACTCACGTGGCCAGCAAGATCCCAGATCTGAGCTTGATAGAACATGGGTGGGACAGGACTGGACTCAACCTCGTCCCAGTAGCAGTGTCCAGGATATCAATGACCAGTAACACCTACTGTGGGTCACTTGCCTCAGGAAAGCATTCAACAGCTTTATGACACCCCTCCCAATCGAATCAGTGCATGCTTTCAGGCCAGAGGGGGTGCAACTTCGTAATATGAGGTGTGTGCCAGAAGCATCGAGAATTCTATTTCGCGGACTGCATTAGAACGATCCGCGCGATTTTTCGTTGTGTTGGTAAACGTGTTTTGAACCTCTCTGTGCACTGGTAGCCATAACGGGTGTTCAGTCTGTCGTCAGATGTCAACAACGTTACATGTGTTTGGATACGGGTGGCGATTATTGATTTGTATTAAAAATGTATCAGAGAACTTGCATTAAATTTTGCTGAAAAATGTAACGAAGTTTTAGAAATCTTGGTGAATCTACGAGTAAGACGGCGGTTTAAGAGTAGTGTAAGCATTTCCAAGATGGCCGTGAAGACACTGAAAATGACGAGCTTTCTGGACACCCCAGCACAACAATCACCGATGAAAACGTGGAAAAAATGATAGATGCTCATTATTTTGGCATATCAAGGTTCATGTTCTGCCATCTTATCGGATGTTTTAGGTATGAAACACGAGACAACAATTTTTTTTCCAAAAGTATTTACTCACACTTAACTGCTTGTTTGTGAATTTTTGGCAAAAAGCAACACTGTAATGATGCTCGAGCCTCCATATTCGCCAGATATGGCTCCATGTGACATTTTTCTATTCCTAAAAATAAAGAGGCTTGCTGTGCCGTCGTTTTAAAAGCACAGCTGAGATTAAAAGCACAGCTGAGATTAGAAGCACGTGGCTGTAAGAATTAAGTGCTATCGCAAGGATCGAGTTCCAGAAGTGATTCAAGGACTAAAAGAAACTCTGGCATAAATGTGTAATATCTAATGGGGACTACTTTGAAGGAAATAACTTAAATATAGACAAATAATTATTATTTCCAAAAAATGAAAATGCCCGACTCTTTTTGAACACAACTCAAAAGTGGGCTCAAACTGCCAATTTCTTTGCAAATTTGACTCGATTTTGTACTCACTTAAGTAACATGGCTTACCTTTTCAACCCTTCTCGGTTCTTCACTTTCTTTTTGTCAGGCAATGAATCTTTTGAGACATCGTAACAGGAACCAGAAGACCACAGTTATGAAGAGACCACCAACGACAAGAATTTCAAGACTGAGCGAAATACCTTATAAATGTTAATAGCGACCGCAACAGAAATTAGAAACTTAATTCAATCCACATGTCATGCAGCATGAATCTCGGACGTCGTAATTCTAGAATGAAATATTTGGTGGTTGTGTAATATGAATTATCTGTGCAATAAGTTCTTACTTGACTGTTAAAAGAGGCATACTACGCATGTTGGAATAACAGCCGTATATTGTAAAAACATCAATGGATTTGGCCACAGTCTGCTTTTATTCTTTCTAAGAGACTGTGTGTGCTTTATTTACTATGGTTTTCGTACAAAGAAAATTTCTTCAAACGGTTCTTTGTTTTGTTAGTTACAGTGCAGTGATGTAACCAAAAACTTGTGGAAGTGCACCTGCCTGAAGATGAGTAATGGCTGTGTGGGCAGAATGATGTTGGTAAACATACATACAAGAGGTAATCAGTTACAGAACTATAAGATAACATTTTTGTCCAACTGACCCACATTAAAGAAATACATTAGCATACATAAGCTGCTGCTGCTGCTACTACTACTACATAAATTTATGTTTTGTATGACACACTTTCTACCTTTTTCGACAGAAAGTTGTCCGTATCAATGTGCAAATTCACTAATGAGCCAGAACATTATGACCAGCTCGTCTGACCGTCTTTCGAACGAAACACATAACTAATTCTGCATGTCAGGGATCCGACAGTTTGTCAGTAGGTTTGTGGAGACGTGTGGCATTAGATGTCTACGCACAGACGAAGTAATTCGTGTAAATAACGAGCCGCTGATTTGCGTACACGATGATGCCGCCAAATAGCGACCCAGATTGGTTCCATAGGATTTACATCAGGAGAATTTGGTCATCGAAACGTCAACGTAAGTTCATTATAATGCTCCTCAGACTATTGCAGCACGGTTCTGGCTCCGAGAGACCGACAATTATACTGCAGAAAGATGACATTGCTGTCAGTAAAGACATAAGCATGAAGGAATGCAGGTGGTTCGCAGCTATCAGCGTGTCCCGCTCCAATGTTGGGTGGGTGATGTAGCTCCTCAGGAAGATAGCAGGCAAGGCGGGAAAGAATTCCTGTGTGCATTCGGTATGTCTCCGGGAGGTCTCATACGTGATATGGAGAGGCCCTGCCGGCGGCTATCGAGCACTGGGTGCAACCGGCTGCATGTAGTGGCTACATGTCGGCACGAATGACACCTGTCGCTTGGGTTCTGAGGCATCCTCGGCTCCTTTCAACGGCTGGCTGATTTGAAGGCAACTAGCAACGCACGAGGGGTGCAGGCTAAGCTGTCTATAAACCAGAGGCTCAGACGGCTCTGCGACGGTATCGGACGCGAATTTCTCGACCTCCGCTATCGGCTGCAAAATTGTAGGGTTCCCCCTTACTAGGTCAGGCGTGCACTACACACAGGAAGCGTCTACTAGGATAGCGGAGTACGTGTGGCGTGCACATGTGGCTTTCTTAGGTTGGTTTCCTTCCTTGGGAGAAAAGACGATTTGCCTGTTAAATCAGCAACACCGACCTCAGAGAATCTTGGTCCTCGCAGATTATAGATAGAAAAGATTATTATGATTTTAGTAAACTGCAGGAGCATCCAAGGAAAGGTCCCAGAATTAGTATCGCTTACTGAAGGTTATAATGCACAGATAGCATTGGGAACAGAAAGCTAATTGAAGCCAGATGTCAATGACAACGGAATCCTAAGTTCAAACTGGAATGTTTATCGTAAGAATAGGTTAGTCGTCAATGGTGACGGCGTGTTTATTGTAGTAAAAAATTGGATAAAATCTATCGAGCTTATCACGGATTCCGAATATGAATTAATCTGGGTGAAACTGAGTATCAAAGAGCCGTCAAAAATGGTGATCAGATGCTTTTATAGACCACCCGGGTCAGGATATGTAGTTGTGGAGCGCTTCAGACAGAACTTGCAGAATAATGATGATGATTGGTTAGTGAGGTCATCAGTGCCGTACGGAGTCCAAATTTTGACACAGTCCATTTTCTTTTCACGATCCAGTCTAGTCACACTCACAAATGAAGATGATGAAATGATGACAGCACAAACACCCAGTCCGCGGACAGAGAAAATCCCAACCCGACCGGGAATCGAACCCGTGACCATAACTTGCAGAATGTCATTAGTAATTTTCCTGATCATGCCGTTGTAATAGGGGGTGACTTCAAGTTGCCAGGTATAGATTGGGAGTGTTACGCCATCAAAACTGGTGCCAGAGACAAGGAATCGTGTGGCATTTTTCTGGAGGTCTTGTGCAAAAATTACCTGGAGCAGACAGAGAACCAACTTGTGAGGGTAACGTCTCAGACCTCTTGGCAACAAACGGACCTGAACTTATCGAATCAGTTAAGGCAGAGGAAGGCGTCAGTGATCATACGGCTGTGACGGTATCTATGATGACGGGTCCTACAAGGAGTGTTAAGAAAGGTAGGAAGATATATTTCCTCAGCAAGGGTGACAGGGTACAAATTTAAGAATATCTCAGCAGTCACATCAAATATTCGGCGATGAGGACGAAGATGTGGAGAAAAAACGGAAAAAAATTCAAAGGCATCGTTCAATATGTCCTAGACATGTTCCAGTAAGGTTTTAAGCGATGGGAAAGATCCACCACGTTTAATAGCCATGGTAGAAAAGCGCTACGTAAGCCTTTCATCTCAGTTTCAAGAGAAGGAAAAACCTAGGTGACAAACAAAAGCTGAAACAAGCTAAAATGAGCATAAGGAGAGCAATGAAAGAAGCGTTCAATGATTTTGAAAGTAAGACGTTGTCAACCGACCTTAATAAAAACTCTAAGGGATTGTGGTCGTATGTAAAATCAGTAGGTGGGTCAAAATCATCTCTCTCATTCTCTCAGCGACCACTCCGGCACCGAAACGGAAGATAACAGAGAGACGGCCGAAATACTAAATTCGGTTGTTTCACCGCGCAAGATCGTAACACTGTCCCTCCTTTCAATCATCGTGCGAACTTCGAAATGGTGAATACTGAGATAACCGATCGTGGAACTGAAAAGCAGCTAAAATCGCTTAGTATTGGAAAGGCTTCAGGGCCTGATGAGATACCTATAAGATTATACGTAGATTATGCGAAAGAGCTTGCTCCCCTTCTAGCAAAAATTTATCGTAGATCACTTGAGCAACGAAAGGTACCTAACGGTTGGAAAAAAGCGCAGGTCATTCCCATATTTAAGAAGGACCGTCAGACACCCACATAATTATAGACTTATATCGTTGACGTCTATCTGTTGTAGAATTATGGAACATGTTTTATGCTCAAGAACTATGACGTTCTTATAAAATGAACTTCTCGATAAATATCAACATGGATTCCGCAAACAGATCCTGCGAAACTCAGCTCGCTCTGTTCCTCCATGATATCCACAGCGCAGTGGACAACGGCGATCAGGTTGATGCCGTGTTCCTTGATTTCAATAAGGCATTTGACACCGTCCCGCACTGCCGTTTAATAAAAAAAATTAAAAAAAAAGAGCTTACGGAGTATCGGAGCAGACCTGCAATTCGATTGGCTCTGAGCACTATGAGACTTAACATCTGAGGTCATCAGTCCCCTAGAACTTAGAACTACTTAAACCTAAGTAACCTAAGGACATCACACACATCCATGCCCGAAGCAGGATTCAAACCTGCGACCATAGCGGTCGCGCGGTTCCAGACTGAAGCGCCTAGAACCGCTCGGCCAAACGGCCGGACACTAATGATGACAAACAGTTGGAAACAGCAGCTGCCGTAAAATATCTAGGCTTAACTACCCAGAGCGACCTTAAATGAAATGACCACATAAAATAGACAGTGGGAAAAGCAGACACCAGACTCAGATTCACCGGAAGAATCTTAAAGAAACGTAACTCATCCACGAAAGAAGTGGCTTATAGGGCGCTTGTTCGCCCGATTCTTGAGTACTGTTCATCTATTTGGGATCCCTGTCAGGTAGGACTGATAGAGGAGATAGAGAATATCCATAATGTGATTCACACGTTTCCATTGATCGACAGTCGAATCCCGGATGGTCCCGTGCTCGCTGCAATCGTAACTGACGTTGTCGTTGGGTCAACATGTGAACACATAGGGGTGGTCTGCTTGATGTTTAACAAGCTACGATGAATAGTGTGCTCCGGAACACTTGTGCGTGAACCAGAATTTTATTCCTTCGGCAGAGGTGCCACAGATCGCCATCGATCCTACTTTATAGAGTAGACAGGCCCCCGAACCCCACGTTCTGTGAAGAGTCTCGTGGACATCCAACCATTTAGCGCCTGGTGATAGTTTCATTGTCCTACCTGTTTCCGTAGATGCTCAAGACAGTAGCACGTGAATATTCTACCAGCTTCGCCGTTTTCGAAATGCTGGTTCACACGCCATGTGTAATAACAATCTGCCCTTTGTCAAAGTCACTTATCTCAATGGATTTCTCCATCTGCTGCCCATATCTTAGCAAGGGTGATCCCCCGTTCATGTCTACTCCATATACATACTTTTGTTACCGCGTCACGTGCCCGCAACGCTACCAGGCGGCACTCGACGTCACGGTGGGCAGTGGTCATTATGTTTTGGCTGATTAGTGTACAACAACAACAGTGGTGGTATAGTTGCAGCTGTTTAAGGAGCATCGCTCGCGACCAAAATGTTGATTAATACTCTCGATAATGACGGGAGTACATCGGAAATTCCGTAGACAATCATCAGCAGAAATACTGATTGGCTCAAGATAGTTAACGTCGCAGAAGTTTTACAGTATTTAGGAGAATCAGAGTGCATAACATGTTCTTAGGACTGGAACAAAATATTCTCGCTTCGAAGACGACTTGCACACTTCTCGCTTCTATGTCTGGGAACAGTGCTGCTGAAATATGACACATGAAGCTATCTCTTGGGCTCTGAATCTCCTGGATGTATTCGTAGCTGTTCAGAACATACCTAAGCACGTAGGAGTCGTGACAGCATTCTGTATCCAATGGTACTCCACACACACTGGACGTCTGTTCCTCTCGTTATGCCGCAGACTAACGTAGGCTTCGGGTTACGGACACTACACATGCTATCTGTCTAGAGTTTATTTGTAATAAATACACTTCATTTTATTAGCCTTTTTGAGAGTTGGAGTAGTTTAGGGGGCTGGTGTGACTTAAGCACAACCCAAGACCACACGGCACCACATTTTGTAACTAATAATTGTCCAGAAGCTTAATTTAATTTAGTATGCTATCTTTGTGCCGCAGCAGACTTCGTCAAATCATCG
The DNA here is from genome assembly GCF_023864275.1 of Schistocerca cancellata. Taxonomy (NCBI): domain Eukaryota; kingdom Metazoa; phylum Arthropoda; class Insecta; order Orthoptera; family Acrididae; genus Schistocerca; species Schistocerca cancellata. Next base: position 761,044,780 of record NC_064626.1, read on the forward strand.
ACACGGACGGGTTATGGCCGTTACAGCGCACCAGCATGGAGACAATGCTGTAGACAAATTTCCTCGATACATTACAGCTATGCGGGCAATACGAGATGTTATCGCACTACATGCCCTGTGCCTTGGAGTCCCTGTTAACGATGCTGCTCCTCCTCCTCCTCCTCCTCCTCCTCTTCTTCTCTTTCTTCTTCTTCTTCTTCTTCTTCGCTTCACGCACATCTGCCGGATCAGCATTATGAGTTACGATATATCCATTTTCCTGGCTGCCGATCATTCTGCACCGCCCGAACTCTTCCACGTGCTAATATTGCGACCTTGAAATATTCGCACTTAAACCGCTTTCACACGGAATGTCGTGCACCTGGATGCAGTGTGCCGCTTACTGCAGGCAGCCTTCGCTCACAGAGTCCCGCTCACGGTAAGCAATGTCGCGTATCTGAACTGCAGCCTGTCGGCGCGTTGGAAACTACTCATCGACAAAACCATCCCCGTAGAGTAAGTAGTTGCGATTTCTCGAAACGCTGTCATTATGAAGAAACGAAAAATATTAAGAGGAAGAATTGATACCACTAAAAAAAAAAAAAAAAAAAAAAAAAAGATCTCTTACGATTAACAGCTTTCCTCTGCCTTGAAGGGGCACTTCCAGCATATCCTAATAAATTCTTCAAATTAAAAAACAAAGAAGAAAATTTTATTAGCACTGTAGCACGCCACTGGTAATAAATTCATACGTACAAGTATGTCAAGCAACATTCATGATCTACCTAGAGTTAGTAGAATACGTCATAAAATGTTGTGTTGTGCTTAAAGTACGTGCCTGTACTCGGAACGAAGTAAAATTTGACCATACTTTGTAGTGCGATATTACAAACAGCAAGTCGAATGAAGCTCAGGCTATGCGCGGTAATGACGGACGTGAATGACAGTATTGTGGAATTTAAGCCTTTAAGCTTCTGCACACCAAGGAAGATAAAAATTATCTAGTTTTCACTAAGCTTGTAAAACAATTTCAGCAGATTTTGTCGGTTGTATGTGTTTGTATCTTAAATATCTGTCTACGGGTTAATTTTTATATTATTTAACAATATTTGTTCTCCTGTGGTGGTGAAGACGCAATTTTTTTTGTTACCTGTTCTAAAGTTTACATTTTAAGCTTCAATTTTTGTTTGTTTGTCGTGAATAACCATTAGCGGAACAGTGCCAGTGTTCTAGCCAACTCTGCAATTTCGCGAAGAAACTATATCGAATAGTCGCCGTTTTCTCCGTCGCTAAAACACGCACATATTGCCTTTATTATACTGTACACTAACCTTGTCAGTGGACAGAAACACACAGCTGCTTGACAATGTTTACGTAAACAAAGCACCATGGGCAAACACCAGTGAACGCATAGTATCGGCGGCAAGTGGCTTATTGCGCCCTGTCTGAATGCTCGATATGATGGTGTAAAGCGGGTAGTCTGAATGCTCTGTATGACGGTGTAAAATGCATAGGGGCGACCACTTGACAATCTGCAAAACAACTACGTGATCCGCAGACGAAGCTTGTGTTTCTCGCGTGACATGACGCTGAAGTAGTCAAGCGAATCGCTTCCGCTCTCTGCATCTGAAAGCACGGCCTCCCGTGTGCAAGAGCCCTTACTGCCTGTTACTTTGACTGCTCTTCAGGTTTGAGCTTGGCGTAAAAACTGATCTCTCTGTCGAACAAATGGGGGCGATTATACGTCATCTCTCCGCAATTTCAAACAATTATTGGTGGCACTCTGCTCCGTATATCATTCCCAGTCCCGAGTCATACATATTTTTTTCTAGGTGCTGCAAGGATGAAAACTCTGTGTGTATTAATCTCGGCCTTTGCAACAGCACCTTACATAGGCTTCGAAGCTCGACACACATGGTAAGGCATCATCGGTAAGGGTGAGACAACTTTCTCCGAGAACGAAGTCTTATTGTATACTATGGATGGAAGGAGTTTCAATTAACCGAAATATTTAACGCTTCACTTTCATGGAAGAAGTTTCTATATTTGAACATTTTTCTATCGTTTAGGTAAAAACATTTCCTTTACGGCGTGATCTTCGCGAAAATGCTAGAAGTTACAGAACGCTTATATTTCTGTAGCACCATAAGGGAAGGAGTGGAAGAAGGGGATCGTTCGTTCCTACACCGTAACCATAGAATTTATAAATATTCTACAGACCACAAAAGTCATCACATTTTTCATTACTTCAAAACTAAACTGTTTTACAGAAATGTAGTTTATTTCAAAAGTTCTACCTATGATACCTTAACGATTCCACTAAGCACTGTGTGTAAAAAAAACTAATACAAGTACATATTACATCGTAATAAGATTGTTATCTGCTACCTAGTAATTATGTTAAACAGAAATTACGAAGATTTCTAATGTAATAAAGACACCTTGTAAAACTATATTTAAAGAGTGGATGAGGAATGGCAGAAATTTTATTACAGTGACTGTTCGAATAACTTCTGGTTACGAGCATTTATGGATTTGACTTTCAGTATGAATTGGCATTATTTGATTCTGAAACCATCTTATAATTTGGAAATCTAAATTTTCAAAAAATCGTAGTATCCTGTTCTATAGACTTTCCATCGTTCTTTCATAATGTGATCATTCGCTCTACGACTGTCAGTTGTGAAAGGATGGACGAGTACCTTACCACAAGGTACAGGACACGATCAATTTGAAATCAGAAATACGATTCCTGGAGGGCATTCGTTTATAAGATTTCGTACAGTATCAAAACTCTCTAACTCGCTCCAAACACACACAGTTCCACAAATACTCAAGATAGGACAAATATTTTTCATACTTATTCCACACGACTAGTTTCTAATACCTTTTCTACATCCAAAATGCTGATATAATGTGCAATCAGTACGCAAAGCTCAACTTTACGGTGTAATTAATTTAGCACTTTAGAGTCTGTAGCGAAGAGTGCTGACGAGTTCGCAACTTGTTGAAATTATCTCCACGAACGAGATAAAAGTTATTGAGGATTAACCCTGTCTAGAAAGTGAAATCTTTAATCGCTTCGCATTACGAATTCCGTGGAGTCGGAAACATCTGCTGTCTTGAGTAAAAGAGTGTTCCACACGGAGCTATCATAAATTTAAATTTCACGTTTCAAAGATTGCCTCCGTCCTCCTCGTATGATGTATCCAACGCACATCATTAACACTGCTGATACTCAGATCTAAGAAAGGCAACAATATACCGCCTCCCATAAGAGCAAGTAAGGCAATGTTGGGTTGACAAATTTGTAGCTGAACTACCATCGACAACTGTGATCCTGTTGATTGCAACACTAAAATCGGCACAACGATGACACTCGACACTCTCTTTTACGAAAGAAGTTTAATAGCTACAGGCTTTATATTCTTCAAAAATAAATAACTTTTTTCGACCAAATCCCTTTGTAGGGGTTTTCACCTTCTACGTACCGCCCCGATGATTTTTAACCCGTCCACAAAACAGCAGTGTCAAGCTCCATAAAATACTCCTTCTCGACGGCGACCTCATTTGAAAATAATTTTTTACCTGCCAGCCGTCTCTTCACAAGGAGAAATCACAGGGACCCATGTCGGGCATATATGAGGCAGTATGTGTCAGGAAGAGGGAGTTTGCGGCAACAATTCCAGATGAACGTGCTGATACAGCTTCATGGTGATACAGCACTTTCCTCTTTCGCAGATGGGGCTGTGCTTCCTTCAGTTTCTTGTCGATGCTGTCAAATATAAGACTAGTATTGTCAGATCACTTTTTGTATCTTTTCCTGTGAAGTCTATGACATCGGCACCCATCCCACCCAGAAAGATCGCGTCGTAACTTTTCCGGCTGTTGGGACAGTCTCCTCCTTCTATTGTGCAGTCACTGGGTTGTAATGATTTATCCATGTCTCATCAAGGACGACAAATCTATGAAAGAAGTGTTTCGGATTTCGCTTAAATTGTTTCAAAAAGTAAGTTTTCCAGTTGAAAGCCCCACCCTGCTTGTTGTCCATCGTCAACTTATCATTTAAAGCATTGTAACTAACATTCACGTCGAAAAAGCTACGGTCCCCGCTACTTCGTGCACTTCCGTATGACAATGAGCGAGAAGCGCGTCCTGGAATTTTGCCCGTTATTTCTTCGGTAACCATTCTGCCGAGCGTTTGGAGCCATCCTCATAATAATAATAAAACATGTTCAACCACGCTTAAATTCACTGCAATAATGTCTAGTTGTTGTCATTACTGATTTGGCCCTGTCATAAACAGCATCCAGTTTCGCTTTTACATCGTCATACGTTTTCCCATCTCAGCGAAAATCACTAACACAATTTACTGTAATTGCTGCCAATAGAAAGTAACCAAATGAATCGCTTTATTTTCGTTTACGCGTTTCACTCAGAGGATGGCCGGACGATACGCGACCGAAATATCAGTGAAAGAAATTTTATTTGCGCGGCTGCATGCCCGAAATTTAATAGACTATTCATTACGCCGCGAAAAGTTGAAAATGCACGTCAGGTACACTATTATTTACAAAATGACAACCAGAGGCAATACTGTGTCGTTTCGCCAAAGTCTCTTAGACCCCTTATAAATAAATGAAGGGGGCAGTTCTCCACAATATGTGTTATTGTTTATCAGCGCTACGCTCAAATTTTGCACTTTCACAATAATTTCACTTTTTCAAGGACTGCAAACATCTCCCCTGGTCCGGTTCAGATGTGGTCCGGTCTTTTCTTTAGCGACAAAAGTTAAGAGCACCAACTAGTAGTAGTAGTAGTAACGACATCTTCCTTCTAATACTGTTACTTACTGAACCAATCCCTTATTTCAGTCAGCGAGAGGACGCTGACCTTTTGTCAAAGAAATGCCTTCATTCTCAGCCGCTTCGGCGTACAGAGCTCCCCCCCGTTTTGCAAAACAGCTTTCTTCCTGTCGAGTAACGAACTAGATGAAAGGCAGCGTGCAGCTACAAATGCATCCAGTTTTTGGATCCGAGTGCTCCGGACACGGCGCCTGGCGGCACGGGATGTGCTACTTGCCAGCTGGGCGGCTGTCCGGAATGCGGCCTCGGCGCTCCATTGTGTGACTTCCGGCGGAGCGGCCACCTGTAGGCAGGCAGTGCCGGAGCGCCGCCCATATCGACCCCCTGCTGACCTGCTGCCGGCTACCACTGTCACCGCGGCCCCCCGACCCATCTGCTGTGTGGTGGTGGTGGTGGTGGTGGTGGTGGTGGTGGTGCTGCTGCTGCTGCTACAACTACTACGCTCGCCACTGTCGTCGCCAGGAGGCAAGGGGCTGGAATTTTACCTGTAATCTAAGGCTCATTTAGAAACACAAGGGAGTGACTCATACAAATCACTAGTTAACTTCTCCGTACTTGACGAACAACCTTGTTATGGACATTTCTTTCGCCGTAGGGTGGAAATGGTAGATACTGATAAAAATTCTTGCACGCACCTTCATTGAGTTTTTAACACTTTTCTGCTCATTTTAATAATGTCCTAATGCGAATATTCAAACATTCCATATCTATTACCCTACGTGGAGCACGGGATAAAATAGCCTCCAGGTGAAACGACAGTAATATGTTCTCTTCTGCGATAGGCATTTCTTAAAAGATTTAAGATTATCGATTCATTTAATACTGAACATGACCCTTTATTATGACCTAAAACTCAGCCACGTAGAACGTTAAGCTGAATCCACTGTTTCGGGGAAGTAACTTTTCTGCCGTTACAGACTATCGAAGAACGTCAGAATGTGTGTTACAGTTGAGCTTCACCTCAAGAGCTGTGTGCTTTTGTCACCTTGTTTAACCAAAGGGTTACAATTTCTTGAGAATTACGAAGGGGCGTTTTGTCAGGCATTTGGAAACAGCATGGGCACGAAGGGTGATTAGCAACGTGCTTTCGAGCATCCACATCATAATTTTTTATTTTCTATATCTGCACGATACTTCGACTCCCGACTCAGACGACTTCCTCCGGTGTTGCAAACTGTCGTGTTATGCATACTCGCTGCCTGGACTCCAACGACGATATAATTTCTTTTGCTGATGCGCCGCTATTGATAAAGTTCAACTCCCGGCGCCCGTTACGCTCTTTAACGCCCATTTGCTTTTCGCAGCCTTCAATTATTTCGCGAAAACACATTCTCTTAGTATTTTCCACATACAATGGACGACATAGCCGACAATATCTTTACAAACTGAGTGCCGAAGCCCAGGCGCAGTGTAACTTTAACATCCGTCCAGTGTGCGATTTGTTCTTTTACCAGTGGGAGGGATGTCTTAGGGGCTTAGTATAATTACATGTTACTAGCTTGGACCGTGGCGTTACCCATGGTTAAACAGTTATTTATAAATAGATGTTAATGCCGAAACTCACTATTCACGCGTAAGCACTATCAGAAAAGCCATCCCTTGTTATATCTTTAAAAGTACACTATAGGTAAAGCTTATTTACAAAATCATCTACATACAGATATACGAGGGGAATTCAAAAAGTAAAGGCACATTTGTGAAAAGCAGTACTTATTCTGATGATAGAAAACTGAAACAAGCGTTATTTTTCTACGTAACCTCCCTGGACTTCAATGCAGTTTTCCCAATGTTTTACGAGTTTTTTTATTTCATCAGAAAATACGTTTTTCGGTTGCATCTGTAACCAATTTTGCACCGCAGCAATGACGTCTTCATCACTTTCAAATCTTCTTCCCTGTAGTGCTTCCGTTAAGGGTCCAAACATGTGAAAAGCACTTGGAGCCCGGTCTGTACTGTATGTTGGATGTTCCAGCACCTCGAATCTCAACTCCTTTATTGCGTCCGTTTGGCAGAATGTGGGCGAGGATGACACCTCTTCACAGTTTTCCACGACGTTTGGATCTGATTGCAGGTTTTTGTTTCGTACGCAACACATCACACCCACCATACAATACAGACCTGGCTCTAAAGCCTCGTTTACGCTGGGGTGACGTCTTGCAACATTGTGGCATGCTACGGAAATGTGGCGTGCGTCGTCTTGTAGCATGCTACAACAAGCAACATCTTGCGGCGTATGTTGCATGTGGCAGGTTAATTTATACCAAAGCAACAGAATTTGTGCCACATGTGTGTCAGTCTTGCAGTATAAAGGATGATAAAGTATCGCAGCGGCGGCCTACTTGGTACTTGCACATGCAGCTAACAACGGAAATGAAAACCAAAGGAAAAGAAAACGATGGTGGAAGAGAAGAGTATTTAAAAAAGGTCCACGAAATAGTATTCCAGGAACTAGAAGCAGATGATGGTGCGTTATTTAGTAATGTGTGCTTTCTCCCAGGCGCGTTAGTCTGCCCCATACCGTTGCCAAAAGGTGGCCTAACGGTAAATGTTCGCACAGGTACTGCGCCGGTCACTACCCTGTGTCAGGGCCCGGGGTGGGAATTTCAGCCCCCAGCTCGCCCAACTCTGCGGTACGACTGCTGCGGTATGGCTTCCACACTACTCCCCTCGCAAGTAAACGGATGACGCACCTTAGGCGAAAGCAACAATGGCAACATGAGAATGATTTAGTTCTAAATGTTTTGAAATGCTTAACTACTACATAACACTTTTTCAAAATTAATAAGCAAACATATTAATAGTAAGACTGTATTAAAAACTTTTAGTGTTCGGCTCCACAAATTTAAATTATATGTAAAGTTTTACTGCAATGCGTGGGAAATAAACATCCCAGGTTGGGATGCATAAACTAAAGCCAGAGGAGGGGATGGTCTGATGCAGAGGGGGGGGGGAATCCCCCCTATCCCCCCCTGCAAATCGCACACTGCATCCGTCCCAGTTTATTGTGTTTTCCACGACTTCTTGAAACTGCAGCTGTCGTCCCCCGATACTGCTGCTCACGTTGCAGTACCGCATCCCACGACCGTCATGAGAGTACTTTGTTCATTACAGCTATACTCCACGCCATGCGGACCTCAATGACCCATTGCGAATTTTGCCCTTTTTTTGTGGTAAGAGCCTATGGGACCAAACCGCTGAGATCATTGTTCCCTAAGCTTACACACTACTTAATCTAACATAAACTAACTTACGCTAAGGACAACACATACCCATGCCCGAGGGAGGACTAGAACCTCCGACGGGGGGAGCCGCGCGGATTTCGCCGGAGAGAATACTGTTCGTTCGGTCGTGCAGAATCGTACAGGCCCGTCACTTGCTGTGAGTCAGAAAATTGCTTGTTTGCCGCAAGACGAGTATCCACATTGACAGTGCTACGACGTCTGGAACACCACGAACAGGTAAACGCGGCGACCATTCTTGCGGCTGCCCTTCACGCAGCAGCGGCAGTAGAGAAAGGCACCGACAGTTGCGCGCCCAGCGACACAACACTGGACAGACAACAGATCCGCCTGTTAAAATGACTTCGGGTTTTGCTTATAGTGTCATCATTAACACACCCTTGTGTGTAGGTTCCGAGAACAACGAACGTGTCCAGATTCCAGTCATCGTCACACGGGCCAGACCCCTGACGTGATTGCACGGGATGCCATTGGTTACACAATACGATCACCTCTGCTTTAGATAGTAGGTAATTTGGACAGCTACAATTACTTTTCAGACCTGTTACGGCTATTGGTTCTGCCGCATCTTCGAGGTCTAAGTGACGTTGGATTCCAACAAGAAAGCAGACGGCCTCACGTTGTCTGCGCTGTCCTGACCTACTCGATACATGGGTTTTCAACTGCTGTCCTGTCCAGCATGTTCTCTGAATTTCTCAGCGGTTGGAAACATCCAGTCTTGCGTTGCGGGGAGATTGGTATGCCAAAGGACGCCAACAGCTCCGTGTAGAGTTTTGGCTGATATGGCGAATACGGCGACCGAAACTTAATAATCATGCATTTACTTCTACACTATATGAGCACATTAATCAAAGTTCCGTTATTTTCATGACCAGCAAACTATTTCTAGCCAGTTGGTTCGCTTGAGACAAGCAGCAGTTTCCCGCGCCAAAGAAGGCGAGATGTAATCTGTGAGCATGCCGCTAGGCTGGCAGCTAAGAGAACGATGATGGTGAGAAGGCGGCGGAAACCCGGAACAGGAAGTGAGCTCCGCCAGCGCGTGGCAGTGACCGCGGGGGATGCCCGCTGCCCGGCCTCGGGCGAGCCGCCCCCTATTGTGCTGTTCACTGGGTTGCATCGCTTCCTAAAGCTAACCCTTCCTGCCAAACACTAGTGCAGGCACTCGTCGCCGTCTACTGTGTGAGACGGGAAAACTTTGCCTAGTTCATGAACGTCATCTTTGGCATATCTATAGAAGCCGTGGACCTGTGCAACATATTTGTTTTGTGAAACTGCGATTAAAATGGAATTTTTCAAGTGTTTGTTTTTACACTATAAATAAAAAAGCGGTTACGATTTGAAACTGAAGAAGTAAGGGTTTATTTTCTTACAGAACGAATGCAAAACGAACTATTACAAAATGTACAAGCACAGAACACATACAAAAAAGCGTTCATGGCAGCGGTTGTAGAAACGTAACCAAAGGCGATTTTCTAGTAGAGCCATGGATTCCAATTCATAATTTACGAAACCTGCACTAGAGGCAATACCTCTCTGTGTTTCATTTCTGTAGTCCAAATTCTTATCGTTGATAACGTCTGGTACTTGGCTGCGGCTTTTTCATCATATCTGCTAACATTCTTTAGCGAGAATAATAGTAGCGAACGAACGAAACTGGTAAGCGATTTTTTCGTGCTTTATTCACGTAACCATCTAACAAACAACAATGATAAATCAAAGAATAACAAGGAAGAAAGTTCCGTCATAATAATGATCCCTTGCTGCAAACAGTGATCATCATCTACTGCACCATCCACTCGTCATTTACACTCGTCCGTCGCTACAATTCCATTTGCCGACATTTGCTCCACGATCATTTCTTTCAAGATAGTTTTTTCCCTGATGAAATGATGCATGGTGTCTATTTATTGCAACCTTTCTATCCACCTGCCTTTGACAGATCACTTGAACCTTTGTTGTCGCACAAGAAATTGGGCCCTCTTTTGGGAAACAGAACATTTCTCTTTGTAGCCGTTGCAGCAAAAATTCTCCCAGACAGGTATGTATTCTGCTTCTATAGTCGACAGAGCTAGTATGTTTTTTTTTTTTTTTTTTTTTTGTTTTGCTGTTCGATGAAATAACAGCACCTTGTGACATAAACAAGAAACCGGTGGTCGATTTTCAAACTGCGGTGTTCCCAAACCGGTAGGCACAAGTGTATCCTAAGATCTCATTATCCACATCTTCAAAATAATTGTAGTTTGAAATCTTCCGTTCCCTTTACATATTGGTGGATTCTTTTCACAGCTTGCCGAAAGGTACCCCTGGGTTGCTATTAAACCGTCTCCCCACTCCAATAGCATATGCAAGACCTGGTCTACTACCTGCGCATACATCGGACTACCAACGGTTTCTCTGTCTAGGGCATTCCTCATGGTGCCCCTCTCTCTCTCTCTCTCTCTCTCTCTCTCTCTCTCTCTCTCTCTCTCTCTCTCTCTAGCGGTGTGGTTACCGTATGACAATCTTGCATGTTACATTTTAACACATCATTAGGTCGCCTTCTTGTCTGTACGTTACGTATAAATTTTGCAGTTGATTTTAAACTAACTTCCCGATGAAATAGAGACTAACTTCCAACATATCTCAGAACTGAATGAAAATGCAATAGTAACTCTCCTTCTTGTGTGGTGTGTGGCGGAGTGTAACCAGTGTACCAGTGCCATCTGCCCCTTTCCCTGTTGCAGTAGCGAATGGTTCACGGAAAGAACGGCTGTCGGTACACCACCGTGTAAGCTCAAATCTCTCAAACTTGTACCTTCGCGGTCTTTTCGCGAGATACTCTGAGGAGGATTGGTTGTCTCAGGTGAAGAGAAACTAAAGAAACCTGAAATTTACTACATATATCTGTTGTAATCTCATCAAAATGTTTGGAAATGATTGAAAATTTCACTTACGCAAGACTAAAAACCAGAATATAATAATTTGAATAAAAACTTTCAATATAACGTTTTTAAAGGCGACTAAAATGTATTAAATAACTTCTCTTAATCCTATACAGCCCTGAAAATCTGTGCTTACGAATTTTCAATAGGTGTGACAATACTTGTAAAATTTCAAACGAAAAACGTGGGTCGCATGAAATACATAACTGATGTATGGTAGTTTACCTAACTCGCAAAACATTTTACTGCACTGTAAATGGAGCTGGTGAGTGATTTTTTTTTCGACAGCAGCTACTCTCTCCACTAATTATTATCTTTTGTATGTGTCTGACATTTTAAGTGTAGAGGGGTGTACGGACCTACATAATGCCTTGACAGGTAGAACGTTACGCCAAATAGCGACACAAATATTACAACGTAGTCAGCACCTAACCGATTACCACGAGGACACCGCACCCTTCTTACTACATAGAGTAAATTATGGAAAATAATCTTACGTCGATTTTTTTTCTTAAATATTTAAAAAGCAACCTTCTAAGCTAGGTTTGCTAAGGTCTCATTTATACATGCTAATACACAACATTAGAACAACTTTAGTTTTATGCACTGTTTCCAAAACGGCGAACATTCAACTGGGGTTTATGGCTTTTGTTATTTTGTCTGGTAAATAACATTGCACCCTACTCTTGTTCTCACAGTGTGCCCACTGTAAAAGACGAATGTTAATGCATCATTTCGTAACAATGATTTAAAAGGACGAAAAGGCATTTCACAATTGCTGTAGTAGGACAAGTGTTAAGCGCAGTTTGTTCCAAATCGCTAACCGTAAATGAACGAATTGTCTGCGAGTGCAGTGCCTTTTCTTTCTCTCAAGTCCGGATTAGGTGCAATAACAATACCATCAGTCATCATATATCCTGACTGGCTTATCGCCTGCTGCTTCGCTTGCGTAAACTGTATGGCCTGCACAGATTTTTATTTTTTGTTCTTATTTAATCGAATTTTTATGTTGTTCACAAATTGCAACACTTTCTAAGTTTATCACGCTAATTATGGCCATACAGCATTGTCTTTTCCAAATGTACTTCTGACCAAAAAGCGATTCTGGTAGCTGGAGTCCAAAGCTTTTGTTAATCATACCTTTTGCGTTCTTGTGGAGTTACGTCCACAGGAACTTTCATCTACTAACAAATATTTCTTTATATCTAACCGAGAAGTGAAATACCAATTTTCATAAATTTAGCTTTAAAATTTTTTTAATGTAACGAAATATTTTCTTACAAATTTTCATTCCATATTGCACTACGTCGAGGGTTGAATTTCCAGAAACACTAAAACACTGGAACACTTTTTTGTTTTTGTTTCTAACCGTGCAGTCAAATACCAATTGTAATACATGTAACCTTGAAAATCCTTTAATAGTTCTTTAGTAATTGCTTATTTTCTAGCTGAGAAACTAAATACCAATTTTCGTAGTTCTAGGTTCAAAATTCCCTTAATAGCAACATAATTTTTAAAAGCCTTTCATCCCCATTTCAGCTCCTTAGGAATGGAATTTCGCACAATCCCTTCATAAACGATGTCTACTGTACAAGATCCACGTCCTCTTCACACTTCAAGCTTCTCTGCTTAGCGATTTGGGCTGGGCGATGACGAGTCAGTGAATCAGCCTGATTGTCCCATTCCCTTAGGGGTTGAATTTCCAGAAACAGTGAACACGTATCTTATTTCTAACTGAGAAGCCAATTTAAATTTTCAAAGATTTACCTTTAAAAAGTCTTTCATAATAAAATATTTTCATAAAAATCTCATCCCCTATTTCACCCCCTTAGGGGGTTCAGTTTCAAAAAACTGTATTTTTTTATTTGTAACCAAAAAGTCAAATACCAATGTTCATATAAGTAGCTTTAAAAATACTTTAGAACTGATTGAATAATATTTTTTTAAAATCTTTCAACCATTATTTCACCTCCACAGAGTTAAATTTCCACAAATGCTGGAACACGTGTTTCTTTATTTCTGATCGAGAAACCAAATACCAATTTTCTTAGGTCTTGCTTCAAAATTGCCTTTAATAGCGACATGCTTCTAAAAACCCTTCATCGCCTCTTTCACCCGTTACGGTTGGAATTTCGAAAAATCGCTTCTTAAACAACGCCTACAGTATACAATAAAAAATGGTTCAAATGGCTCTGAGCACTATGGGACTTAACTTTTGAGGTCATCAGTCCCGTAGAACTTAGAACTACTTAAACCTAAGTAACCTAACGACATCACACACATCCATGCCCGAGGCAGGACTGGAACCTGCGACCGTAGCGGTCGCGCGGTTCCAAACTGAAGCGCCTAGAACCGCTCGGGCACCACGGCCGGCAGTATACAATCGACACCTTCTCCAAATTTCGTGTTTCTATCCTTAGCTGTTTTGTCTGGGCGATGATGAGTCAGGCAGGACATTGCTTTTTATATATAGAGATAGCCCAGTTACCCGTACAAGGTGTCAATTTTTGCTCACTCGTGACAGGGGGGGGGGGGGGCTGTTGTTGGGAGGGGAGCAAGCGAGCTCGACCGACACACAGACCGCCACGGGGCGAGGAGCTATGCGGTGGACAAGCCCTACCTGCTTCCACAGTAGTGGCACCATGACGTTTGTTTCATGGTACCGCGAAAACAGAAATAATGCAAGCGCATAAACATAGCTTAAATGTTGTTCGTAAGCAAAACTGAAATTGTCTTAAATATTGACAGATTCAATGAGGATCCCAACTGCAATAATTACGTACACTCATCACCACAAAAGGAAACGATACGAACTAGGGAAGTATAACACAGCAAACAACGTGGACTAGCTCTAACAGTACTGTCACGCTTTCGACTTTTACCAACTCAGAGCTATGGATCTCATCGGCCAACAAAGTTAACATACTGTATTCTGAGCTGAGAGAGAGAGAGAGAGAGAGAGAGAGAGAGACGAGCAGTGCGAAGAAAGACGAACTCAAATAACATTACTAGTCTCATTTGCTAAGCAAATTGTGAATCCATCCGCTAAGGATACTAATTTTCTTCAATCACTTTCGAATAAAATCTGAGTCCCGCAGCGCAGACATCGCGGATGCAGCACTTCCAGTTGACCCCGACGAATCTTTTTCTGTGACAGTTCGCCCATCTCATTCTCTATTTTTTTTCACGTATCAGTCATGTCTCTATGGTGTTATTAAACTAATAACTGACGCAGCACATCTGAAACAAGAAACGAATAATATCGCAATACTGTCATCTGATTGCAAGAGCATTAATGCGTTCGAATGGCAGCTCTGAAAATTTTGAGAGTAACTAGGATCTGATCTATTTACCCCACTTATAACAAAAGCAAGACGCCGTGGCCGCACAGAGACATTTCGCAATGCATGGCGCCGTAAGCACGGCGGTGACAGGCAGCAAGCCAATCGGCGGCTGGCGCGCGACACGCGCCAGCGAGGCGCGCAGCTTTTTGCGGGAGCACAGCGCCTAACGGGCCGCTTCCGTTTCCTGGTGCCATCACGCGCCGCCCTCGCACGCCCCAAGGCTTCTACATCCAAAGATCAAGTCAATGGCCTGTCTGCGAAATTACGCGCGACACCTGACTACTTATTCCCCATACCGGAGACTGCACTTCTATGAAACAATTTTCGTAAATATGAAACATATACCCCAATCAGCCAGAACATTATGACGACCTATCTAATAGCCGCTGTGTCCACCTTTGGCACGGATAACAGCGGCGATGCGTCGTGGTATGGAAGCAATGAGGTCTTGGTAGACCGCTGGAGTGCGTTGGCACATTCAAGTCACCTAATTCTCGTAAATTCCTGGGAGGGGGGGGGGGGGGGAATTGATATCTGACGCCACGTTAAATCGCATCCCAGATGCGTTCGGTCGGTTTCAGATCTGGGAGGATGGGGGGCAGCACTTCGATTGTAACTCGCCACAGAGTTCCTCGAACCACTCCATCGCACTACTGGCAAAAAAATGGTTCAAATGGCTCTGAGCACTATGGGACTTAACATCTATGGTCACCAGTCCTCTAGAACTTAGAACTACTTAAACCTAACGAACCTAAGGACAGTACTCAACACCCAGCCATCACGAGGCAGAGAAAATCCCTGACCCCGCCGGGCATCGAACCCGGGAACCCGGGCGTGGGAAGCGAGAACGCTACCGCACGACCACGAGATGCGGGCAACTACTGGCATTGTAACACGGTGCATTATTTTTCTGAAAAATGGCACAGCCGTTAGGGAAACATGATCGTCATGAAAGGCTGTACGTGGTCTGAAATCAGTGTATGATATTCCTTAAATGTCATGGTACCTTGCACGAGCTCCACTGGATCCATGGATGCCCACATGAATGTTTCCCAGAGCATAATAGAGTCAACCCAAGCTTGTCTCTGACCCGCAGTACAGGCGTCAAGGAACTGTTCCCCTCGAAAATGACGGATTTGCTCATTCCCATCGGCATGATGAAGATACTTGGATTTTTCAGACCATACTATGCTATGCTCCGTCACTGAGGCACCGTCAAGTGCCGATGGTCATGTGCCCATTACAGTTATAGTCGCCAATGGCATGGTATTGATTGGCACACGCACGGGGCGTCGGCTGCGTGTTCAGACATACTTGTACTGCGCGCAGTATTAAAGTCAAATGTAAGCTCCGCCATAGTTAGCTGCCTATCCTGTTTTACCAGTTTGCTCAGCCTACGACGTCCGACATCCGCTATGAGCGGTGGACGCCCAACCCCATCGTGGTTTCACCTTGGTTTCGACACATGTTGTAGACACTCAGCACAGCACTGCTCGAACATTCCACAAGTCGTGCAGTTTCAGAAATGCTCGTGCCGAGCCTTCGTGCCATTACAGGGTGCTCTCGGTCAAACTAAGATAGATCGCGTGTCTTCCCCATTCTACACACGGACAGCAAGGTCATTGATGCTACAAGCACCGTGTGTGTGCCGCTGCTATCGCCTGGACGGGTTTCTTCCGGTATGAGGTCGGTGATCATGATGTTCTGGCTACTCAGTGTACATAATAAATGTTTAACGATATGAAGTTTATCAATCGTTACAACTGACAACTACTGCTGGCAGCCTAATGGTCGTAGTACAGTCTTCTTCGAATACACATTCCCTACATGTGCGCCGGCTGGTATGGCCAAGTTGTTCTAGGCGCTTCAGTCTGGTACCGTGCGACCGCTACGGTTGCAGATTCGAATCCTGCCTCGGGCATGGATGTGTGTAATGTCCTTAGGTTAGTTAGGTTTAAGCAGTTCTAAGTTCTAGGGGACTGATGACCTCAGATGTTAAGTCCCACAGTGTTCAGAGCCATTTTTGAACCCTACATGTACGAACAGGGTTTCGCGAAAATAAAGTTGTCCATCTTCCAAGTATTGTCATTTAAGTTCTAGGAGCGTGTGTGTTATATTTTCGTATCGTTTAAACCAATGTCCTGCGTACTTGATAACAACACCAAACACTGAAACAATATTTGAGAATTAGTCGCACCAATGTCTTGTGTGCTATTTGCTTTACGTGCATAATGCTAAGTCTCTACTAACAAAATTGAAATCATGTGCTTTATTCATGCCAGTCCAAGTGCAGCATTCGGCCTGTTCTGTTATATACACAGAGTGGCGCACATATAACTGGTCCGAACCGGAATGCGAACGCGACTGAGTAGCATTAGTAGCTTGTCAGTTTCTTTGCCACCTTCCAACAGCACTAGCGTGTAAGTAGTTCATATGGAAAGTAGTCGTTATAAACCGTGTACTTCAATGTCATGCCTTACTTAATTGAAGAACGTGTGTTCATTGTTGAAGTATATGTGCGGTCTGAATCCATTAAAGTTGTTCGTGACACTTTTCATGAAAAGTTTCCAGAAAGTAATATCCCACCAAAATGAACGATTCAGTATCTAGTGAGAAAGTGGCGTTCGACAGGCAGTGTTGTTAATTCAAAGAGAAATAAGGCACCGACTGTACGTACACGTGAAGTTGTGGCAAACGTGACGGCACGTGTTGAAAAAAGTCCCTACAATCAACACGGCGATTATCACAGTAATGTGGAATATCTGGCAGGTCATATCAACGCACCCTTCATGGCTTAAAAAAGATACCTTACCGTGTGAGTGTTGTTCAGCAAATAAAAGAAGCGGATTTTACTGTAATTGGTTGCTGGAATATGTCGCTGGGGGATGTCTTTATTAGATCCTCTTTTTCGACGGCTGAAGCTTGGTTTCACCTGTCGGGTTATGTTAATACACAAGACACTGGACTACAGAGAATCCCCATGGCACACTGCAAAAGCCGTCACACGATTTAAAATTTGGTGTATGGTGTGCTGTGCCTGGTAACAGAATTATCGGGCCATTGTTCTTCAACTAAATTGTCAACACATGTTTACTTGCAACTGTACAATGAATTTTCGGATCTTAACTCCAAACGAAAAATGTTGTGCATATTCCCAGCAAGATGAGGCAACTTCTCATACATCGGATTTGTCCTTACTGATTTTACAGAAGAGAGGACCATTAGCAAGGGCTTGTGGCCAACCCGCTCTCCCGACTTGTCACAAAGTGACTTTTACCTCTGGTGATTTCTAAAGGCTAGAATTTACCGCAACAATCCCAGAACACTTGGCACATTGAAGAAACATCTTATGTGAAGAAATTTCGAACATTCCTCAAACACAGACTTTAAACTGCTTTCTAAAATATGCTCATTAAACTAAAAAATGTAAATGTTACTTAAAATGTTAATTACATAGTTAATAATGAAACTGTACAATAAAAATGTACGAAAGCGATGATGTACGTTGATTTTCTTCATTCATATTCATTCTACAGCAAGGGCCGGTTTTATGTGCACCACTCTGTATAGAGACTAAAAGAAAATATCATCATCATCATCATCATCATCATCATCATCATCTAAGACTGATTATGCCTTTCAGCGTTCAGTCTGGAGCATAGCCCCCCTTATACAGTTCCTCCATGATCCCCTATTCAGTGCTAACATTGGTGCCTCTTCTGATGTTAAACCTATTACTTCAAAATCATTCTTAACCGAATCCAGGTACCTTCTCCTCTGTCTGCCCCGACTCCTCCTACCCTCTACTGCTGAATCCATAAGTCTCTTGGGTAACCTTTCTTCTCCCATGCGTGTAACATGACCCCACCATCTAAGCCTGTTCGCCCTGACTGCTGCATCTATAGAGTTCATTCCCAGTTTTTCTTTGATTTTCTTCTTGGGTAACCTTGCTTCTCCCATGCGTGTAACATGACCCCACCATCTAAGCCTGTTCGCCCTGACTGCTACATCTATAGAGTTCATTCCCAGTTTTTCTTTGATTTCCTCATTGTGGACACCCTCCTGCCATTGTTCCCATCTATAAATATCAATTACATAAATAAATCTTTGCTTTACATGTGTACTTCACTTTCCAGAGCCTATCCACAACAAAACTGTCTTCCATTCCCACTCCCTAATATTCGTTTTATGTTGTTCATGTTGCTTCTTAGTACTATTATTCCGAAATATCTACACGATGTGACGCGCTCTACATGTTCGCCACTAATCTTGTACTTAGATACTTAACACTTCTCTCTCTTTCTTCTAGGCACTGTCTTACATTGTTCCACATACAATGAGCGCTGTCATTCACATCAAGTAGAAATAATGTCAGTATTCCTGCAGTTCCTTGACATCGTTCAACGGCGCTACTTTCCTACAGCATCCTCCACGTACCATCTTATTGTTCTGCTGATGTTATCCGATAAATCGTTTACGTATATTGAAAACAATAACGATCTTGTTACACTTCCTTGGAGCGCACGCTACGTTACTTTCGTTTCTGTGGAGCAATTGCCGTGCTGCATAACTTAGTGTGTTCTCTTACTCTAATACTCCTGGAACAAATCACACAATTACGAAGATATTCCGAAAACTGTGGTTCAAAACCAACTTAGGGATTGATGAAAGACCTATCTTTTTTACATAGCATACGATATTCGACTGAGGATCGACCCTTCTGGGAGATCTTGCGATATTCTTTGTGTGTCAACCATTTCATTCACCCGGCGAATGTATGCCCAACAATTGGTAAGGCATTGGCTTTCTAAAACGTATAAGGACATATACGCTTAGCGGCACAAAGAACTGGCCGTTGGTCATCGCAGCTAGAGTTAGTTTTGTGTAGCCGTGACGCGAATAAAACGCCATGAACCAGTTTTTTCCACTTACATAGCAGACAAACGCGAAAATGTCAGTATTTTAGACCAACTGGTATTCCAAAGAGATACAAATATTTTTCTGCTAATAAATAGCCGTATTGGTTCAAATGGCTCTGAGCACTATGGGACTTAACATCTATGGTTATCAGTCCCCTAGAACTAAGAACTACTTAAACCTAACTAACCTAAGGACATCACACAACACCCAGTCATCACGAAGCATAGAAAATCCCTGACCCCGCCGGGAATCGAACCCGGGAACCCGGGCGCGGGAAGCGAGAACACTACCGCACGACCACGAGCTGCGGACAATAGCCGTATTATTTACAGTTATAGAGGTTAACTCTTACAATAAATTAAAAACAGAAACCTGCCACTGTCAATAACGCTATTTATTAAGAACAAATAACGACGCTACGAGTTTCAAACAATCAGGTTCATCATCAGACAGCTGTTCACGTTTAAAATTACATGCACGTAGCGACTTTAGAAAGCTACCCATGTAGTCCCACACTGATACCAATGCACAACATGAGCGGTGCGCTGTCAGAAAAGAGTACATGATCCGCGTTTCCTGCACAGGGAGTTCTCACAGTGTGAGACTGAAATGGCGCAGCAATTGGAAGCGTACTCCAAAAACCAGTCTTCGAATGGCTCCTCCACCATGAATCAGTTTACTATCGTCGAGGAATTGGACGATTTGGAGAACTTTCCGATTCTTATATTCAGATACTTCTCAGTGTAGTGCAGCAGTCAATGTAAGTTACTTGGCCTGCCATAATGATGTGTAAGTTACTTTTTGAAGTCCCCTCGAGATTATGCTACTCGTCTGATGATGGCTGATTTTTCACTGTGGCAAGAGTTACTTGGAATGGTGCCATCGAAAAAGGGGTATTCAACAAGGAAATAGCAGTTCTGATTTCGAAATTCTGACTTCCGGCTTTGCTAATCATATCGTCATTCTAATACTGCTGTCTCAGATCGCTTAACGCAGACAATAGGGCAGCCGCCAAAACACATCATGCGATCCTGTAGAAGTTGTGATGTCATGTATGCACACGAAAAATGAGATCAAAATTGTAATGACAAATGGTGCAAGGAATTATATAAAAACAGTTTTTTCTCACAAACTATACTTACGCTGTATAAATTAGTGCAGGAAAGCTACGAGACGTAACACAGGTCAAAGTACTCTTGACTAAAACTTAGCACTTTCGCTCTTCTTTTATCTTCTGTCATCTTTTTTGAGCTCTCGTATGAGCTGAACGTTAAGTAGTGCTTGTCTGAATAATTCATGAAAAAATTTGTTCATTTTACTGAAACGTACCTCCAGTAGGTTTCAAAAACTGTCTGAGAGTTATCTGGAAATAGTATGCAAATATAAACCAGTAACGGAAGAAGAGAAAGCACAACTAAAAAATCCGATGGCCTTCCATTTGGATTACAAACTGCTTGAAATCAATCGAAAAGCGGTAAAAACTGCGACCTACAGGAAAAAGTTGGAAAAGATAATCTTTATTGGACGCCAGTTATAATACAGGCTATGCCACGTGCGGGAATATAGTAAGGAGTTTTTAATCCAACTATAAAGACGCCTGTGAAACACACGTATTTATTTCCTTATAATATTTATCCTCCTTATGTGGAAAGCTGTTTCCTTCTTTCTACATATATTATATTAAAAATTCTACAGTGTGGTCACGTTGTTGCAATTTGCGTTCCTGATGAAGTAACTAATATCTTAGAAACAAGTGGAAATTCTCCAATTTAACAAATTCTTCTCTTTAGTTATTTCGTTGCAGTTAAGGTTTAATTAATTATGCAAATAGTAGACTTAAATAAATATAAAACACCGTCATAGCAGAGCTCAGTCTCTGTTGTCTTTCAGCTCTCCGTAAGATATACAAAGCATCGCTTCACTGACAAGGGAACCTCCCCATCGCACCCCCCTCAGATTTAGTTATAAGTTAGCACAGTGGATAGGCCTTGAAAAACTGAACACAGATCAATCGAGGAAACAGGAAGAAGTTGTGTGGAACTATGAAAAAAATAAGCAAAATATACAAACTGAGTAGTCCATGTGCAAGACAGGCAACATCAAGGAAAACGTGAGGTCAGGAGCGCTGTGGTCCCGTGGTTAGCGAGAGCAGCTGCGGGACGAGATGTCCTTGGTTCAAGTCTTCCCTCGAGTAAAAAGTTTACTTTCTTTATTTTCGCAAAGTTATGATCTGTCCATTCGTTCATTGACGACTCTGTTCACTGCAATAAGTTTAGTGTCTGTGTTTTGCGACCGCACCGCAAAACCGTGCGATTGTTATTGAAGTCGCGAGCTATATTTGCTGGATTCATATTGCCCACGGAATAGATCTCACGTATTTAATGCACTCTCGTCCAAAGTAGCGAACAGTCAACTGCCAGCCAGGGAGCCTCGTTAGCAGGAATACTCTCTCTTCCGTGCGCTGTAATCGACTGACGTCGTGTGTTTAGATGTTTGTTTAGGTGTAGCGTCCCCATACTACGGTGCAGTTACCTCGCATCGGACGGATGAGCAGATAATAATTGTCCGAAAATAAAAAATTTAAACTTTTCACTTGAGGGAAGATTTGAACCAAGGACCTCTCGTTCCGCAGCTGTTCACGCTAACCACAGGACCACAGCGCTTCTGAGCTCACGTTATCCTTGATTTTGCCTATCTTGGGCATGGACTATTCAGTTTGTATATTTTCCTTTTTTTCATAGTTCCACACAACTTCTTCCTGTTTTCTCGATTGATCTGTGTTCAGTTTTTCAAGGCCTATGCACTGTGCCAACTTCTAACTGAATCTGAGGGGGGTGCGATGGGGAGGTTCCCTTGTGAGAACCAACTTTCTTATTACTCACTCATTCTTTAACTGGGAATATTTGGCATACTCTGTCATCTGGGAAAAAAAGTTGGAGGTTCACCCGGAATTAGTTAAGATGATTTTCATAGGGAACTGAGGAACTGCCTCCTGCCGTGCCAAATGAAGGGCAGATACACCGTGTCGGGGTGGTTCCCGCGTGGCCACCCGCTGAGATGTGGTCGCGGCGTGCCGCCTGCCGTATTGCACCGGACGGGCACGGGTCAACGGCCGCCTGCTGCTGCCAGCATGTCGGCGCTGCGCTCCAGCGCTCCACTCCTGCTGCAGTCCCCGCGGCGGCTGGTGTGTCAAGTTTTCGATTGGCACGAGAGTAAACTCGTAGCGTCAGACTGACAAGGAGAGGCCACGACGTTTGGAACGCGTATCTACTGTAAACTTCGTACACTGGTAATACTCCATGATAACAAAATGTGTAAGCAGTAGCGCGTACTTTTCAAGTGTTACTGAGAAAATCGCGAAATAATTTCGATCGTCGAATATATATATCTGTGCGTGGCCATTTTAACCATGAAGCGAGTGCAGCCCAGTGGCGACGGCACTGTAGCTTAGCGTGTTCGGTCTGAGCGTTAGCTTCCCTTTCTTATAAAAAAAACTGAGCGAACGGATGTCATCGGACGTCCCCTGCACAAATCCAGCAAACAATGTAGAACAAAATGTATTTAAAAAAAAAGTGTTTGGCGTTCAAGCCGCTGGATCGAGTTCTGTTCGTCAGTTTTTTTTTTTTTTTGTTTTCAACATAGTCATTTTCTTTATTATTTATAATACAATTGATATAATGGGGAAAATACGTGTAATCAGATGAACTTTTATTAAATTTACAATGTTATTTGGCAGTCTAATAATTTTTATTATCACAAATAATATAATATTCTATCGACTAGTAAACGACCAAACGCATAAATTGATGCTGAAAATGTATGCTTGTCCGTGTCTTCAAAACTGTTCGTATTTAATCAAAAGAGAACGAGAAAGTGCTTCTCGGAAGACGCTATTAAAATACACTCGATACTGCATAACCAATTACCAGCGCCGAATTTTAAGGAAATACTGCGTTATGCATGGCTTGCTTCCAAACTATCGGCTGAAAGATAGCTTTCTGAAAATGTTAACTAGGTTAATTTTTCCACAGAAACCGTCAAAAGACCTTGCGTATGTAGCATTTATTCAATGGAGCTGGTGCCGTTTAACTTTATGTTTTCCATGTTTTTACGAAAAATACCATCCTGCAACTTATACTCGAATGTCTAAAGCGACGATTAATTGTACATCTGAAAGCCGTCTGTGCCGGTCAAAACTTGGAGATAACAAGTCGTTTCGGGCTCCTTCCAGGTATAAGGGATTTCTCAAATCACGGACAAGCATACATTTTCAGTATGACTTTATGCATTTGGTCGTTTACGAGTCGATAGTTATGAATATTACATTATCTGTGATAGTAAAAATTAGTAGACTGCCAAATAACATTGTAAATTTAATAAAAGTTCATCCGATTACACGTATTTTCCCCATTATATCAATTGTAATATAAATAATAAAGAAAATGACTGTGTTGAAAATTAAAAAAACTGACGAGCGGAACTCGATCCAGCGGCTTGAACGCCAAACACTTTTTAAAAAATAACATTTTATACTATATTGTTCGCTGGATTTGTTCTGGGCGGACGTCCGATGACACCCGTTCAGTTCGTTCGATGATCCGTTCACTCAGTTTTTTTATTATAAAGGGTAGCTAACGCTCTGACCGAACACGCTAAACTACCGTGCCGGCACCACTCGGCTGCATCCGCTTCATGGTTAAAATGGCCACGCACAGATATATATTCGACGACCGAAATTATCTTGAGATTTTCTCAATAACGCTTGAGAAGTACGTGCTACTGCTTACACATTTTGTTGCCCTCATCTAGTACCACAATTGTACGAAGTTTACAGTAAATCCGCGTTCCAAACGTCGTGGCCCCCCTTGTGAGTGTACAACTTACAGGGAACTTTTTGTTCGCTACGATAAGTTGAACGAAAACCTCGGTATGTCCGTCTAAGATGTGTGTGTGAGTTACGGTACTATATACTTCCGCAAGTCTAAAATTTCATACGAAAAGTTTAAAAAGAAATGAACATTTATGTCCATAATTCTTGATTAATGTGTACGCCAGAGCATATCCTGACGCTAAATCGTGGAATAAATGTTTTTGTTTGTCATCGTGATACGTCGCTGCGGTCACTGCTGAGCATCGTGGCCCACGAACCAAGCGTTTCCATCTCGAACGGTTATCAGCTTAGAGCCTCCTGAAGGAGTAGACCAGAGATGACACTGATCTGATCTACCCCCCTGCTCGCAGCTCTCCCCCTCTATCTTCCCTCCCACGATTATTTTCTCTAGAGTTCCTCCACCTCTATTCACAATACGGCCAAAGAACTGAAGAATTTTTTGGTTGACACAAAAAGAAAGGCGCCTGTGTATACTTAGTTGCTCAATAATGGACATATTTGTTCTCCTTTTGGTTAGTTTGGTGCTAAGTTGTTTGTGTCGCTAAAGTGACAAATTTCCTTCTTTTTTTTTTTGCACTGAACAATGCTGCTGCCTGTCGAGAAGTGGGCAGACTAGTTCTAACATACGCCACCATCGTTGCCTGTGTGTGAGAGACGAAATTTATTCCGTTAATTACTTTTTTACAATATCAAATTGGCCTACAAGTATTGTTCGTCACTGTTTCTTTCTGTTTGATAGTTTCATCTCCGAACCACTGATACCGACTGGGTCAGATAAGAGAAAGTGGCCACACTACTCGATGCGAAAATTAGCTTAAGTGTTTACCCCAACACAAGTGAGTTACTTCCATACATCACTCACAGGTCAGGCTGTCTTCTAATCGCTTTCATACACAAAGCTATCATCCGTCATTGTATTCTTAAGTGACGATTTTTAATTAACCTGTATTATTTAAAACCATCTCTGTAATGTTTCCATGAGGTGACGTTCAACAGCCGTAAAGTATTTTATAACATGCTTGTGAACAGTTTCGCATGTTACTGTTTTTTTAACTGTTCGTGTGTCGTATTTTCTGAATCAGAGATTTGGAACCAAGTCAGCATTTGCCTAAATGTGAGTGAAAGACGGCTTAAAAGTTACTCAGGTTGGTCGCTTTTCCTGGAAACGGGCCTTAATCCTCCGCGCGTTCCGGGTGTTGCTCACCTCCCCCGCCTCCCTGGTTGTGCGCTGTCCGTTAAGCTATACGGCGTGTCGACAAAAATATTCACTGATATGGTTCATTAGATATTTTCAGCTTAAGTGGGTAGCGCCTTCTTTTGGCCTGGTCTCCACGCAGAAAGGTCACAGTCCCTCCCACTGACCACTTGTGTACAGCGGAGGCAGCGGCACGCCCACCAGGTCTCCAAATCGTTAAGCTGCTTGGACTGAGCAAGTTTTTCATCATGTCCGACTAAGTGTACGATCAGCTCTGAACAGCCTAGCTATACTGGGAGACAACAACATTGACTCTACGAACGCAGAAGGTAGACCAGCTGCACCGATAAAGAATTTTGGTGAATTTTTGCTGGATTCCATCCCACAAATCGTTCCAACAAAATGAGTACGTGGCCTCCTAGCAAAGGATACAATACCAAATTGGCACTTATCCCTGACATCAATGCATCTAACCGTATATCTGAACAGAAACGGAGGGCATATGACGCTTGGAATGGAGAGTGGCATGAAACACGACGGCAGGAAGGCCGCCAAGTACCAGAACTTGCAACCTGCAGTCCCAAAAATGGCTCTGAGCACTATGGGACTTAACATCTATGGTCATCAGTCCCCTAGAACTTAGAACTACTTAAACCTAACGACATCACACAACACCCAGTCATCACGAGGCAGAGAAAATCCCTGACCCCTGCAGTCCCAGAATATCGTGGTTTACGGTCTGGACGAGCAGTAGACAACACGCAACCACAATGTTCCTAATGTGTCCCCCAGTCATTTACACTTTTGACACACACTAACTCGTTCGCGCCACTCGAGGAGAAGCTATTTAAATCATTTGTCATTTCTGCGTTTGTTGTATGGCAACCAGGAAGTAACTCGGTGTTATATACTCGCATTCTGAAATCTGCAACACCAGTTCCACAAAAAAACTTTGGGTCAGCAAATGTGAATAAATTAAAAAAAAAGGTTAATTCATAACGAATTGTACTCTATAATAATAGGTTGGTGTATAACTTTCTAGAATGTCTGTAATCTGGTTGCTATGGGTGTATTTATCGCTTGTCATTTTTTGTTTGTAGTTCACTGTTGCTATTCGAGTTTACATACTGTCATAGTGGCATGTGGAGATAGTGAGTGGAGCTATAGACGCTAGAAAATGGAGTGCCAAGTGGAGAAATCTGAACATTTCCGACATATTCTTCTGTTTGAGATCAACAGAGGGGTGACAGCAGCGGAGGCAGACGGAAAAATTCGCGCCGTGTATGGCGATAATGTCATTGCACAGAGAGCACTACAAGAAAATGGTTTTGTCGTTTTGAAAAGGGAAGTTTTGACATTAGTGACTCTCCACGTTCAGAGAGGCCATAGAGGTTTGATGAAGATCCTTTCAACGCATTAATCCAGAACGATCTACGTGTACTCCAGAACTGGCAAATGTGATGAACTGTGATCAGCCCACCATCGTGCGACATTTACATGCAGTGGTGAATGTTCAAAAATTGGGTGTATGGGTACCGCATGCTCTAAGCCAAAATCACAAAAAACAGCGTGTGAAAATTTGTATATCTCTGCTTGCTAGTCAGCAACTGGCTCATGAACAACACCGACCATTCCTACGCTGCATCGCTGCTGGTGACGAGAAATGATGTCTTTATGATAACCTAAGGAAAAGAAAGGAATGGTTGTGCCCATACAAAGCAGCAACTCCCCATACCTGCACGAATCGACAAAAGATAATGTTATGCATCTGGGAGAACAGCGACGAAGTGGTGTTCTACGAATTGCCTCCCCGAGATGTAACAACCACTGCTGACATTTATTGGCAACAACTGAAACATCTTGCAGACGCAATCCAAGAACAACGAGCAGGAAGAGTGCGTGAAGCGATGCTACTCCACGTTAACGCCCGCCAGCATTCTCCTGCAGTGACAAAAAAACATTATACTGGAGATGGGTTGGGAAGTCATCCCGCGCCCACCTTATTCACCTGATCTTACGCACTCAAATCTTCAGCTTTTCCGCGCTGTATCGAACAACTCTCAAGGAACTTCCCTTTCCGGATGAAAATGCGATCCGAACATAGCTTGACGAGTTCTTCTCCTCAAAACTATATGGATATGGTTTCTACAGTAGCGGAATAGAAAAGTTACCGCAGAGTTGGCAGACAGATGTAAACAGTGAAGGAGAATATAGTTTGATGACTAAAGTCTCTTATGTGTAACTGTTGTGTTTATTAGACTTATGGAAAAACTCTACAAACTTATGCACCAACCCAAAACAATTATTTACTATGTGCTCTGTAAGTTATAACACAAATCTGTGGTAATCATTAGATGCAGTATGTCGCTGGTGCATGGCACGTATAACGAATGTAAATAACAGCACGTGGAAAAACCTGGAGCAAAATGAAAATACGTGGAAGCATCACAAGTCTGTGCAATCCTGGCGAGGCATTGCTTCGCTTAAAATTTACCAGACGGTGATCGTGTCATGATTAGGGCCCCATGTGGTAAAGGACGAGGGAAGAAGCTGGTGGTTGCAGTGGTGCTGCACGCAGTCTGTTGTTTGCAGAAGCATGCCGCTCGTGAATACGAGTCGTATGCCTCCACCAATGAGCCTCGGCGTCGCGCTGTTAGAGAAACCTGCTCTGCAGCGCACCGAGAAGGCCGGGCCGGGCCGGGCGGAGGTCACTGACTGCTAGGCGGCCGCTCACCTGCCCGCGGGGAGAAGCTGGGAGGCAGGAGAACGGCGCCCCCGCCGCCTGCACAGGAGGCTGCCAGAGGCACTGCTGTCCCAGGAACGGTCAACAAATATATGAGAGAGAGAGAGAGAGAGAGAGAGAGAGAGAGAGAGAGAAACTGTCAGCATCCCATAATTTTACTGATATCAGGGAGCCCCTGCCTAATTCATTTGAAGCAACTCTAAACTTTAATGAATCGATGCCAACCCTAATGAAAACCGAAATAAAGTCGAGACGGAAGCAAACAACTTGTTTTTAGTAAAATTTGCATCTAGTTCAAGAGCATCCCACATCCTGGATATCCTCATGACTGCTAAGTAAATCCAGGAGAAGTCACCGTGTTACAGAGGGCATATAGAACTGCACATGCAAATCACGATCAGTTCCAGCGTCCCGGTCATTTGGACTTGGCGACGCCTGCCTAGGGGCGCGGACATGACGATGGGTGAAGGCAGCGGTGCATCTCGTGGAGCGGCGCTGCACCGTTGAGTGCAGAGCTTCCCGCTCGAGCGAGCAGCCGACCGATCGGTCGTTGCTCTGCCGCCCACGCGGACGTCTTACGATTCAAGAATGCACCCTGCGCTACGGCCAACGCTCCTAGTGGCAGAACCGTGTGAAGATGTCCCAGTGCGAGGTTTGGGCCGTTTTGCCGCGTCTAAAAAGCTTTACTAACATTCGCTATACGTAGAATGTGTGTGTGTGTGTGTGTGTGTGTGTGTGTGTGTGTGTGTGCGCGCGCGCGCGCGCGCGCACACACCAAAACTTGAATATTTTACCCGCAGTTCAAGATAAAAGATATGTCTATGTCTCATATTTTCTGCCTTATGGATTTTGTAATCAGACCAAGACTTCTGGGACTTCCTGTATTACCAGCATGATGTTCATAATTATATTCTTCATCTCCCCATGTACAAAGAAGGGTGTGAAATAGTTCCAGTCGACATAAATCTTGTTAATGGCCACGATGCAGTTTCATATGTGCCATGATTGCACTGGAAAGGTTACGTTGGGTCCTATTCATACCTTCTGACTGGTATACCGACGAACTGTCGGAATCACAGGGTGTATTCCTCTACGTTTCCCTTCGCTGTTAGTAGTTGTCTACAATGTTCGCTAAAAGACGAGTGAGTACAAGCATAAAAGAAAGACATACAGCTGTGCCTAATACAGTGATCTGCATAATGAAACAGTATCTGGCAGTTACAAGCAATCTCAATACAGGAATAAGATCACAACATTTCTCGTACCCCCCATCATACCCTGTGGCTGCTACGAGGAGGGTATCGACCATGGGAGAGAACGCGAAATGCGACTCTGCGAGCTATACAAATGTATAGCTACCTCACAGAAAAAACCGTAGTGAATTTTTATTCACTGCACGACACTGTCAAATAGTTTGTATCTGCAGAAATCAAACAAAAGGCAGTCACAGAATTCACTGAATCCAGTTAGGTAATAAACAGTCCGTGACCTCTAGTAGCGGACGCAATAAGATAAAACGTATGTTATACTGCATGCCATCCAGCTAATCGGACTGTACGAAGTAATTTATCATAATATGGAGATATATACACGAAATTTTTTATTACCTCATAAGACATGGTAAAAGAAAAGTTAATCAGTCTTCTATCTGAAGGTTGTTTTGAGCTTGGCCCTGCTGCAATCGGTAAGCCATTGACTTCTTCCTACACCTGAACTTCAGCTAGTTATCAGGGCGATCTACAGTTTAACGTGAGCTCCGAACCACGGTGAGACTTTTCATTTAAACATTAGAAATTCATAGCCAAAGGTGAAGGAAGCGACAAGTGATGAAACATCGACTGAATTCTGAGTCTTAAGATTCGTAATCCAACACCCAATCAGCAATAAAGCATCACATGTGCATATTACAAGAGTAAGATATAACCAGTCGACTTTGACCAATGACGTACACCGCAGTCTTCACTACATTTATATAACTACAGTTTCTTTGTGAGACACCCTTCAGTTCATTCCCGATACAAATGATGTTTGAGATTACAACTGCGTACAATGTCGTAACTCACTTTAAATGGCGACTGGAAGACGTGCAATTCATTCCGTACGATGCGCAGTAGGGATGTATATTTGAGTAGAGCCGCAGTGCTCTACATTTCCAAGATGCAGACATAGCAGCAAACAGTTTGAGAGCAAACAGCGGTATCTTAACTGTCCTGAAGGGAACGGTAGGGGGCGACTGTCAGTCAACAGGCCACCACGCAGTGTGCACTGGCAGCACTCCCGCAAAAATACCGAGCAGAAGCTATGAACTAACTGATGGCAAGCAACGGCATCAGTTTCCAGAAAGCGAGAGCAACCAATGGAAAGCTATCGTACGCGACTGTTGGTCAACATCCACTGTAAGCATGCATTTAACAAACACTGCTGGACAAAAAAATTTTTACGCCCTTTTAGAAATTTCCAATTCACTCAAGATTTATTGTTTCAACAGTGCATATGGAGTACATGAAATGATTACATTTACAGATCAATACCACAAGCGGTTCTGAGATACCTGGTGTCGACAAATGTTGGAATATCCATATTTGCACGTTGTTTAGCCTCCACCAGTGGCAACGCAGGTACTGACTCTGGCACCCAGTCTATTGTACAGATGACAAATACTGTCCTGGGATACGATTTCACACCTGCTCGACCTGTTCACTTAGTTCTGTAAGAGTTGTTGGATGAGTCGCACGAGTCACTTTTCGTCAATCATATCCCATACGTGCTCACAAGACACAAATGCAAAGATCGTTGTTGCTACACGTCTTGCAGAGCACACTGATTTTCACGGCCAGTGTGTGGACGAACACTATCCTGTTGGAACACATCTCCTTCCTGTTGCGAGGACAGCATTCTGCACGTATTGCTGGTTAGCGTTCCCTCTAGAAACACCAA
This sequence comes from Schistocerca cancellata, assembly GCF_023864275.1. Taxonomy (NCBI): domain Eukaryota; kingdom Metazoa; phylum Arthropoda; class Insecta; order Orthoptera; family Acrididae; genus Schistocerca; species Schistocerca cancellata. Next base: position 761,075,814 of record NC_064626.1, read on the forward strand.
AGGTGAACGAGAGTCGTAGCTTATTGCACCCCAAACCATAAGGCCTGGGGTGGGATCAATGTATCTTTGACGAATGCACTCTTCGAAACAGCGCTCATCATCAGGTCTACATAGCACGCGCAAACGACGATCACTTGCATGCAGGCAGAATCTGCTCATCGCTGAAGTCCACAACGCGTCATCCCATCTTCCAAGTGATTCTCTGACGGCACCAGTCGAACCGCGCACGTGGATGTTTGGTATGAGTGGATGACGGGCTAGAGCTCTGTGTGCACGTAGTCTCACCGAAATAATCGGTTCGCAACAGTTCGTGTTGACACGTCTGTGCTCACAAGATCTCTTATCTGTGATGTGGTAGCTGTACGATCTGACACTGCTGCCCTTACAATACGACGATACTGACGGGCGTCTGTAATGCGTGGACGTCCATAACCTAGTCTACGGGTGTTGGAATGTTAATGTGGCCACTGAAACCAGCAGCGTTGCACATCTAACGCACCACGTCCAACTTGTGTGGCAGTCCTCCGAAAGCGTCATACCGCCACTCGGAAGGTCACAATTTGACCCCTTTCAAACTCGCTCGGTTGGTTATAGGAAGGACGAGTGCGTCTACATGGCATGACTGCCTGCTTCTTTCATACGTTTGCACGAACACTGAGTCATCTGGCTGTGAGCGATCCCATTTCAAGGCAGACACACATGGCGTCTGGTATGTATGCCACTAAGTTATCTGTCGGCGGACGACGTCGACACCATTATCAGTACATCTATTATCCCCTAGATGGCATATGCCGTCATCAGATCAAAATCTACGTCGTCTTTCCAGATGTACTAATTTTTTCCCGGCAGTGTAAACGAGTATAACACTGCACTACTCTTTGCTATCCAACAAAATACAAATTCGACACATATCAACACATACTTCCCTGCTAAGGACAACTGTAAATTCACCACTAACGCACTAAAATAACGCACTTTCGGATCTTAAGTAACGGTAGCAAACCGTAACAAAATCATAATGCTAGGTGATGCATAAGCAATATATCGAGAGCTACTTCTTATATTGACAACGTAGTAATAATGTGGATATATGTGAGCATTATGTGATCACTAGCAATGATTTGTACTTTCCGAAAGGGAACCAAATGCACCTATATTATAAAATAATTCCTGCCTCGCTAAGGGCAATTACATGAAGAAGAAATGACAGCATGCCTATCCCACACACTGATGAGCCAGAACATTACGACCATCTATATAATGGCGTGTTGTTCTACTTTTCATACACAGTACAAGAGTTCTGAATGGCATGAGTTCTACAAGTCTTTGACAGGATTCCATAAGTACGTGGCACCAGATGTATACCCACAGGTCAAGCAATTCCCGCAAATTATGGGACGGTGATCTACGGGCAGGCAGCTGGCGCCAGATGTGTGTTCCAATGGATGCAGATCAGGCACATTTGCTGGCCAAGAGATCAATATGAGTTCACTCTAATGCCCCTCAAACCACGGTAGCACGATTCTGACCTTGCAATGCGGATAGTTATCCTGCTGGAATATGTCATTCCTTCAAGTATGAGGCGATTCAGGAGGTCCGCAATATTTTTCGTGTAGTTCACTGCTGATCCCATGGAAGCCCAACTCAATGTACCCGATAGCATAAGTCTGCCCTCACCAGCCTGCATCTGTGGCGTGGTTCACGTTTCGTGCAGCCATTCGCCTGGATATCAGCGTGTAAGAATCCAATCATCGACCTGGTGTAACACGAAATGTGATTCATTCGACAGGCGACACGTTTGTATTGATCCACGGTGAATCCTCTGTGACACTGTGCCCGCTGCAATCATAACTGACGATGTCGTTTCATCAACACAGGAACACGTAGGGGTTGTGCGATGTGGAGCTCATTGTTCAACAATGGCTTTTGAACGGTGTGCTCCGAAAAACTTGTGCCTGTACCTGCATTGTACTCTGTCGTCAGATATGCCACAAACCGCTGCCTATCCTGGAGTACACAGTGGGGGATCCTCCGAACTCTACATTTTGTGATGAGATGTGGTCGCCCAATACCACGTAGTCTACTAGTTACTTCACCATCCTTCAACAACTTTCCATAGGTGCTCACGACAGTAGTACGCCAACTGGCGACCACTTTCGCGTTTCCAGCCGCAGTGCCACAAGAATACCCTCTTTGTCAAAACAGATTGTATACGTGGATTTCCGCTTTTGCGGCTCGTATCTTCGCTATAACTCCTGCCCATTCGTCCCTCTCCCGCTTACATTCTTTCCTTACTGCGTCACATGCCCGCAACACCACATTCTATCTCACAGTGGGCAGTGGTCGTATTGTTTTGGCTTATTAGTGTATAATCACCAATGTTATGGAAATATGTGGTAGGTTACTATGGGACCAAACTGCTGAGGTCATCGGTCCCTAGGCTTACACACTACTTAATCTAACTTTAACTTACGCTAAGGGCAACACACACAACCGTGCCCGACCAATGTGATGCAACAGACTGTTAATCATTTGATGGGTGGAGATCTGCCGACTTACGAGAACATCAAATCATTAATACTAAGCAACACGAAACCATCACCTTTGAACATGACGCTAGAAGTACCTAACATCTAGTTTGTGCAATTACTAAATTTCGATACAGGCACATAATAGTTAATTAAGTTATAGCAACAAATTTTTGGACGTAGTTTGACTGTTCACAGAAATAGCAAGCTAGATAATGCTTTGCATGCGTTTCTCTACCTCTTGCGTTCCTTTTATCTAAAGGGGCGCTCTATTAATCTCTTATTCTACGTCACATGAACTATTTGAGACACACAGTGATGGCGTGAAGACAGTGATGACAAGCGTATGACACCAAAGATATAATGCAAATTAGTCACTAATTACTGTGAACATAGAAATCAAAGTACAAGGACGTTCATGCTCTCTATAGCTGAGTGTGGGAAACAAACCACCTCAGCATATGTGGGCGAATAACGTCCGAGATTTCAAAGGCCTAGTTTTCTGGGCCGGACAGGAGGTTCCATGGCAGAGACTGTTTCCAAATGCCGGCCGGTGTGGCCGAGCGGTTCTAGGCGCTTCAGTCTGAAACCGCGAGACCGGTACGGTCGCAGGTTCGAATCCTGGCTCGGACATGGATGTGTGTGATGTCCTTAGGTTAGTTAGGTTTAAGTAGTTCTAAGTTCTAGGGGACTGATAACCTCAACAGTTAAGTCCCATAGTTCTCAGAGCCATCTGAACTACACTCCTGGAAATGGAAAAAAGAACACATTGACACCGGTGTGTCAGACCCACCATACTTGCTCCGGACACTGCGAGAGGGCTGTACAAGCAATGATCACACGCACGGCACAGCGGACACACCAGGAACCGCGGTGTTGGCCGTCGAATGGCGCTAGCTGCGCAGCATTTGTGCACCGCCGCCGTCAGTGTCAGCCAGTTTGGCGTGGCATACGGAGCTCCATCGCAGTCTTTAACACTGGTAGCATGCCGCGACAGCGTGGACGTGAACCGTATGTGCAGTTGACGGACTTTGAGCGAGGGCGTATAGTGGGCATGCGGGAGGCCGGGTGGACGTACCGCCGAATTGCTCAACACGTGGGGCGTGAGGTCTCCACAGTACATCGATGTTGTCGCCAGTGGTCGGCGGAAGGTGCACGTGCCCGTCGACCTGGGACCGGACCGCAGCGACGCACGGATGCACGCCAAGACCGTAGGATCCTACGCAGTGCCGTAGGGGACCGCACCGCCACTTCCCAGCAAATTAGGGACACTGACCATTCGCAACCGTCTCCACGAAGCTGGGCTACGGTCCCGCACACCGTTAGGCCGTCTTCCGCTCACGCCCCAACATCGTGCAGCCCGCCTCCAGTGGTGTCGCGACAGGCGTGAATGGAGGGACGAATGGAGACGTGTCGTCTTCAGCGATGAGAGTCGCTTCTGCCTTGGTGCCAATGATGGTCGTATGCGTGTTTGGCGCCGTGCAGGTGAGCGCCACAATCAGGACTGCATACGACCGAGGCACACAGGGCCAACACCCGGCATCATGATGTGGGGAGCGATCTCCTACACTGGCCGTACACCACTGGTGATCGTCGAGGGGACACTGAATAGTGCACGGTACATCCAAACCGTCATCGAACCCATCGTTCTACCATTCCTAGACCGGCAAGGGAACTTGCTGTTCCAACAGGACAATGCACGTCCGCATGTATCCCGTGCCACCCAACGTGCTCTAGGAGGTGTAAGTCAACTACCCTGGCCAGCAAGATCTCCGGATCTGTTCCCCATTGAGCATGTTTGGGACTGGATGAAGCGTCGTCTCACGCGGTCTGCACGTCCAGCACGAACGCTGGCCCAACTGAGGCGCCAGGTGGAAATGGCATGGCAAGCCGTTCCACAGGACTACATCCAGCATCTCTACGATCGTCTCCATGGGAGAATAGCAGCCTGCATTGCTGCGAAAGGTGGATATACACTGTACTAGTGCCGCCATTGTGCATGCTCTGTTGCCTGTGTCTATGTGCCTGTGGTTCTGTCAGTGTGATCATGTGATGTATCTGACCCCAGAAATGTGTCAATAAAGTTTCCCCTTCCTGGGCCAATGAATTCACGGTGTTCTTATTTCAATTTCCAGGAGTGTATTTGTTTCCTAATGGACCGAAACATCGCTAGCTGACGTCTCAGTCCTGTTATGGTGTCTTCAATCTCCTTCAGAGCTGGAAATTGAAGGATATTCTTTCATGAACAAATGAAACATACGAGTTACAATGAAGACTATGACAGAATGGCAGCCGGTGAACTAACGAGGAATAACTCAAGACATATTACGCAGATAATGAACGAATAAAACTCTCGCATGTTCGAATACTGCACTTGCCACAAAAAAGTTGTACATCTAAGTGTAGATAAGGTGCCTTCTGTCTAGTGCACACTGTCGGATGTACAGCAATTGTTTGTGTGGACCCTGCTCTGTCATAAGAACAAGTACAGACATCCACACGTATTTCTAATATTGTCAATTTATATCTTTAGTCATGAAGCATATCAGGATTAAGTTACAAAGATTTACACACTCTGCGCATAAAAGAAAAAGCTGCAGTAAAACAATCTAAACTCTGCAAATATGTGCGCAAGCTAGTTATCTTACCATTTTTCTTGGAACACTGCACTCAATTATACGCAAGGGCGAAATGAAGCATTTGTAATTGAGTCAAGTGCATCCTTGTTGAGAACTGGATAACGTGTCAGCCAGTACTCTGTGTGCCAGACTTGTCAAGCCCACACGCTGCGAGTTGGCCAAGCCTGAAATGAAGCTACTGCTACATACGCCAACTACGGAGGCGTTTCATTAAGTTCCGGCAGACGTCTAATCATCGGTACGTGTTGATGGCTGGCGTTTTACTGTCTGTTTCGGTAACGACTTGTCAAAGCGCTTCACATCACCACCTGATTTAAACAGAGGAAAACCTACCTGCTACAACCCGTTACGATTGTTATTTCTTCAAATATGGATCTTATTTCATCATATGCGGACATATACTTCAATAACTCACGGACGAAATTTACTATTATTGTTTGAAGAAATAGCACAACAAACATTATGGCGCATGGGAACTTCGGAAGTACGTTGGCGTTGGTAAACATTCTTGCGATGTTTAATGACAAGCGATAGTCTCAGTGGTCATGGACTGTGAACGAACAACGTATGTAGGTGGGTTGGAGGCGGGGGAGAGCAGCAATTAATGAGGGATTTTTCCGTTTATTATGAGACAGAGTCCCTTCAGCGTGCGCAATGCTCCGCTAAGCAAACATTTTCTGTTACTTGAGCATAAACAACATAACAAGAAGTTGTCCGAAGAAAAAGGCTCTTTCCAAGTTACCTGCATACATCCCTCGAACAGTTTAACACTTTAATCCTTTTGCGGTTCACATGCTACTAATACACAATCCCCATTCACACCCTTATTCAGGTCGAAAACTAATTTGAACGCGTGGCATAAGCGCTCCTGCTTTCTTTTTGCACGACGCTTCACATGTACTTGGAGCCGCCAACCACTGATTGTTAAACAGCGATTGCTCATTACAGAATCCAAACTCCGAATCCATAAGTAGTCGCTCTGGTTCATGGAGGACAACACCGTTACCGGCTTTTCAGTAATTCTACTGTTACATCACGCTTTTCAAAGTACACGCTCAGTATGCAGTTTATTACATACACAGGGTACTAACGATAAAGGAAGACTCTCTTAAAATATTTTCGCGGTTCAAATTCCATCACTAGCTACGACATCGGCTATACAACAGTTAAAGGCGCCAATGCCACCACTGATTGCTTCACAGCCAAATAATTTACATGACGAACACAGAATAGTGAAACTAAAACTTTCTTAGAATTTTGCGATAAGAGTGAACCATCGTGATATGAAAACAACGCAGTCTTAGCTGAAAGAAAAGATCCTCTTCGGTCCCGGAGATTCTGGATGGCTCGTTTCAGACAATTTTCTGCTCTTATATTATTTTGTGTGCTTGTGGAATTTATTATGAGTATTTTATATCCTAACACTGTAAGTTAAAATTAACACCAAACGCAAAAAAATATATAAATAAAAAACCCAAAGGAACACGTTGGCTTTAATAGCGGCTGTAACACTAAGTACCACATGCAAGAAGTCGTGTAAGAAATTAGCGAATCGACCAATGGCGTTGAATTACCACTTCGCCTGGGTGTCTCAGTTTTTGCGTTAGCTGCTGACTCGGTTTCAAAAGAAGCTGTACAAACGGGCCTAGAAGTACGAGGTAATGATTTAACTTACGTTAGCATACGAAAAAGTATGTACGTCAATAGCACAGACTTATGACGCTAACAGAAATTTCAGGATCTAAAGATGAGCCAGATAAGAAGAACCGATATCACCAGAACTGTTGCAGTACTAAAGGAAGTTTCATACTCTCAAACTGATAAACGGTCAGCGAATACGTTTTAATTAAACACATGTGATTCACTTCGTTTTGTTCATCACATTGTACTGTTTGTCTCCATCGCAAATAAACTGTAACAGCAAATGAATGAAGTTAACAGAGGATGTTGAAAGTAGGTTGTAAAATCTATTACAGTTAGACTAAATGTATCACCACATCGAAAAGGATGTAGTACAAACAATTAAGCTTAGCTGGTGGTTTTTTTCCTATTTCGAGCAGTTGAACACACATAATGGATGGACGGCAAAAAAAGTAAACTTGGGCTGAAATGTTTATGGTAAACTAAACAGAGTTTAACGGAAAGTAGTGCGCATTACCAGCCAAAAATTGGGAACTTCTTAGCGAGTAAAGGAGAAAAACATGTTGGAATTTATCAACGAAGACAGGAAACCAAACAAATGAAACAGTGGTAGATGACTGTAATGGGAATGAAAAGTAGGTGGGCGGGACATGTAGCCAGTAGAATTAATGTCGGAAGGACTGAGGAAGTTGCATGATAATAAGAGATCGGGAAGACCGAAACGCCGTTGTACTGGAGACTGGTGGACGACACTACGAAATATACAGCTGAAACATAGACGGCTACAGCTGAAGACAATAACGCATGGGAAAATCTCAAGGAGGGTCATTCCTGCAACAGATGTCATTTTGCTGATTGATGATGGCATTTTTAAATAGCAACACTCGCTGCTTCTTGACGGCCCTTGGCTTCTTCAACAATCTGCATCCATATATCTCCGTTCTCTGATTCTCCCATCCCCGGATATCTATTTTGAAATTTAACAAATTTTATCATACGTTTTTCTAGAATAAGCTCTTGCATTTCATGGCTGCATCTTACTCGCAGACCATCTGTCTCTCTCATAGACCCATAAGCAGCATTCTTCTTTCAAATGTCTTTAGGTTGAAGTTAACAGCTTCTGTAATCGTCAGTATTTCTGAGCCATATGTAACAAAAATAGCAACACTTCTGGAACTCAGTGACAAACGCCATATTCATATTTACAAACAATGCAATGAACACAAACATTCCATATAGCTCAATCTGAGCACAATGCGAATACAAATAATGTTAGCGAATTTCCGTCTAAAAGGAATGTTATCAGTAAATACAACCATCACATGTAAGGACAAAAAGGAGAGTTTGACAACAGTCTGTAATTCACAGATCGATTTTTTCCCCTTTGCTAGGGTTCCATTAACCTCTCCTGAAAGCGTGTAAGCACCCAGTTTGAGCCCTACAGTACAGTCAGTACACTGAGGTGACAAGTCATGAGATAGCTATACGTACCGGGTGATCAAAAAGTCAGTATAAATTGGAAAACGGAATAAATCACGGAATAATATAGATAGAGAGGTACAAATTGCCACACATGTTTGGAATGACATGGGGTTTTATTAGAACAAAAAAAAAAAAAATACAAAAGTTCAAAAAATGTCCGACAGATGGCGCTTCATCTGATCAGAATAGCAATAATTAGCACAAAAAAGTAAGACAAAGCAAAGATGATGTACTTTACAGGAAATGCTCAATACGTCCACCATCATTCCTCAACAAAAGCTGTAGTCGAGGAATAATGTTGTGAACAGCACTGTAAAGCATGTCCGGAGTTATGGTAAGGCATTGGCGTCGGATGTTGTCTTTCAGCATCCCTAGAGATGTCGGTCGATCACGATACACTTGCGTCTTCAGGTAACCCCAAAGCCAATAATCCCACGGACTGAGGTCTGGGGACCTTGGAGGCCAAGCATCACGAAAGTGGCGGCTGAGCACACGATCATCACCAAACGACGCGCGCAAGAGATCTAGCAATATGGGGTGGAGCGCCATCCTACATAAACATCGCACGTCCCAGCAGATGTTTATCAGCCAGGCTGGGGATGATGCGATTCTGTAACATAACGGCGTACCTCTCACCCGTCACGGTAGCAGTTACAAAACCAGAATCACGCATTTCCTCGAAGAACAAAGGCCCGATAACGGTAGTTATGGTAAATCCAACCCATACCGTGACTTTCTCGTCGTGCAGTGGAGTTTCCACGACAGTTCTAGGATTTTCGGTAGCCCAAATTCTGCAGTTGTGGGCGTTGACAGACCCTCGGAGCGTGATATGAGCTTCGTCGGTCCACAACACGTTGCTCAACCAATCGTCATCTTCCGCCATCGTTTGAAACGCCCACACCGCAAATGCCCTCCGCTTCACTAAATCGCCAGGTAACAGTTCATGATGTCGATGGATTTTGTACGGATAGCATCGGATGGTACGCCTAAGTGCCAACCAAACAGTAGTGTATGGAATGCCTGTGCGACGTGCGACTGCACGAGCGCTGACTTCCCCGTGCATAGACGAACCCGATACAGTCTCCATTTCTTCCTGAACTGTCTCAGCAGCATTACGCCTTGCGTTCGGTCGGTCACTACGGGGTCTATCGTCTAAACAACCCGTGGCTTCGAACCTAGAAATCATTCTCGCCACAGCTGCATTTGTTAACGGACCTTTACCCGTTCGAATCCCCTTACTATGGCGATCGTAACGCTGAACTAGCACATTCCCCATTCTGGGGATCGCAACGCTGAACTAGCACATTCCCCATTCTGATAATACAGCTTCACTAAAAGCGCCTTTTCAGGTAAAGTCAACATGCTGCGACTGCTGGCGCATCTGATTCTCTCTCTCATTACAGCTCCTTTTATACACGAATGTCATGCGCAGTCACTGACGTTTTGCTGTCCAGCGCCATCTGTCTGACATTTTGTGAACTTCCGTTTTTTTTTGTTCTAATAAAACCCCATGTCATTCCAAGCATGTGTGTCAATTTTTACTTCTCTATCTACATTATTCCGTGGTTTATTAAGTTATCACCAGGTACAAATACAGATGGCGTTAGTGTCGTGTACACAAGGTATAAAAAAGCAGTGACTTGGCGGAGCTGTCATTTGTACTCAGGCGGTTCACGTGATTACGGCTGCACGACGGTAGTTGGAGCTAGACTAATGGAGCATTCCATTTACGAACTCCTCATTTGGTACAAGCTGATGTTAGAATCCGAGTGTGGCGCAGATCCCACGAATCCACGCATCCTATTTGTCAATAACGCACTGTGCAAGGTGATGGTGGCCCCATAATGGTGTGGACTGTGTTTACATGGAACAGACTGGTTTCTCTGGGCCAACTGAACCGATCATTGACTGGAAATTGTTATATTCTGCTACTTGGAGACCATTTGCTGCCATTCATGGACTTCATGTTCCCAAGAAACTATTTAATTTTTATGGATGACAGTATGCCATGGCATCAGGCCCCAATTGACCGCGACTGGTTCGAAGAACATTCTGAACAATACGAGTGGACAATTTGGCAACCCAGATCGCATTTGCGGGAGATAATCGAGATGATTATATATTTGTGGTAAGGTCTTATGGGACCAAACTGCTGAGGCCATCGGTCCCTAAGCTTACACACTATTTAATCTAACTTAAACTAATTTACGCTACGGACGACACACACGCCCATGCCCGATGGAGGACTTGAAGCTCCGACGGGGGGAGCCGCGCGGACCGTGACAAGGCGCCTAAGAGACCGCGGCTACCCCGCGCGGCTCTATGTTTCTGCAGGGGACGTCAGACTAATTGTAGAGTCCATGCCACGTAGAGCTGATTCACTACGCCGTGCAAAAGGAGGTCCGGCACGATATTAGTAGGTATCCCACCACTTTTGCCACCTCAGTGTAGGTTTTGTTGATGAAGTTTGTGGACTTGTCATATAAGATGATGTGTGTTTGTGTATATATGCGTGCGGGTGGGCAGTGAGTCGAGAGGCAGTGAAGGACGACGAATGCAGGAGTAAACCGACAAAATTTTGAATTAAAGACTATATCACAACTATACCCGAATGACTGAAGAGCTTCGGAAAATGCTGAAAGAAACCTAAACTTCACCAAAACAGTGTTAATGCATGATTTGGAATTAAGCGTGCGGAGGCTGTGCCCAAATTTTGTCAGAATTGCCCTGACACGGAAGCAAACAGAGTTCAGTCTTAAAACTTGCTGAGAGATTGAAGGCTCCTTTCGAGACTGGGACTACATTTCGCGGGATATGCTAGCACCAGCTGAACTATACACAGCTTAGTTTCTGCTTGAACTTCTGTCGCATACCTCACGCAAGCTTTTCTGCACACGTCGATTGACTAGCAGCCGTTGATTTCAGGGAGAAACGGCTTCGTCACATCCTACAGGATGTTTTCAGAATTGTGTTGTGTGTGGTGTGCGATGTGAATGCCATTCTTGAGTTGTGATTATACTCGTACAATTCAGTTGCTTCGAGCACTGACCGCGAAAGACACTGAAATTATACATTCTGCAGAAGAATTTCTGATTCTTTGTTGCACAACAGTTCCTTATGCGGAATACATCTTATTACATATGCGTATCCATTGTTTTATGTGCGTACTAAACCTATTCCTAATATACTACAAAAGCTATGTGAAGAATTTAAATGGAAACTACCAGTAACGACCAGACTAAGTTCAAACAGACTTATGATAATGAAAGGTTAACTACGAACAGTGATAACGAAAGAAATTGGAAAGGACGATTCAAAAAAGTTAACAACCGAAAACTTAATCTTGAAACTTTATATAAAGAAGGGCGGCACGAATGGTCACATGTTTGTCTGATACTCAGGAGAGTGCCGCGGAATATTGAAAAACATGAATCGCCAGACTCTTGAACACAGACGCCAATTATCTAACAAGAGCGTACTTATAAAATTTCATGAACCTGTACCAAGTGAAGCATCTGGAAATATTCTTCACGCCCCTAAGAGTCGCTCCCGTAGCGACCTTGAAGATAACATTAGACTTGCTGACATGCATGGAGGCATTAAGCAGCCACCCTTCACGCGCTCTTTTGCCATCTGGATCGGGAAGAAAGTCAAACATGTGGTACCATGCTAAGTAACCTTTGCCATGCACTTCACAGTGATATGTAGAGTGCGGACGTAGATGTAGATTAAATATAGTGGTAATAATAACTTCTTGTGGCTCAGTGATCTGGTGCAAGCTTTTCAAAAAGACGCGCCTTGGGGAAATTTCAGGTTCCCACGCTACCCCAGTCATCCAACCGGGGAAACGGCATCTACAGTTTCACGTGGAATCCGAAACATGTGTCGTTCCTGGTGACTCCACACATCGTTGAGATGTGGAGGCCAAATTAAAACGCAAAATAAAAAATCCGTGGTCCGACCGGGGTTCGTTCCTGCACCTTTCCATTTCCAGCCACGCTTTTTACCGCTAGACCACCAAGCCGGAAGTAATACGGTGGTAAAGAGTGATAAAGAATTTGACAGTTATGTACTGCGAGAGGAACGCATGGTTTTTTATGTCATTATACAGTCTAACATTTGGTACCCTGAGAAAATGATTCGGATGAACCACATGTAAGCAGCCTGGTTGCTACAGAGGAGGACGCCAGCGATCTGGAAAAGGCATGTCGTACAGTAAGGCTGCTCGGCCAGCGGAAGTAGCGAAGCCCCTTCTGTGCAGGCGGGCAAGCACCGCAGCGAGGTCTACCGTCACCTGTAACCGCGTTACTCCAAACTGCTGTCTCGCTCAGGCGCATGCGCTGTACAGAAATACAACCACACGCAACGAATACGCAAGTGGCATTACGTAACGTGTACCAGGTTTTGATTAAAGTTTAATGTCCTCTCGACGGCTAGCCATTATACTCACCAAAGAGGGTGAAAAATCAAACAGTTTGACGCTCTTCACAATCGATATACGCATCTACAGTGGACGTGCATGAAATGTAAAGGTAAAACGGACAGGGATAAGAACAAAATTACGTTTACGAAACTGCACCCTGAAGTGAATTATGGAGATCTACACCAAATACACACTCCTTTCCCCGAAAGGCTGAATTTTGCAAACAGGACTACAGGGCTATTACTGGAAAGATCGCCTCCGAATGTTTCCACTTTCGAACTTACGTGACATAGTGTTCACCACCAAATATAATGAAGTAAGAAAATGAAAAAGCCTGTAAAACCAAAAGAAAATACTATGGTCAGCCAAAACATTATGACCAACTGCTTAATAGCTCGTCCGTCCGTCTTTGGAACGAAATACATCACTGATCTGCATTTCAGGGATCCAACAGTTTGTTAGTAGTTTTTTGGAGGTATGTGGCATTAGATGTCTACGTACATATCATATAATTCGTGTAAATAACGGGCCGCTGATTTTCGTACACTGTGATGGCGCCAGATAGCGAACCAGATAGGTTACATAGGATTTACACTGTCGAGTTTCGTCGCATAGATATTAACGTGAGTTCATTGTAATGCTACTCAGACTACTGTAGCACTGTTCTGGCTCCGAGACAGTGACAATTATACTGCTGAAAAATGACATCGCCGTCGGTGGTTCGCAGCTGTCAGCGTGTTTTCGATTACTGCCACAGTTTCTATGCAAGCGCAGGGAAGTATCTCCCATAGCATAATACTGTTGCCACCAGCCTGCGTACGTGGCGCGCAGCACGTTTCGAGCAACTGTTCACCCAGCGAAGGCGTTTGTGGAGATGACCAGCAACTTCGTGTAGCAAATATGTGATTCACCAGAAGAGCGGATAGGTTTCCTTTGATCGACAGTCGAATCCCGATGGTACCATGCCCACCGCAATAGTATCTCGCGATGTCATCGAGTCAACATGTGAACGCGTAGGAGTGATCTGCTGCGGAGCTCCATATCCAACAATGTACAATGAACAATGTGCACAGAAACACTTGGGTGTGCACCATCATTGTGCTCATTCGTCAGAGATACCTCAGGTCGCCATCTATCCTACTTCACAGAGCAGACACGCCTCCGAACACCACGTTCTGTGAAGAGTCGTGGACGTCCAACCACTTACCGAGTAGTGGTAGTTTCACTGTCCTCGCACCTCTTTCCGGAGATTCTCAAGACAGTAGCACGTGAACATTTGACCAGCTTCGCCTTATTCGGAACACTCGTTCGCAGGCTCTGCGTAATAATCTGCCCTTTGTCAAAGTCGTTTATCTCAATTGTTTTCTCCATCTGCAGCCCATATCTTCACTTGGGGGATTCCAAGTCCGTTTCTGCTCCGCCTACACCCTTGTGTTACCGCGACACGTGCCCGCAACGCCACCAGGCGGCATCCAATGTCGCGGTGGGTAGTGGTCATAATGTTTTGGGGTATCAGTGTAATCATCTCATCAACCCCATCTTCCCAGATAGTATCCAATTAGGTACAGGGTGGTACGAAAGTCTTCTCATTCCCTGCATATATTTTATTACTTCGCTTTTAGATTACTTTCTAGATTACTTTCCCATAAGTATTAAGAAACAAGAAAGTAAATAAAATGCATCTCTCGAATGATGTAAAGAGACTTTTTTATAATGCAAAATAGCAGCACTAGTGTTAATTTTGTTTTCATTTACAGTCGTATAAGGACATACTACAGCACATTTACTCGTACCCGTCCCGGTCACGTTTCCTTGTTCGGCGTCATTTCATCCGATGCGTACATTGTGTTTCTCCATACTTTATCGTGGATCCGACGCCTCATTAACCTTTGCCGTTTTTTAATATATTTTTTAGTTAGTAATTTTGTCTTTATCGCTGTATAAACCAGTTGTAAATCATAGCAGAGCTGCTATGAAATAATGAAAAGTATCCTCCTGAGGACACTATCACAATTCCGCATACGCTAGGAGCTTTAGTTTGACTAATGCAGAAAAATCGCTGACAGAATTAATTAGCATTTAATTTGATTAATTAGTGAATGGTTTTACTGTGTGGAATTTCTGAAAATCTGTCGGTTGTTTGACGGATCTCGTGATGCCCAAAATTCAGACCGCATGGATACGAGTGCGTTTTTGGGTTTTCTGCTACACATAGGAACTTCCAAACCTCCATTACAAAGACTGATGGGATAGAGAGGGACGGGACGTATTTTAACTACAATGGGACATAGCAGAAAACTTTTTACTTAGCTGTATTAGTTTTGATGACAAGGACATCAGAGAAGATAGGAAAAATTGTTGCTGTATGTGAAGTTTTACTATCACTGCAAGTTAAGTATGCCCAATTTGCAGGTATATACTCACGGATAGTATCTAACAATTGATTAACTGATCTAATTTCATTTTGAAGATTATGGTCCTTCCAAAAAAAAGACAAACGTCTTCGCTTTGCTAAACTATAGAAGAACTTCCATATTTTTGCACGCATATAGACAGATGACTCACCCAACAAACCAAATACGCTGTCAGAAATGGTACTAACGTATGATTCGTGCACCAGAATACCAAAAACAAGAACGTCAGAACAATATAGAATCATAACTCAGATATTGCCCACTATTCATACCAATGAACACTCTGGTTAACAGCCATAAGAATTAAAGACCAGCCCCAAGTGCGGGTAAGTCAAGAATGCAGAAGAAACTTATCTTCTTTTTAAAAAGAACCAACAGCCAATCATAAAAGGCAAATGTGTGGAAATTGCTATAAATGGGGCGATCAGCAGAATCGCCCACGACGAAAGACTAAATCTTCCTAGCTTTAGTAACAGAGGATTCCTCTCCAAAACTAGAACAGAACCATCATTTCAAAGAAATAGAAATCAAAAAGTAACTGAAGAAAATCAAAGCAATGGAACCAAGGCAATACTTCTCATGCAGCATAGCAAACAACAAGATTACACCACATATTGAAAAAAACCACTAACGTAACATTTTTATTGGACTGGAGATACTGCTAGACGTATCATTTGTCATAGAAAATATTTCACCTTTTACGTTGTATCGAGAAGTGCATCACACGTTCAATAGACTAAACGGTCCTTCGACATGCACTTTCCCATGTACGACGCTAGGGTCCCCTCCTTAGGTTCTAAGGAAACGAACTATGTTCATTTTAAAGAAGCAAGATCCAAATCGTTTTCGTAAGATTGTATTTCATGAGAGATCCAATAACTGTATACTCACACACAGATGAGTGTAGTCACAACAAACCTAAGAATGACGTCGAGAACCTGTTTTGGATTTTGGGAGAAAGGCGCGTTGAGAATCGTTTCAGCACTATCTCCAACCAAGCGTTGCCAATGTGGGCGCGCGCGCGTGTGCGCGCGGTGGAGGGGTGGCTATAATAAACGAAAGCGTGATGTTTCTTGATACAAAAATTTCATTTTAATGGTAGTTGTACAACGAGAACATTATACACTGGAGTGACAAGTCATGGGATATCAATACGCACATACTTAGAAGGCGGTAGCATCGCGTACACTAGGTACAAAAGGGCAGTGCATTGTCGGAGTGGTCATAAGTACTCAGGGTGATGCGTGTGAGAAGGTGTCAGACATGATTATGGCCGCACGACGGGAAGGAACAGATTCTGAACGCGGAATAGTAGTTGGAGCTAGACGCACGAGACATTCCATTTCTGAAATCGTTAGAGAATTTAATATTCAGAGATCAACAGTATCACGAGTATACCAAGATTACCAAATTTCAAGCATTACCTCCCATCACGGACAACACAGTGTCCGACAGCCTTCACTTAACGATCGAGAGCAGTGGTGTTTGCAAATAATTGTCAGTGCTCACAGACAAACAACACTGCGAGAATAATGAAATCAACGCGGGGCGTACGACGAAATCAGTTAATAGCACGGCATCGCCTGCAGTGCCTCTCCTGGACTCGAAACCACATCGGTTGGACCCTAGGCGATTGTATTTCATACATGAAAATTCGACCTGACATACAATTCACTTCAGTAACATACCAGAGTAAAACAGGTAATTTCCTACGATTTCCCTCTGATAAACATAATATTGTCTGGCTCTGCGCCTACAACGGTATGTGCAAGGCAAGAAACTGGAACCGTTGCCAGTAAGGATTCTAAATCGGGATACAATACAGGCCAGTGTTAGCAGGCCTGAAACGGCTGAGCACTTACAACCAATTAGCGTTACAAATTCGCTCTCAGAAACTGTCCCTTGTCATCAGTACTGAAGTAAGCAATCTAAGAAGAAGAAGAATTACAAGTTCAAGACGTCTGACAGCTTTACTCCACGGGTTTCATGAAATTAAGGATGCGTATTATGCTAAAGCAATTATATACTCAGAGATACAAAATGCTTTATTTTTGAGCCCTACAGCACGGACATCACTGTTATTGTTGAATTAGTTCCGATTCCCTATCGCGATATCATGTACCATAAAAGCTTAACCCGCCCATAATCCGAAGTCTGGTTTCCACACGAGAGTGCTTCAATACGCATCGTCCCGTTGGAAGTGGTAGGCCGTTTCTTTCCTCACTGCTTCGAACTGACTTGCCTACCCAATTAACAGGGGACGTACAATTCAACATGGAATCCGGACCACGGTGCTACTCGGCTGTTTTCACATTTACAAATCATTAATTACACAGAGGTCAAAGACGCGGCAAGTGATGTAAAATCACTGGATTGAATGTGTGAACTGTCCACCTCTGGATCGGTAGGATGACACTTAACCACTGCATGTGTGTCAATTTGCAAATGACCTTGTGTTGATTTGAGTACATGGTTTCCCAATTTGTGACAAGAAAAAATGTTGGGTCTAATGTTTAGATCTCTTAGAGACAAAGAGTACTGCAATTAAGATACAACAGCTCTTCAATGCGTAATGCAGAAAACATCGGTCCTCCTACTACTCTTACGACTATTTCTCTACGAGCAGTCACTGCCGTCTTCGTATAGACGCAACAAAGTGGCTCCTGTGTTTTCAATTAAAAAAGTTGCCAAAACGTATAAACCATGGCACAATATTTTTCGATAATTACAAGTTTTTATAACTGAGAACAGATGCGGAGCACCTCGTTGACGCGCTGCAGCGATTACTCTACCAACGTAAAAAGATGCTTAACCGACAGTAAACTACGACACACCCAATAATTTATAACTGGGAATGTTAACTTATTTTTAACGATCATTTTTACTATATTTTACAAAACAGTTCTACTAGTTCATACTGCATTTCAAAGCGTTATAATTACAGAAGAATTATTTACCAATTTAACTGAGTAGCTTTCTGGCCATAAGTGGTATGCTCATGCACACAAATTTGCGAAGGTGCTATCTGTAATTACGAACTATATATCGATTATAGTGAAATAAAAAGGGAAACCCTCAAGAATGTTCCATGACCACGTAAAAACGCAACCTTCGCGCGTCATTGCCAACCAGACGGCGAGAAGAACGTGATGACGACTGGCTGGCCAATGTCAGGAGCAAACCCTTGCAGCCACGTCAGCCGCCGTGGCATTCCGCGGCACGCCTGTTTACCGGTGACGTCACGCCGCGTGTTTCGCAAGCCAGCCAGCGAACTGAGGTCACAGCCGCACACCCACTATTAAATGGCTTCATACGTCCGTCACGCTGTCCTCCTCATAGCTAGAAATTTCAATACGATGTAGTCCACCTAATCGGTAAACTGATTATATAAACAATCATAGACAGGGAGTCTTGTAAATAGCCTACAACGGAACAACAAAAACAAACAGTAAAACGTCATTGCAGGTAAAAATAGTGCAGCAAAATTGTGCACTTCGCACAATATCAGATTTACACATAAGTGCGTCAGTAACAATCCAATCCAACACATCCTGATCTGTCCTCTTGTGGTACAACGAAAGTAAAAACAGCAAATACACTGCAGAATTACATCTTTTCATAGCTGGTGTTTTATCGAGAATCTTTCGCAGAGTAAAAAGTCCCGACTGATAGGAAAAGAACTCCTGTCACTTTTGTTTGTACAAAGGATCAAGGAATGGATGCATATAATTGTAGGTCAATAAATATATGTGAAGGTCCGTCTGCAGCAGAATTCTAGAACACAATCTAGGCTTCAATGCTAACGATTCTGAACTTCTCTCAACAAATTTACACGGGTATGTGAAACATAGCTCGCTTTTTACGCAGCCCGCAAATAGCAACAGCAGATGAATCGTTCTATATTTCCGAATGGCTTCAACACTTACATACTGCTGGCAGCCAGCCAATATAATTAATTATCTTATGGAGAATCTTCATAATAATGTGATTGGCCCTAAGTTCGTTACAGTGCGCGTCGAATTTCCAGCAGAACCGAACGTAACCTCAGGTGATTCCCTGGAAGGGTAAAAGGGTCGCTGATATTCTCGCTTTCTTTTCTTTTTTTTCTTTCAGACATGATTAGCAGCACTAATTGTTTGCTGATGATATATTTGTCCACAGAAAAATATGGTAGCCGGATGTTTGCAGGAAATAGACGACGATTACATATTTCTACTGTGTATGGTCTATTTAGATGTGGATAAACAAAGGCAGCGCCCATAAACAGGAGAAAGGCCACCCAATAGTCTCAAATTAATAGGTATTGGTTGTTTCAAGTTCCAAGCCTATCACGCCGTTTGTGTGCCTAGGGGATACACTACGAAGCTGTAATGAAGTCAGTAGGTTGTACAGCAAATGGAAGCAAGTTAATTTGAAATTATTCTCAAAAGTGTGGTGCTTCCTCTACGAACAACATTTACTATGCTAATCGTATGTACTGAGTCACTATAACTCATGCGTAATCGTAAAAGGGATACTTAGAGAGTGAAAACAGCAACGGTTATGTAGTTCTCGCGACAGAGTAAGATAAATTTCGAGAACCGGTATTCGAGACAAATTGCGCAACTTTTCTGCTACCTACATCGATTATGACGATTAGTGACCATAAAAATATTATTACAGAAATTACAGCATATACGGAGCCATGTTGATATTCGTTATCGTTCGGTCCAAATGCCACTGCACTGGTGCAAAGATAATGATGATGATTGCAAATATAGAGAGACTCAACTACGTGGTTCTTAGCCCCTTAATCGTCTCATGGCGTCCGAAGACGTAGATCCGAGCCTTTTTTTCCCTCTCATTGCGTGAAAGTAAAAATGGAAGCATATTATATGTATCCAGAATGAGATTTTCACTCTGCAGCGGAGTGTGCGCTGATATGAAACTTCCTGGCAGATTAAAACTGTGTGCCCGACCGAGACTCGAACTCGGGACCTTTGCCTTTCGAGGGCAAGTGCTCTATACTGGCAAAAGTAAAGCTGTGAGTACCGGGCGTGAGTCGTGCTTCGGTAGCTAAGATGGTAGAGCACTTGCCCGCGAAAGGCAAAGGTCCCGAGTTCGAGTCTCGGTCGGGCACACAGTTTTAATCTGCCAGGAAGTTTCATATTATATGTAGTTAATATCTTACTTCCAATGATAGAATTAGATGTACTTGTCGTCCACAGCGGGTACAAGTGCGAAAAACGGATTGGGTGGCCCCAAGAGGCCAAATCGGCGGCGAGAGGCCCACCCTCTCACCCCCACCTCCTCAACCTACATATAACGGTGTTGTCTTTAAATCTTACTGTGCTATCAATTCCTTCGTAGGAAGGGTAGAACATAGCTTATGGCTGTCTCATCATCCGCTACTGTCTCTGACAGGTTGTGCCCTTGAATCCTTTGACGTAGCATGTTTTGGGTAGCTGTATAATCTTTGAGGGTATGTTTCTCCACAGACGCAATGCGAAAGTACTACTTGTCGTATTAGAAGTTCTTGAGTTATTCTGGAATGACCAATTCTGACACGGCATAAAGCAATACCTTCCCTTCTTGAGCTCTGTAGCGAAGTCTGCCATACCTTGGTGTTGTACTTGGCAGTCCGCAATTTATCGGATTGTATAGTAATTTACCACAGTTTGTCTTCTTATCCTTTCAACGTGGCGTTCCACAAGCTCGGACTGTGTCCAGAACGGGGAAGAAAATCGGCTGTGCCCTTTCAAAGGAACCATCTTGGCATTTGCTTGAAGCGATTTTGAGAAATTACAGAAAACCTAAATCTGTTTGGCCGTGCACGCATTTAAACTTCCGTCCTCTCGAACACTCGTTAATTCCCGTTGAGTACGTGTGTATAGTCGACTAGTTCGTTATCTTTGCAGCTCTCTGTGTAAAGGAGATTAAAATGTGGATGCTCTTGGATGACTGAATAAAATGCACAGCGATAAAAATCGAGAGCTATATTATCTTCCGTGCCGCATCATAGATCCATCATTACTGGTTAGTGAATATACACTGGAGGCGTTCGCGGCTGGTGAAGTTGCATACAAGTTCTGCTGCTGGTCATGAGTTGTGAAATACAGTGAGATGGCTGGGATGGTTTGACATTTGATAAATCATTATTGCGCAGTTAAATACATGTTGGTGTATTTTCAGCGGTGGTATTCTCCCGCTTCTATAACAAGGCTATCGACAGGGCTCGTCCAGAAACCTCCAGCTGCCAAACCAACTCCGTTCTGGTGTACACAGTCTAATATTTCTACGGTATACGGTGCTGTTGACCCACAAATAGTGCTCTCATAGTCCAAACGGGATAAAATGAGAGCTTTTTAAAATTTAAATAAAATTGTTCGATTCGCATCCCAGGAAGTTACCAAGCAAAAAATATTGAGTTTCAACATGCTGGAAGTCTTGAGTTGTTATATATACGGTAACCATGGAAGTTTATCATCAAAAAGAAATCATAGAAAATGGCATTGGTCCACTACTTTCAATAGCTTTGTTTACAGGTATAGTTGTGGATGTGGATGGGCAGAGCGTATTCTACGGAAGTGAATGATGCGTAATTTAGTGAGAATCGGTATCCATGGTTTTACCCCTATTTTTTTGTCTTCGTATATCTGTCTGTAGCTGCTGTTTTGCTACACAAAACTGATACGGAACTATAACATTAACAAAGATAATCGACATAAATGTTGGTACGATGTCTTACCGTGTCTATTATACGTTTACTGCAACAGCAAATAGTGTGGGAATTAAAACTGAAGATTGTGGGACGTTATTTTCCGGCTCGTATTGGTTACTAAGTGTCGTACCCAACCTATCTCTATACAGTCTACGTAATAAAAAGTTTTCTATGAAGACAGGCAAAACCTCGAAAAATCTCACTGGTGCAGAGCTAGTAAAACGAGACGCCGCCACATTATATCGTACAACTTGTCAAATCAAAAAATTACTAAAATCAAATGTCTGTCGTGCAGAAAGGTTTCTCTAATCGCAAGCTTCCTCGTATGATATAATCAGTGATAGTTCAAGATCTTTGTAATTCACACTGAAATTAGGAAAGGAAATTTCGAGACTACAAACTCCAAAAATACCGTGCATTAACCTCCTACGTGTCAGGTTGTTTGGTCTGTAGCTAGTTCCACATTTGGTTCTAAGGCTGCAAACGATGCGTTGTACGTTGTCAAGGTCTGTTGAAACAAAAGATATGGTAGTACTACGTTCTGCTAAAATGCGATGCTGAAAGAAATTAGGTTAATAATTCTTCGATACCGACATTTCTGCACAATATAATGCTGGAAGTTCAACAACGTCTGACAGGAAGTAGTGTTCATTTTCCTTTCGTCAAGGATTCTCTTGAGTCTATCCGTGTATTGCAGTCCATTAATCCGCCATAATTTGGGACCCAAATGTACAGCTGACATACAGGGAGAACGTAGATACTATAGATTGTCATTATTCTCAATTCTATTGTAATGCTTATTGCTTGGAGTGTAGTGTTCGTAAATACTTGCTCTTGAAAGGCGTTGGAGTACAGTAGTGTGTATACGCCTTCGAGTGCTCGTTCTGTGTTTAACCAATGAGTATTTTTGCCTTATACGTGATATCCTCTAGGAGCAGGGAGAGGGCCTTCCCAAACTCGTTTTTCTTGTATTGTTGTTACACATATCGTCGGATACTTTGTGACTGTCAGTTTCATCCATGTAGTGACATTAAGCATTGGAACTTCACTGTAAAATCACTGAAAAGATGTGGGTATTGTCAGCGAAGATGAAGGTGATGTATGTTTATGTGTAGAGTTTTTCAGTGCCTCCTGTGTGGCTGGCGTAGTGTCCACAAAGTCTTCTGCCGTCGAGAAGAGTTCCAGTCCCGTCAGAACAATACAATTCACCAAGAAACCGATTAAGACACACCGCTGACATTTTAGACGCTTGACATGTTGGTGTCACCAAATGCATCACCTGTAAAACATATCTGTGAAAAAGCAGGAGAAGTAGTACTTTGGCAATGCCCGAAACACTAGCCAAATATTTGGAACATGTGGTAACTGTACAATAGTTAAGGTTCAGTGTCATGTTATTTGAAGCTGAAAACTGACTGAGCGTCAAGTTTCGATACCGTTTTTTTTTCTTTTTTTTTACATATAGCTAAATCCTAAAAGCATACATAATGTGACAAGTTACTAGTGTAAACAGAGGAAACAGAAAAGGCCGTAAGAAAGGAGCAATATGGAACTTCAAAGACTGGTGGATAAATCTTCACATACAGCACCTGCACTACTCTTAACTTCAGTACATGCCAGAGAATCTTCGCAGGTGGTGTCACTGTACAAAAGAGAATGAGAAAGAAAGCTGCGACTTCGCGATTACTTTTAAAAGGAAAAATGTTTTCCAGCAGAAGAGAAATTTGCCCTGCTCTGCACCATGTACTTGGCATCTTGAGAAGTAAGAATGGCTTTCAACTGTATTAGGTGGCCTGGAGAACTTAAATTGCCGCCATTAATATTTAACACGGCGCGCGGGGAGAGCAAGTTTCGCGTGCGCCCTCTGCTCCCAACTATCGATCAACGCTTCCCTTTAGCTCACAGCGTCTCGCGACCGACTTAACTCCTCGAGCAGCACACAGATACGGCAGAATGCTTTGCCAAATGAAAACAAACCGCTACCTAAGATAATTATGTTGTATCGAATTATTCAATAAAGTATCTGAGATTCGAATGAATCAGGTTGTTGGGCAGGTAAACTTTTCTGGTAAATAACGATGCGAGGGTCACGCTAAACACTTTTAATTTGAAGGTCCTCTGCACTTTGTTTGTCGCTCAGGACGCTCAACGAATTTGTGGTATGGTGCTTGCTCACGGAAGTTTCAGGAAGGCGCGAATACACCTTCCTGGGGTGTTACGGAAAATAAGCCCACCCTGTACCGTTCAACGACAGCACACAGGTCGAAACAGTATACTGTCTATTATAATAGTATTGCTGGTCGAGATGGGCGTTAGCTTTTTCTCTTTGGTAGTTTGCACCACCGATAACTTACTGAACATGTATTAATTTCACAAAACACTGGCATTTACGATTTAAGGATTTCGAATAGTTGGCAATGGAGCCAAAAAGTCACTGAAAGGTATGAATATACAGATATTTTCCTTGACTCCGCTTCGACAGAGAGGGGTCATAAAACGAGTAACGGCTGACAACTGACCTGTTATTCGGGAAAGTACGAAGAAATAGACGAGGAAAAAAGTGCGCTGATCCGAGAATGTTACAGAAACACCTAGTGACCGCCAGCCAAATGAATGGGTTGCAGATTGCACAGCATTTACCTACGGCATAGTAATAAAATTGCAGCACTACTCATTGTTTTACAAATATCTTGATTGTACGCTGGTTGGCAACATAACGATGACGAATTGTAATTAGGCTAGGTAAACTTGTCAGATGCTAAATGTAGCCCATGCCACATTATCGTCTCCTGTATGCTTAAATGTTTCATAAGACATTAAACATTACTTCCGAAAATAATCTGTCTTCGGGCAGCAACCAATACTAGCCGAGTGGTAAAAGTTACGGTGAAAGCAAGGGACGTTACTCAATCCCTGGAAGTGTAACTTCGGAACACACAGTTCCTGGCGCTGATTAATTTCAAGTCACGTACCTTTTGCATAACTCATTGAACTTTCTTTGTAAAAGAGGGGAAAAATAAAACAAAATTACGCACATGTTTAAAACTTCAGGAAAGATTTTCAACGGTTATCTGAGAGGATTTAAATCATCAATGAAATTGGATCAGCTGTACTATAGAAAATGATTTTTCCCCAAAACGCAGACCAGTCCGGAATTATCGAAATAAAGTGAATATTACATACTGCAGACTACTTACGCCGACGGCAACACCGGACTGTAGCAATATTTCTTAACAGCGCCGCGGAAAATTGGCTCCAGTTAAGTTCGTGACTGGAGGATGGGACGAAACTCCCGCACGTTCTAGGCTGTCTCGGCCGACTGCGCTTTAAACTCTAGGAAAGCTCTACTACTGAACGAAAGTAAATTTGGTAGTTTGGTCAGCCAATACAAAAATAACGCGAAACTTCTATTTTTGGCTAGCTTCTAACGTATCATCAGTTTCACTGTTGCAGTATAAGACACGTAAATGATTATAGTTGGTGAGTTGAATCAATATCTCCTTTGGAGACATTGATTTAGTTTCTTTTTAAAAAATTGTGATAGTAGACAGGAGCAAATGATGGTAATTATTTCAGAACCAGTCAACAAACTACCATATTGACCCTGGCTTTTCGTGACTGATTTTGGAACTGCAAGTTACGAAAAGTTCTTTGTTAAATTATTTAAACACTGCGTTTTCCCACCTGTAAAAGCGATCTTGAGGCACATATAATTAAAGAACTAAAAATGCAGGATGTGGAAACACCGAGGCACAGCAAGGGCATTACTTGACTGGTTCTACATGTGCACACCAGCAACTGATGCCAGAAGAAGTAACAGTCTTCACTCATTTCTGTAACTGGACTTTAGTGCACAGTATTAAGCCCTAGCCCTGTAAGTTATTTATCTGCAATGACGAACCCCGTAAAACGTACTAAGAGTGAAATAAGACTGCAATTATTAACGCTGCCAGCATCAGGATTTTCTATCACTTAAAGAAAAAATAACAGAAAGTTACTTATGTGTGGCATTTGGAAAGCATGAGCTGCACCGAAACTACACTGCAGACATAAAAAAATGGAAATATAATTTATAACGTAGCTTAAAAATTGCCTAAGTACTACGAAATTACTTCTGAAAACTGTCTATGTGGAGTCATGTTTGGCGCTACCGTTCGTGAATAACGATAATTGTAGGTCTCTTCGGATACATAAAGTGACCCAACTGCGAACAATACCGAGCGGGTCATTAGCGTGGGAGACGCAGTCCATTTTGCCATCGCCTCGTAACAGCAAGGCGCTATTACTAGAGTACCTATTCAAAGGGACTAGCGGTATGCGAGCGCGACGAGCTCTTGTACAATGACGAGCTGGCAGAGGACTCGCTGTGTGCACGTGCAGACAAGCGAGGCGCACGTGCGCCGGCACCGCCTTCCAGCCACCCTCCCTTCCCTTCCGGGTGAGGGAGCGCGCACCCGGGGGCGTCATGCTGCCGCTGTCACCTCTAATTCGATCAAAGGCGGCAGCCGCCGCGCAGCGCCGGTACCAGTCTGTCTGCACACACGCCGTGCGGCTCTCGTGCCATCCCCTCTCCGCCACCCCCACCCACCCACTCTCTCTCTCTCTCTCTCTCTCTCTCTCTCTCTGTAGTAGTCCGCCGATATCCGACAACGACCAACCACAGCGAAGAACGTCACGTAATTGCTCTTTTATTCTGCCAGTACTACATATCACATCATTATCTAGTATCAACACGCAGGCAAAAGCAGCACTCTGAAAACTTTGGTGTTTGAACCAATTATCATATAGAACTGCAAAAAATGTAACACCATTTTTGTTTTCCTTACTTGTAGACAAAGAACAACGAAAGCTAATTTAATAAGAAATTGTGATTAATTGTATGGTTCATGCAAGACGTTAAGATGGACAGTTAATGGGGCAGGCAGAGAAATATTGTGCTTTTATGTTTTAAAAAATTACTTTTCAACGTATCCACTTTTCGAGTTAACGCACAAACTCATACATTTCTCTGTTTCGACCTAGCTTTTGGTACAGGAACGACCGCAAAACATTCCCCTTACCGCACATTAAGAGGAGGTTGTGGAAATGTATGATGACATAAAACAAATTATTCAGATGGTTAAGGGAGCCGAAAATTTAAGTCATGGGAGGACTGGAATTCGACAGTGGGAAAAAGACTAGGAGGAAAAATAATAGATGAATATGGGCTAGGGGAAAGGAATAAAAGAGGAAGCTACCTGGTAGGATTTTGCACAGAGCCTAACTTAATCATAGCTGACACTTCGTTTAAGAATAATGAAAGAATGTTGTAGACGTGGAAGCGGCCTGGAGACACTGGAAGGTTTCAGATAGGTTATATAATGATAAGACAGATTTAGGAACCAGATTTTAAATTGTAAGATATTTCCACGGGCAGATGTAGACTGACCACAATTTATTGGTTATGAACTACAGATTAAAAATGGAGAAACTGCAAAAAGACAACAATTTAAGGAGAAGGGACCTAGATAAACTGAAAGAACCACAGGTGGTACAGGGTTTCAGAGGGAGCATTAGGGAACTATTGACAAAAACAGGGGAAAGAAATACAATAGAAGAAGAATGGGTAACTTTGAAAGATGAAATAGTGAAGGCAGCAGAGGATAAAGTAGGCAAAACGACGAGGGCTAGTAGAAATCCTTGGTTAACACAAGAGATACTGAATTTAATCGTTGAAAGGAGAAAATATAAAAAATGTACTACACGAAGAAGCAGGCGAAAGGGAATACAAACGTCTACAAATGAGACTGACAGGAAGCGAAAAATGGCTAAGCAGGAATGGTTAGAGGACAAATGCAAAGACGTAAAAGCGTACATCACTAGAGGTAAGATACTCCTACAGAAAAATTAAAGAGACCTTTGGAGAAAAGAGAACCACCTGTATGAATATCAACAGATCGAAAACCAGTCCTGAGCAAAGAAGGGAAAGCGGAAAGGTGGAAGGAGTAATAGAGGGTCTACACCATGGCGATGTACTTGAGGGCAATATTATGGAAATGGAAGAGGACATAGATGATGATGAAATGGGAGATATGGTATGATGTGAAGACTTTGACAGACCACTGAAAGACCTAAGTTTGAAACGAAGCTCCAGGAATAGACAGCATTCCATTACAACTACTGATAGCCTTAAGTGAGTCAGACGTGACAAAACGCTTCCATGTCGTGAAGAAGATGTACGAGACAGGCAAAATACCTTCAGACTTGAAGAATATAACAATCCCAGTTCCAAAGAAAGCAGGTGCTGACAGGTGTGAAAATTATCTATCAGTGTAGTAAGTCACGGCTGCAAAATACTAACACGAATCATTTACAGAAGAATGGAAAAACTCGTAGAAGACGACCTCTGGGAAGATCTGCTTGGATTCCGGAGAAAAGTAAAACACGCGAGTCAATACTGACCCTACGACATCTCACAAAAGAGATGTTAAGGAAAGGCAAACCTACGTTTATACAGCATTATATTTTTATAGACTTAGAGAAAGCTTTTGTCAATGTTGACTGGAATAGTCCCCCTCAAATTCTAAAGTCAGCAGAGGGTAAAATACAGGGAGCGAAAGGCTATTTACAATTTGTACAGAAATCAGATGGCAGTTACAAGAGTAAAGGGACATGAAAGGGAAGCAATGGTTGAGAAGGGAGTGAGACAGGGTTGTAGCCTATCCCCGATGTTATTCGATCTGTATATTGAACAAGCAGTAAAGGAAACGAAAGAAAAATTTGGAGTAGGAACTAAAGTCCATGGAGAAGAAAAGAAACTGAGATTTGCCGATGACATTGTAATTTTGGCAGAAACGGCAAAGGACTTGGAAGAGCAGTTGCACCGAATGGACAGTATCTTGAAAGGAG
Source organism: Schistocerca cancellata (assembly GCF_023864275.1). Classification (NCBI taxonomy): domain Eukaryota; kingdom Metazoa; phylum Arthropoda; class Insecta; order Orthoptera; family Acrididae; genus Schistocerca; species Schistocerca cancellata. The sequence goes on from NC_064626.1 coordinate 761,104,529, forward strand.
GATATACGATTAACATAAACAAAAGCAAAACGAGGTTAATGGAAAAATGTTCAAATGTGTGTGAAATCTTATGGGACTTAACTGCTAAGGTCACCAGTCCCTAAGCTTACTCACTACTTAACTTAAATTATCCTAAGAACAAACAAACACACACACACACACACACACACACACACACACACACACACACACCCACACACCCATGCCCAAAGGAGGACTCGAACCTACCCTGGGACCGAGGATAAAGGAATGTAGTCGAATTAGATCGGGTGATGCTGAGGGAATTAGATTAGAAAATGAGACACGTAAGGTACTAAATGAGTTTTGCTATTTGGGATGCAAAGTAACTGATGATGGTCGAAGTAGGGAGGATACAAAATGCAGACTGGCAATGGCAAGAAAAGCGGTCCTGTGGAGAAATTTGCTAACTTCGAGTATAGATTTAAGTGTAAGTACTTGTATGGAGCGTAGCCAAGTACGGAAGTGAAACATGGACGATAAACAGTGTAGACAAGAAGAGATAGAAGTTTTTGGAATTTAGTGCTACAGAAGACTGCTGAAGATTAGATGGCAGATCACGTAACTAATGAGGAGGTACTGAATAGAATTAAGGAGAAGAGAAATTTGTGGTACAACCTGACCAAAAGAAGGGATCGGTTGGTTGGACACATTCCGAGACATCAAGGGACACTAACTTAGTAATGGAGGGAAGCGTGTGGGGGTAGAAATCATAGAGGGAAACCAGGGAGAGGCTTGCACACGATAGAGTAGCATGGAGAGCTGCATCAAACCAGTCTTCGGACTGAAGACTACAACAACAGCAACAACAACAAGGACCTCTTCATTGGACTAAGACCGTTTTTCAGCCATAAAATACTCCATGTCCGAAGACAGCACACACAATACAGCTAACAGAACGTAAGTTCCGACAACTCCTTGCTTAAAATGACCACTTTTTCAATTTACCAGGACCTACGTGTTCTGGTGCACTGTGTTGAAGAAATATGATTTTCTTCTTTTGCAACGTTCCTTATATGACTTTTTTCTCAGGCCGTTGGTCCACACGACTTGCGTGGTATTCGCTGAAATCTGTTTCGCCCTTTGAAATTTAATAATGAGAAAACATTTTTTACATTCCCGAAAACACTGACTATAACCTTTAGAGCAGAGGGAAAAGATTTGTCCTCCTCCTTGGTGTTGTGTCACTGGGTTCACCAATTGCTGTTTCACTTCTGGCAGTATATGGGTAATGAGACTTTCATCGACAGAGCTGAATCAACGCACAAACTCATTTGGTTGAACTGAAAATGATCAAAATAACTGTGTGGCACACGACGAGACACATAGTGACCATGGCATCACAGGTCTCTGCTTCAGAAAGTCCACAGTGCACCACTAACGAGACCACCCGCGGCACGGCATCTGTGCCGCCAGACGTCGCACTGAGGACACAGCCGAGCTGAGCGCCGACTGGAAGCACATGACTAAAGGGCGGCAGCCACTACTAAGAAACGAACAGACGGCATGCCACAGCACCCATGTCCTCAGCTGGCACTGCGCTCTTGTTGGTGCAGCTGTACGTCTCAAATCCAAATATTTTACTGAGAGTTCAGCGGTCTTGTCGACGCCATCTACACTCCGAAAGCCACCGAAAGAAACTGGCCATCATACCAAAAGAACTCTCATCGTTCTATATGTGACAGCACTGAACATCTGTAGTCCGATTTCGGAAACTTAACCACCACATATTTGAGACATGGCTGCACGCTATCTATGAACGTAGACGCGTGCTATTACTACGCTGATGCGCCAAAGAAACTGTTATAGGTATGCGTATTCAAATACAGGGATATGTAAACAGGCAGAATACGGCGTTGCGGTCGGCAACGCCTATATGAGACAACAAGTATCTGGCACAGTTGTTTGCTCGGTTACTGCTGCTACAATGGCAGGTTATCAAGATTTAAGTGAGTATCAACGTGGTGTTATAGTCGGCGCAAGAACGATGGGACACAGCATCTCCGAGGTAGCAATGAAGTGGGGATTTTCCCTTACGACCATTTCACGAGTGTACCGTGAATATCAGGAATCCGGTGAAACATCAAATCTCCGGCATCGCTGCGGCTGGAAAAAGATGCTGCAAGAACGGGGCCAACGAAGACTGAAGAGAATTACAGAAGTGCAACCCTTCCGCAAATTGCTGCAGATTTCAATGCTGGGCCATCTACAAGTTTCAGCGTGCGGATAATTCAACAAAACATCATCGATATGGGCTTTCGGAGCCTAAGACCCACTCGTGTACCCTTGATGACTGCACGGCACAAAGCTTTACGCCTCGCCTGGGGCCGTCAACATCGACATTGGACTGTTGATGAGTGGAAACATATTGCCTGGTCGGACGAGTCTCGTTTCAAATTGTGTCTAACGGATGGACGTGTACGGGTATGGAGACAACCTCATGAATCCATGGACCCTGCATGTCAGCAGGGGAGTGTTCGAGCTGGTGGAGGCTCTGTAATGGTGTGGGGAGTGCGCAGTTGGAGTCATATAGGACCCCTGAAACTTTTAGATACGACTCTAGACAGGTGACATACGTAATCATTTCTCTAGAAGATCAACTACCACTAACAGCAAAAAAGACGCCACCGCACACTGTGTTTAGTCTATCCTTTCGGAACACCGTTGGATTCTTCGCAAAAATTCCGGTTTTAGGTAGCTTCCAGTGCCTATAACGATTTGAGCATCAGTGCTTTCTATTAGCACTTTGAGCTCTGGTACTTTCCCTGCACAGTTACAACAACTTATAACTGTTATATCTATAGCTCCTGTATCTGCGTTCTTCCTTGTTCGATCTGCACTCTTTGAGACTGAAGCCGTTTCTGTGTTTCCTCGAGACCCTCTAACCTAAAAAAAATCACCTAGTCCGCGCCACAAAGACCCTGCTACCGATGCAGCCGCCTCTTGCTCGTAGTGCATACAACACAGGAACTGGGGGGTCGCAAATGCCACCCGGGGCTACTAAATGGAGTTGCAATTATTTAGTCATATGCTACAAGTGGACGCCAACTACATGGGATGCTCAAAGTTTTTTTTTTTCCTCTTCAGACGATTCGTGACAGATCGGGGTGGTGGTGGCCATGCTGTTGGCCATTTCGGCCATCCACCGGCTGGGAAAGGTTGCCTGCAGACATGCTCTCACTTGTCTGCTGCAATGGTTGGGCGTTCTGTGCTGGAATCGAATGCGGCGACGGAGTCATGGGGACATCATTCAGCATGGCCGGCAGAATCTCTCACAGGAATACGAGAGATGTGCGACCATCAAGTCGGCCCGAGAGAGTGTACACCCCAACTGAACAGTCCCTCACGATGCAAACCAACACGTTACGGGTAAATATGCGTTGTGGGGCATGCGTACCTGTAGCATGTGGGGTCACATCCGCACCTACGTATGCAAGTTGTAAACGTTCATCACACCCTCGAGTAACAACGCAGCTTCGTCTGTGAAGAGGGCACCCGGTGTAAAGCTTCGGTAAGTAGAAGATTCCTTCAGAAACCACCGCGCAAATCCCATGCGCTTGTTGTAGTCCCCTGATTGCAAAGCCTAGACGTGTTGGGAATGAAACGGATGCAGTCCGTCATGTAAAAGGCGCCAGACGGACGGTTGGGGCATATCAGTGGCTCAGGATACACCTCGTGTACTTGGTGACGGGCCGTGCGAGGTGGCGCAGTGGTTAGCACACTAGACTAGCATTCCGGAGGACGAAGGTTCACACCCGCTTCCGGCCATTCCAATTTAGGTTTTCCGTGATTTCTCTAAATCGCTTCAGGCAAATACCGGGATGGTTCCTTTGAAAGGGCACGGCCGATTTCCTTTCCCTTCCGCCGCAACTGTTTGTGTTGTTCGTTGGCGATACAGGGTTACGGCACCTTTCGATCGTGGTATTTCGCATGACAATCGCACGGTTTCTCGCCCACTGCAGTTGGCTGCGCCATAAATCAAATACACCTCAACCATATCGCGCTACATGTAGCCAGCCATGTTACTCCCAAGCTCCACGGCGTGAATAGCGACGGTTTCCGTGCGCTCCGCTCGTGTTTGTACAGCAACGCCCTCGCATGACCGCAGTGCCGTCTCGTGGTGTCAAGCGATCCCAAACTTCTCCTGTGTGATTACTGATCCTTGTTGCATGCCCAATGTGAGATGTCAGTTTGTGAACTACTTTTTTGGTCGCCCTGTATATGAAGGCCTTACTTCAATAATTGCATACATTGAATTTTGTTTTATTTCGGGATACTGAGGCATAAATATAACGGAATGATGACAATTCTATGAATGAGATACCTAAAATGTTGCAGTCCATTGCTTGTTGCAAGGTTTACCGTTTTCTTCTGTTCACTCAGTTATATTTAAGCATCAGTATCTCGAAATGAACAAAACTGGAGGGAGATATACAACTATTGAAATAGGGCCTTCATGTAGAGAAACCAACTGGTTTTACACAATCATAGCGATTTTCTTCTTACTTTCGATGACGGTACCTTAGAGATACCTGTTCTGTGTCTCATAGCAAAAGAGCCATTGTAGGCACGACGATAGACCAGAAATTATTTGCTTGGTCTTTGACCACGATTTACTTCTCGTTAGTCGCCAAGTTCATTTGTCAAATATCTGGGCCGCATGAAGGGCGACGGCGTCAACAGTTGAGGAACACGTAACTGACTGGGTTCTTTTAACGTCATGACAAAATCATATCCAACTACAGTATACAGAACGAACATATGGCAAGCAGTTGCGTCTTTGTGTCGTAAGGAAACCTGTCCGACAAACAAACATATGTAAGTAATAAAACAGTGTGCTAACACAGTGTGAACAAAGACTCCAGACGCGATGGTACGATTGCAGTTATTGTCAACAGAACTGTTACAGTTTATGCAATAGACGTATCAATGCTCCCCATTGATCTTGATTTATGATCTGATGCCTGTGAATGACAAGATACCGATTGAGAAATCAATTTCGCAACAGTTGTGCTCTCTCATTTTCCCCTGTAGAGTCGACTTCGTAAAGTATTTCTTTGTTCACTGCATAAACATAATATAGTTGTATGTGGCTGCCAGCAACGAAGGAAAATATCACATTCTCTGCAAAAAGAATGGTTTGTAAGAACTCAGTGTCCCGCAACTAACTGACAACGACTTCCCTCCTTTCCTCACCCAACCGATTGGATTTCACAGGTATAACTAATAATCAGAGCTGAAAATCACTAGAAAATAATTTTCCACAATATAATACTATTTTTCTCAACTACAATGTACGGTAATTGCATTTTAGTCTGCACTCAGCACTATGGCCTTTGAAAGTCATACAAAAAAAATACATTTTTGTTCTCGACAAAGACTAGGCAGAGATCGAATTAAAAAGAAAAGACAGATTATTCGAACTTGATAAAGATAGTAGTAGTAGTAGTAGTAGTAGTAGTAGTTGTTGTTGTTGTTGTTGTTGTTGTAGTAGTAGTATTAAGTCTGAAGACTGGTTTGATGCAGGTCTATCCTGTGCAAGCATCTTCATCTCCGCATAACTACTGCAACTTACGTCCTTCTGAAACTGCTTCATGTGTTATTCTCTTTGTCTATCTCTATCATTTTTACCCCCCCCCCCCCCTTCCACTTCTAATCTGGTGATCCCTTGATGACGCAGAATGTGTTTTATCAACGAATACCATCTGCTAGTCACGTTGTGACACAAAATTCTTCTGTCCTCAGTTCCATTCAGTACCTCCTTCTCAGGTGTATGATACATCCTCTAATATTCAGCATTCTTCTGTAGCATCACATTTCAAAAGCTTCTGTACTCTTCTTGTCTAAACTGTTTATCGTCCATGTTTCACTTCCGTACAAATACTCTAAGAAAATATTTCCTAACATTTAATCTATATTCGAAGTTAAATTTCTCTTTTTCAAAAACGCTTTTCGTTCCATGGCCAGTCCACAATTTATATCCTCTTTTATTTCGGTCATCGTCGGTTACTGTGCTGCCCAAACAGCAAAACTCATCTACTACTTTAAATCTCCTTCGGTTGGTTTAAAAGAGGGGGGAAGGGACCAAACTGCTAGGTCATCGGTGCCTTGTTCCGACTAAAACAATGTCACAAGGGTGAGAACAAAACAAGCAAGACTGACAACACAAAATGGAGAGAAAGGAAAAACCACAAGAACGACGTAAGGACAACAAACACTTAAATGGAAAAAAGGGGAGAAGAAAACCACAGAAACGCAAGAAACAGGTAGAAGAATTAGAACGACAAAACAGATTACCATGGTTGGCTGACCGTGAGAATAAAAAGGAGAAGCCAGCCACTCTGCAACACATTAAAAATTCCACCCTAAAAGCACTAGGGTGGAGGACACAGAAGAACAAAGGACATGCGCTAAAATTTAGATCAAATGATAAAACTTAAAACTAAATCAGCCGACGAGGCGTTGTCAGATAAAATTAGCGGCAACGAGTCCGCTAGCCGAAGATTTCGTCGCGGGGCAGTCAAAGTGGGACACTGCACCAGAATATGGGCCACTGTTAACCGGGCGCCGCATCGGCACTGATTGTGAGGCGGGTCTTCACGGCGCAGGAGGTAACCCTGGGTCGCCCAAGCGTGGCCAATGCGGAGCCGGCAGAGATCCACAGAGTCCCTGCGAGAGGACCGCATGGAGGACTGCCACACATTCGTAGTCTCCTTAACGGCACGCAGTTTGTTCTGCGTACTGAGACTATGCCATTCCGTCTGCCAAAACCGAAAAACCGGACAACGTAAAAATGAACGCAGGTCAGTTACTGGAATGCCGATCTCCATACGCGGTGTCCGTGTAGCCTGTTTGGCCAGCCTGTCATCAAGTTCGTTGCCTGAGATTCCGACGTGTCTTGAGAGCCACACAACACCACTGAACGACCGGACCGTTCCAGAGCATATACGGACCTCTGGATGGTCGCCACCAAAGGATGACGAGGGTAGCACTGGTCGATAGTTTGTAGGCTGCTCAAGGAGTCAACACACAGAAGAAACGACTCTCCAGGGCAGGAACATATGTGCTCAAGAGCACGAGATACACCCACCTGCTCAGCCATCGCACAAGGAATGCTGTTCAATATGGCCTCCATGGACATACGCGAAGCCGACGTGACCATCACCCATCGGTGTAAACCACTTCATGGCCTCGTTACATGTCAAAGAATCGAGATGAAGTGACAGCGGAGAATCGTGGGGTGAACTGAGACCTTTGGGCCATATGAAAGGTCCTGGCGAAGCCGCGGTCTAGGTGTACACCATGGAGGTGTACGCTATTGGACTTCGAGTATTGGTGGTAAAGGCAAGGACTCGAGTTCAGATAGAAGGGATCGGACGCGAACTGCAATTGGAAGCCCTGGCCTGGGCCGCCGATGCGGGAGATGAACCGCCGTGAGTGGGAAAAGGAGGCGGTAATCCGGATGCGCAGGAGAACTACAAACGTGAGCAACGTAACTGGCGAGCAGTTGTGTACGCCTGACCTACAATGGAGGGACTCCAGCCTTTGCCTCGTCACCGGACTCGTCCTAAAAGCTCCCGTCGCTAGTCTAACGCCAGAGTGGTGTACTGGGACGAATAAACGCAACGCTGAGGGCGCCGCCGAACCATAAACCAGACTACCATAGTCAAGGCGGGATTGAACAAGGGCTCTGTAGAGCTGCAGCAATGTAGAGCGATCTGCACCCCAGTTGGTGTTGCTCAGGCAGCGGAGGGCATTGAGGTGCTGCCAGCACTTCCGCTTAAGCTGATGAAGGTGAGAAAACCAATTCAATCGGTCGTCGAAAACCAGTCCTAAAAATCGATACGTCTCCACTACAGTGAGGGGATCGTCAGTAAGGTAAAGTTTTGGTTCCGGATGAACGGTACGACGCCGACAGAAGTGCATAACATACGACTTTGCGGCCGAAAATTGAAAGCCGTGAGCTAGAGCCCATGACTGCGCCTCGTGGATGGCTCCCTGTAGGCGTCACTCACCAACACCAGTAAACTGGTGCAGCAGTACGAAATGCAGAAGTCGTCTGCATACAGAGAAGGTGAGACGGACGGCCCTAAATCTCTTTTCCTAATCTAATTTCCGCAGCACTACCTGATTCAATTCGACTACATTTCATTATCCTTGTTTTGCTTTTGTTGTTGTTTATCATCTACCCTCTTTCAAGACCTATCCATTCTGTTTAACTGCTCTTCCAAGTCCTTTGCTGTGTGACAGAATTACAATGCCATAGGCAAACATCAAAGTTTTTATCTATTCCGCCTGAACTTCAATTCCTAGTGCAATTTTTTCTTTGGTTTCCTTACTGCTTGCTCAATGTATAGACTGAATAACACCGGGGATTGGCTGCCACTCTTCATCACTCCCTTCTCAACCACTACTTCCCTTACATTTCTTTCCTTTGTCATCTGGTCTCTGTACAAGTTGTAAATAGCCTTTCGTTCCCTGTGCTTTACCCTTATTACCTTCAGAATTCCAAAGAATATTCCAGTCACCATTGTCAAAAGCTTTTTCTTCTACGTATACAAATGCTATAAACTTAGGTATGCCCACCTTTACTAATCTTCTTAGGTATGTTGCAGGGTCAGTATTGCCTCAAGTCAGGCTACATTTCTCTGGATCACAAACTGAACTTCCCTGAGGTCGGTTGGTTGGTTTAAGGATTAAAGGGACCAAACTGCAGAGGTCATCGGTCCCTTTTTCCAAAATACTATGAATACCCACAGAGAATAAAAAAAAAATTTCAACAGAATAGGAGACAGAGGACACAGAACAAAAGAAAGAGACAAGGACCAGACAAAACGAAATAAAATCACACGGAGTGTGACGGTGGTTGGCCGACCATAGGAACAAAAAAAGGAAAAGCCAACCACCGAAAACACATTAAAAACTTAGTTTAAAACCGTAGGCCAAAGGCCAGAATCAACACAAAACAATAAAATAAAACAGAAACACTCAGATTAAAGAATAAAAAACCCCTGCCCGAATAAAACTTAAAACTAAGTCAGCCATAACAGGGTCATCAGATAAAAGGGCAGGGAGCGTATCAGGCAGCGCAAATGTCTGACTGACCACAGCTAAAAGGGGGCAGGCCAACAAAATGTGGGCCACTGTCAAAGCCAGCCCGCAGCGACATATAGGAGGGTCCTCCCGGCGCAGTAAATAACTGTTAGTCAGCCGGGAGTGGCCAATGCGGAGCCGACAAAGGACGACTGAGTCCCTGCGGTTGGCTCGCATGGATGACCGCCACACAGTCGTCGTCTCCTTAATGGCACGGAGTTTATTGGGTGTGATCCGATCGCGCCATTCAGCGTCCCAGAAAGCAAAAACTTTTCGGCGGAGGACTGCCCGCAAATCAGTCTCTGGGAGGCCAACATCCAGAGACGGTTGTCTCGTGGCCTCTTTCGCCAGGCGGTCAACATGTTCATTGCCCGGGATACCGACATGACCGGGGGTCCACACAAAGACCACAGAGTGGCCGCAACGCGCAAGAGTATGCAGGGACTCATGGATAGCCATCACCAGACGAGAACGAGGAAAACACTGGTCGAGAGCTCGTAAACCGCTCAGGGAATCGCTACAGATAACGAAGGACTCACCTGAGCAGGAGCGGATATACTCTAGGGCACGAAAGATGGCGACCAGCTCAGCAGTGTAAACGCTGCAGCCATCCGGCAACGAACGTTGTTCGGAATGGTCCCCTAGAGTTAATAAATACCCGACACGACCAGCAACCATCGAACCGTCAGTGTAAACAATGCCAGAGCCCTGATACGTGGCCAGGATAGAATAAAAGCGGCGGCGGAAGGCCTCTGGAGGGACTGAGTTCTTCGGGCCCTGTGCCAAGTCGAGCCGAAGGCAAGGGCGAGGAACACACCATGGGGGTGTACGCAAAGGGGCCCGGAAAGGAGGTGGAACAGTGAAACCCCTAATCCCGGAGAGAAGCTCTTTGACGCGTACGGCGATCGGACAACCCGACCGGGGCCGACGGTCTGACAGATGGACGACTGACTGCGGGAACAGGACACGGTAATTTGGATGCCCGGGCAAGCTAAAAACATGGACAGCATAAGCGGCCAGTAATTGTTGGCGTCGTAACCGCAGTGGAGGGACACCTGCCTCCACCAGTACGCTGTCCACAGGGCTGGTCCGAAAAGCACCAGTGGCAAGGCGTATCCCGCTATGGAGGATGGGGTCCAGCACCCGCAACGCAGATGGGGATGCTGAGCCATAGGCTAGGCACCCATAATCCATGCGAGACTGGATTAACGCCTGGTAGAGCCGCATCAGGGTAGATCGGTCGGCGCCCCAGCGGGTGTGGCTCAAACATCGCAGAGCATTGAGATGCCGCCAACATGCCTGTTTGAGCTGCCGGATATGTGGCAGCCAAGTCAACCGGGCATCGAAAACCACCCCCAAAAACCTGTGTGATTCCACCACTGAAAGAAGGTCGCCGGCTAGATAAAGCCGCGGCTCCGGGTGGACAGTGCATCGCCGGCAGAAATGCATAACGCACTTCTTGGCTGCCGAAAACTGAAACCCATGCGCTACAGCCCAAGACTGCGCCTTGCGGATAGCACCCTGTAGCTGACGTTCAACAACTGCAATGCCAGTAGAGCTGTAATAAAGGCAGAAGTCGTCAGCATACAGGGAAGCAGAGACAGAATTTCCCACGGCCGCAGCGAGCCCGTTAATGGCTATTAAAAACAGGACGACACTTAAAACAGAACCCTGTGGCACACCGTTCTCCTGGACGTGGGTGGAACTATATGAGGCTGCGGCTTGCACGCGGAAGGTACGATACGACAGAAAATTTCTGATAAAGATCGGCAGAGGGCCCCGAAGACCTCATTCATGAAGTGTAGAAAGGATATGATGACGCCATGTCGTATCGTACGCCTTCCGCATGTCGAAAAAGACAGCGACCAGGTGCTGACGGCGGGCAAAGGCGGTACGTATGGCCGACGCCAGGCTCACCAGATTGTCGGCGGCGGAGCGGCCCCTCCGGAACCCACCCTGAGACGGATCCAGAAGGCCCCTAGACTCCAGTACCCAATTCAAGCGCCGGCTCACCATCCGTTCGAGAAGCTTACAAAGAACGTTGGTGAGGCTAATGGGGCGGTAGCTGTCCACCTCCAAAGGGCTTTTGCCCGGTTTCAAAACGGGGATGACAATGCTTTCCCGCCATTGCGACGGAAACTCTCCCTCGACCCAGAGACAGTTGTAAAGGTCGAGGAGGCGTCGCTTGCAGTCCACTGAAAGGTGTTTCAGCATCTGACAGTGGATACGATCGGGCCCGGAAGCGGTATCAGGGCAAGCGGCAAGGGCACTGTGAAATTCCCACTCACTGAATGGAGCATTGTAGGAGTCAGAAGTGTTGGTGCGAAAAGAAAGACTCCGACGTTCCATCCGCTCTTTAATGGAGCGGAAGGCCTGGGGGTAATTCGCAGAAGCGCAACTCATAGCAAAATGCTCTGCCAAGCGGCTTGCAATGACGTCGGAGTCTGTACAAACTGCTCCATTCAGGGAGAGCGCAGGGACGCTGGCAGGGGTCCGATAGCCGTAGACGCGTCGAATCTTCGCCCAGACCTGCGATGGAGTGACATGGAGGCCAATGGTGGACACATACCGCTCCCAGCACTCCTGCTTGCCTTGGCGGATAAGGAGGCGGGCCCGCGCACGCAGCCGTTTGAAGGCGATAAGGTGGTCTATGGAGGGATGTCGCTTGTGACGCTGGAGCGCCCACCGGCGATCTTTAATCGCTTCAGCGATCTCAGGCGACCACCAAGGCACAGCCCTCCGCCGAGGGGACCCAGAAGAACGGGGAATGGCACATTCGGCGGCAGTAACGATGCCGGTGGTGACCGATTGAACCACCGCATCAATGTCATCACGAGAGAGAGGCTCAATAGCGGCAGTGGAGGAAAACAAGTCCCAGTCAGCCTTATTCATAGCCCATCTGCTGGGGCGCCCAGAAGAGTGGCGCCGTGGCAGTGACAGAACGATTGGAAAATGGTCACTACCACACAGGTCGTCATGCACACCCTATTGGACAGATGGTAAGAGGCTAGGGCTACAGAGCGATAGGTCAATGGCGGAGTATGTGCCATGCGCCACACTGAAGTGTGTGGAGGCACCGTCATTTAAGATCGAGAGATCGAGCTGCGCCAATAAATGCTCAATAGTGGCGCCTCGACCTGTTGCCACTGACCCACCCCACAGAGGGTTATGGGCGTTAAAGTCGCCCAGTAACAAGAAGGGTGGCGGCAATTGGGCTATCAGCGCAGCCAGGACATGCTGCGCAACATCACCCTCCGGTGGAAGGTAAAGACTGCAGTCAGTAACAGCCTGTGGCGTCCACACCCGAACAGCGACAGCCTCTAAAGTTGTATGTAGAGGGACAGACTCACTGTGGAGAGAGTTAAGGACATAGATGCAGACGCCACCAGACACCCTTTCATAAGCTACCCGGTTTTTATAATAACCCCGATAGCCACAGAGGGCGGGGGTTCGCATTGCTGGCAACCATGTTTCCTGAAGTGCAATGCAGAAGAAAGAGTGAAGGCTGATAAGTTGGCGCAGCTCAGCTAGATGTTGGAAGAAACCGCTGCAGTTCCACTGGAGGATGGTATTGTCCATGTCTGAGAAAGGCGTGACGAGACTGGGTAGGCAGATTACACCGCTGGGTCACCTGCTGCCTCCGATTGAGCACCTGTGCCAGTGCTTGCCATGGCGTCTGAGGGATCGGCGAGATCGAGGTCCTCAGCGGACGCCAGAATCTCCACCTCGTCCTGAGACGCAGAGCTTGTTGGAAGCGGTGGAACGGGTGCCACCACAATGTTGGTATTCTTGGGGACTTTCTTCTGGTTCTGTTTCTGCTTCTCTCGCCGTGCCTTCGGTGGTTCAGGCTTGGAGGGCTGCACAGGGTCAGTCTCAGGGACGGAGGACGACCGTGAGGCCCTACGACCAGGGACTGATGGTTGTTTGAGCCACGTGCGGGTGTCTGCTGTGCCGCTGGTCGGAACTTGCGAAGGGAGGTCCCCAAGGGACCCCTTCCTTGTGAGAGTAGCCGAAGAAGTCTTACTCTTCTCCGGCTGGGAAGGGGGAACTGATGTCCCCGATGGTTTGGGGGGGTGTTGATCCTGAAGTAGATGGAGCAGGAGCAACAGGTTGTGAAGTGCCCCCCACAAGCAAGGGGGCTGGTGGATGCTGACCGATCTTAGCGCCGATTCGTGACGATGGGAGAACCGTCATTGCAGCAGCGGCGTAGGTTGAAGTCATTGCCACAGGATGGAGCCTCTCATATTTCCGTCTAGCCTCGGGGTAGGTCAGGCGGTCCAGGGTCTTATATTCCATTATCTTCCTTTCTTACTGCAATATCCTACAGTCCGGCGAGCAGGGGGAATGGTGTTCTCCGCAGTTAACACAGATAGGAGGCGGGGCACATGGAGTATCGGGATGCGAAGGACGTCCACAATCCCGACACGTGATGCTGGAAGTACAGCGAGATGACATGTGCCCGAACTTCCAGCATTTAAAACACCGCATCGGAGGAGGGATATATGGCTTCACATCACAACGGTAAACCATCACCTTGACCTTTTCGGGTAAAACATCACCTTCGAAGGCCAAGATGAAGGCACCGGTGGCTACCTGATTATCCCTTGGACCCCGATGGACGCGCCGGACGAAGTGAACACCTCGTCGTTCGAGGTTGGCGCGTAATTCATCGTCGGACTGCAGAAGAAGATCCCTGTGGAATATAATACCCTGGACCATGTTGAGACTCTTATGCGGCGTGATGCTAACTGAAACATCCCCCAACTTGTCACAATTGAGCAACATCCGTGACTGGGCAGAGGATGCCGTTTTGATGAGCACAGAACCAGAGCGCATTTTGGACAAGCCCTCCACCTCCCCGAACTTGTCCTCTAAATGCTCCACAAAAAACTGGGGCTTGGTTGACACAAACGATTCTCCATCAACCCGGGTACGCAGGCATCAGTAGAGCGATCCCTGTGTTGTCAGGGGGCTACAACCAACAGAGTACATGGCGGCCCCACCACAACGGACTGGCTACCGTGCTGGATCTTAGGTGCAAAAATGTCCAAGGTCGTCGTCGCAGTTAAAAGCAACACTGCAGGATGCAGTGTGGTAATCGCACCCAGGGACGTATCCTCACCCAGAGATGGAAAACGAGCGGGACACCATTGCAACGACGAAAAAGCCGGCTAAAGGTCTCAATGCACGACGGATACAGTGCACCATGTAAGGCGCCCTTTCCCAATTGGCTCGCTCTTTGGAATAATTTAGAAAGATGGAGGTCAAACCCGAGAGGGGACCATCACATAAGGCCGAAACATGTGAGACTCCTTTTAGTCGCCTCTTACGACAGGCAGGAATACCGCGGGCCTATTCTAACCCCCGAACCCGCAGGGGGACCCTGAGGTCGGTTTATACTAGCTTTTCCATTCTTCTGTAAGGAATTCGTGTCAGTATTTTGCAACATGACTTGTTAGACTGATAGTTCTGTAACATTCACACATGTCAGCGCCTGCTTTCTTTGGAACTGGAATTATTTTATCCTTCTTGAAGTCTGAAGGTATTTCGCCTGTCTCATACCTCTTGCTCACCAGAGGATAGAGTTTTGTCAGTGCTGGCTCTCCCAAGGCTATCAATTGTTCTGAAGGAATGTTGTCTACACCCAAGGCCTTGTTTCGACTTAGATCTTTCAAAGCTCTGTCAAATTCTTCTCACAGTATCACATCTCCCATTCATCTCCATTTACGTGCTCTCCCATTTTTAGAATACTGACTTCATGTTTACCCTCTATATACTCCTTCCAACTTTCCCTTCTTTGCTTATTACTCGTTTCCCATCTGAGCTGCTCACAGTTGCTTCCCTTTTCTCCGAAGGTATCCAATTTTCCTGTAGGGTCATCTCTCTCCCCTCTAGTGATATATGTTTCTAAATCACTACATTTGTCCCCTAGCCGTTCCTGCTTGGCTATTTTTCACTTCCTGTCAATCTCATTTTTAGACATATGTATTTCCTTTCGAGTGCTTCAGTTACTGTACTATGTTTTCTCCTCTCATCAATTAACTTCATTATCTCCTGTATTACTGAATCATTTCTAACAGGCCTCGTCTTTTTATCCAATTTATCCTCTGCTGGCTTCACTATTTTACCTCTCAAAGCTACCTATTGGTCTTCTACTCCATTCATTTCCCCTGTTCTAGTCAATAGTTGCCTATGCTCACTTAAACTCTCAACAACGCCTGAGTCTTGCCATCATATAATTAATCTGAAACCTTCAAGTGTCTTCAGGTCTCAGCCACGTATACAACCTTCTTTCATTATGTCTCTGTTAAAACGAGAAGTAAACAGTACACACTGAATTGTTAAGGCTTTCTTGGCCACTTGTTGACAAATTGCCTGTTGGTGTCTGTCTTGGGTTCTTCGGCCGATGTTCGTTTGATAAATTCGTGACGTTTCGCAGCACGAGTGGCTGGCGTTGTCGAAGCTTCATCCACCACCACCAGCAGGAGCAATGAAGGGTGAAGCTTTTACAATGCCAGCCATTCGTGCTGGCGAAACATCAGGAAAGTTATCAAACAAAAGTCGGCCGAAGAACCCGAGACAAATCCCAACAACCAATTTGTCAATATTTACTGGGCAAGGTGGTTGTGAATTATTTAAACAATCTCAAGATGACTAGTATTCGAAATTTAGTGAAGAGAAAATTATTATAAAATTGATCTGGGTTTCTCCAATTCTTCGTCTGATTAGGCCCAGTTTGATAGGTTTCATAGACAGCTTCTGGTGCAGGACTTTTCACACTGTCGTTGGAGCCATTTCGAGTTCACGGGATGCACGACGCACCGATTTCTTTGGACTCCTTATGAATGTCTCTCGTACAAGCTCCACATCCACTCACACTGGGACCTCCGCTTCTCTTTGGCGGCACAAGCAACCACTCGTAACGAATTTGTTGTGCCTGTGGTAAATGGCCTTCCTTTGGTGGCTTCTTACCGTACTTGGTTCTAAACATCCGCTGAACAGCTGTAGCACACTTGTTCTTGTTGAACTCCCAACACACGAAAAGCTCACTCCATACATAAACAAAAACCTTCAGGGTTTCCCTTCAAAATGACATGAGTATGGTATCTGTACAATGTTTGGTTCTTGTGCAATAAATAATTGAAAGTGTTCCCGGACTTTATGTACTTACGTGGCTTAACAAGTTTATTGTATCAGGATGCGAACACTGATGATGTGCTTAGTAATGACACAAATAACTCAAGTGAGTAATAATGATGAAGCACTCCTTGAAAACACAAACTGTTTACCACACAACATTACAAACCTCATGAAAATACAAAAGCATCTTTTGTTGTTTACAGTAAATAAATTCAAAACAATTTCATTTTTTTATCTGCTGAAACCATATACAGCAATAAAGATATATGATCTCTGATTTATTTTGCGAATAAAATTATAAAGGAAGACCTTTTCTTATGGTGACAATATGGCCTTTGCATTCAAGGCCTTATCAATGTTCATTGCTAATAATATCTTTTCAAACAGGACAACACAAATGTATCCAAGTTGCAACATGCACCCATCATCAGTTTGCCACAAAAATCTTTCAGATGAAATCGATGTGGATGTGAATATTGGGGATATTGTGAAATATTTTCATCAAACTTGTGTTCATTTTCTGTTACAATAAATATTTCGACCAACTTCATCCCTGCGAGTACCTACATAATGACCAAGAAAAGAGTGGCTGCAGGCAGCTGTGAACACTTACTTTGGCCAACAGAAGACACTACACCAATATAGCATTACTGTCATGAGAACAGTCTTGTTAAAGTAACCAGACATATTCAGTCAAACGATAGAAAAAAATTAAACAATTTGGCTGCAATGAATTCAAAGTTAGGATCATGTTTCACAGGTCACCATCTTACTTAGTCATAAACTATGCAGCTGTTCTCAACAACATCTGGTAACAAATGACTCACCAACATGAACAAACTACATAAAGAAAATGCCAATCAAGCAACTGATCCACATGAATTTTCCATAGATCAAACTGACCTAAATTAAAATAACATCAGTGCCCCAATGAAAATTTTCTAGAATGAGATAGGTTCATCAAATTAAACCTTGCACATTTCAGCACTAGCACACAAGGCAGTGGTTATAAAACAGTTGATGGTAAGGACCATTATTCACGGCTTTCTGCTTGCCAGGCACCATAGCCTCAATTAAGAAAGAATGATATAAAAATTTTTGTAAAGGCTTTGCAGTTGGTATTGTCCTTAATAAAATATTTCTTTTCGCAATACAATCTGTGTGAAAAATATTGAATTTGCATTGTGTCTGTATTAGATTCATATCAGCGAATGAAGCAATTATTTTGCCAATTTGGGTCACTGTAGTAAATGTTCAGAATACTTTTAGGGTTCACCGGCATCATCTTTCCTGCGTACAACCTCACAATATTTGACTGAATTATTTCAATACAGGTGAAGAGAGCAACAACATTCTTCCAGGAAATGTGTAGGCTACCAGTATGCCTACAGCCCACAATATTATCAAAGAAATAAAAATAAATCCTTGATACACCATTTTGCTTTTACACATTCTGATTCAGACATGAAGTTTTCAGATAAATCTGTTGCATATCCATGCTTTTGCTTTCACAGTACACTTTCCAAATGAATGACACAAACAACTTTTATGTGTCTATTAGCAGACTACAAAGCCAATTTTCTTAGTAAATTAGGCTGTACATGCTCTGCTGCAGTCAAATGCCATCGCAGATCACGAATTTTCTTCATTTTTGGAGTTGTCTCGCAGTTTGGGAAGGCAGAACAAGTATGTAACCAAATTGAAATTTGTCATCAATTAACTGTTACGCAGAGCTGGGTCTGTCTTAACATCTGCCCTTTGATCTTTATGGTAAATGATCAACAGAACAAGCCAATTGCTTTTAAAATCCACTACTGGTGAGATGATCTGTATTGGCCAAGTTAGATGTCCATAAATCACAGTGAGCACACTAACTGAGCAATACAGTAGTACATGTTTTCTCTAATAATTGAAAGTCCACTGTTGACGGAAAAAAGAAGTTTTATAAAATATTTGGCATCTCTTTTCAAGTGCCCACCAGATAAGATTTTCTACTGTGGGGCAACAAGATTGATTTGTCAGTTTGCACCACCCTTGATGTCCTGTAGTGGCCCTCCCTGGAGTCAACATATGGAGTCAACATATTTTATCTTGATTTTCATACATGAGTTACAACTTTTCTCACAAGCAGTTACCCTCACTTTGCAAATAGCAGTCTTCATGTATCATATAAATGACTATACACCTAAATCATTATTCTAAGTGATTTTCACAATTCAGGAGTTACTTTACCTATTGATTGGAGTGTTAATCTGGCTAGGCATGTAACATTTCACTTGTGGAAGAAAGAGCTACTTCATTTCATGAGAGACAGTTGCACCAGACATGCATGATAGAGAACTTCAGAGTTTCAGTTTTCATGTTCAGACGATCTAATACCACTATCTGGCATTAGTTTGAAGTTTCAGATAATTCAAGGACCGCCGTTACAATCACATTTAGTCACTGGGCAAAGAAATATCACACAGATGCTGTTGCCTGACTAGGTGATGGGAGTAATTTTGAAGAAATGTGACAAGTCTTGCCTAATATATACCTAACTAACAACAGCAGCAAAAGTCTCTAAACTGTATGATATCCTAAGGTTAAAAGTATCAAATGTCACTGAAGACAACACTATGTAACTGAACATCAAAACTACAAGTTTTGTGTCACAAAATATGAGCGTAAGCACTATAGACTGCTAAACAGGTCAGTTATTAACCAACAACTGTATAACATTTCAGTATTATTCTGAAACATTTCCGGCTCACCAATAAAATATTGTACAGGGGTGTTGAGATGTGATTAATGGTAGGGAAAATACTGTTAAAAACATAAACACTGACCATGAATGACGAACGAAAAACTACTGTTATATAGGATAATCATACTGCGACATATAACGAAAATCTGTGTGTATCATGTCACTACGCAGTTATATGCCGACAGGATTTAAGAATTCGTCATTACACCGACGTCTTAGGCATTCGAGGCATCACCACCATTTTCACAAATATAAATAGTGAAGCAATCGGTAGTACAACATAATCAAATTTCCAATGTGTAATCATCAGTATTGAAAATTACTTACTGCTTAGAAAAGGCTCAACTGCATCTATGATAAAATAACATGGGATCAAATTTCAATTATTATGTGACCTAGTTATTTACTGTCGGTCTTTATTCTTAACAAACAAACATAAACGGACGATGCTATTGAGCAGACATGGAATCACTGTCTTTTTGGCCAAACCCAAACATAAACAAGCCGATAATAGTGACACCTGTGCGTAAGAGAACATAAACACTTCGAACGTGAGAATTCTTAATCAAACTTACCATTTCTGGAAACATCCAATTCGACAAGATTCTCGAAATTCTGTATATCTGGAGGTAACCGATGAATTTCATTGTCACTTAATCCTAGTTTTCTCAGTCGATGCAGACGAAAAAAGTTCTGAAACAAGAAACACTTTATGACTCCACCATTCTGTATAACACATAGGTCTCCTGCCTACTTATTTGCCGTAACTCTAATGATATTAACCTTTGGGAGATCGCGGATATGGTTAGCATCGAGTAAAAGTTCTTCCAGACTCCGTGAGTATCGCAAGATGTCTTCGGGGACATTCGGTAGTGAACAGTGACGCTTGTCAACATATTCAACCTGCCGATTACACCCTTTAAATATTGGTATGCAACGGAACATGACGTCTCACGAGTAAAAAACACAATTCATTATACGTTCGAAACTGCACTATGCTAACAAATCACAATAAAACGAAGCCACACACTAGCTGCAACTTTCAGCCCAACACCCTACCCAGATTTGAACATGAAAACTACTGCATGTCTGACCGTGACGTCACACGAAACTACACAGACGCGACACTTTCGCCATCTTGCAGTGGAATTTTGAAGCAACTGCGCTGGCCAAAGATGAATCACACAGATCGTAACAGAGAGAGAATAATCACTGAGTACATGACGCCAGCGATTTAGTCGCAAGAATCAGAATCCTTAAACCCGTTTTACACTAGACGTGTGACTCTCACAAGAAAGTCGTTGCCTACTGCAACGCTACAAGCGGGAGAACGTCCAACCACAAAAAAGCGTTTATACGGCACGTCTTCTGCTTTACTCGTTTGCTGTGCTTGTTGACAACTTCTAGCAGGTGAATTGGCGGCTTTAGTTCACTTTCGAGACTTTGGGGTGTTTTATATCATTTTTAAGGGCATTACATTTATTTGTACTTTAGACGGTCACTACGGTGCTACATTTAATTGTTTCCACGCAGTTTATATGAAACTACACGACGCTCACATGTGTAAACACCCTAGTTATAAAAGCCGTTTAAATACTTTCAGAAGACAAGGCTCAGAAGGATGAAAGAAGATATCGCCTTGGTCTTATTACCGTAGCTGCGGCTTTCATCATAAAGAAAAAAATCTGACGGAAGGTGCGGCAAAAATAGAAGCTATTGGATTCAGCTGTGGCTTCTAAGCAGGAAAGGGGAAAAGGACTGTTAATCCTTATTGATAAAGGAGTTAAGGCTGGAGGATTCACTACAGTTTAACATTTTGTGAGAATGGATGCAGTTTTTTTCGACAAGCTGTCATCCTTCATTGAGCCCAACGTTCCCCTGAGACAAGCAATTTCGCCAATCAGAAAACAAAACATTAAATTTTTATGTATATTTTTTCATACGATTGTTTGCTCAACGATATTAGCTTAAAATTGTCGTATTTTATTCCTTTCCAGGCGAACAGTTACTTTGCGATTTCTAGCGACTGACGAGTCTTACAAGAGTCTGTCGTTTGCACATCGTATATCAGTTTCGAGTCTGTCTAAACCGATAATAGAAGTTTGGTGTGAAATTCATTACTCTTTGGGGGATAAGTATTTGAAGCACTTGTTTCCTGTATTACTAAATAAAAAAAGTTAAAAATTTCATTTCATTTCTACTTTCTTATGGGCTCCAACAACTGAAGAGGAATGGCTTTTGATAAATTGTGTAACCGAGATAAAGCTTCAAATAATACTTACCGAAAATTGCAGATTTTTCAGGGTTAACTTTTGTGAGACGAACAATCTGCTGTATTACGTTTCGCTGCGCAGGTGCGAGGTACACAATTCACATAGAACTTCGGGCCATTTGTCAAAGGTGCTTCCCACTTGGTCGTTTGCCCATGTGTGAAGGACCTACATACACGTGAGAATAAGATCCATCATAGACCACAGATAATACAGACTGTACGTGACGTCATTACACTGAAACCAACATCTAAGTCACGTGACTGGGGCAGGACGCCGAATTTCTATTATTACACACTGTGTGGTGTGGAATTGACAGTTTTCCTCATTTATAGCTGAAATGAAGTATTGATTTTAATTTAAGAAGAAAATAATTCGCCTTATTGCTATTACACATGTAGTAGTGCAGTTAATCTGATTTCCCCTAAATCCCTAACATGAATGCGATGGTAATAGTTTTTAAGTGTGGCTGGGTGATGCACTGCCATTTCTGTTTACAAGCAAAAAGATCACAGTTCTTCAGTGAATATATGCCCAGAGAAGTCTTGTTTTGACTATACACACTTCACAAACGGATGAAAATATCAATTGTGAAAGGGAAAAACGCATATGAAAAAAGTTTTGCATCACCCCTGTTCCCAGAACTCCCGAAGATAAACATTGACTGTGGGTATTGTATCACAGACATAGTCCCTTTAACTGTTCAGAGATGTCACTTAACCCACCCAAAGATGGAAACACCATGCATGAGCAGCACCTATTAGACGGAGAGGGTCCAAGAGCCAATCAGATCCAGTCATTCAACCAGGAAGGAGGTACACAGCTCATGTTGTCTATAGTTCAACCATGTCTAGACGATCAATACCGCGGTTCGATGGCGTCCACATTGTTACTTTGTGCCAGGAACGGCTCTCAACAATGGAAGTGTCCAGGGGTCTCGGAGTGAACGAAAGTGATGTTGTTCAGACATGGAGGAGGTACAGAGAGACAGGAACTGTCGATGGCATGCCTCGCTCAGGCCGCTCAAGGGCTACTACTGCCGTGGATGACCGCTACCTACGGATTATGGCTCAGAGGAACCCTGACAGCAACGCCACCATGTTGAATAATGCTTTTCGTGCAGCCACAGGACGTCGTGTTACGACTCCAACTGTGCACAATGGGCAGCATGATGCGCAACTTCACTCCAGATGTCCATGGCGAGATCCATCTTTGCAGCTACGACACCATACAGAGCGATACAGATTAGTCCAACACCATGCCGAATGGATTGCTCAGGATTGGCATCACGTTCTCTTCAACCGATGAGTATTGCATATGCCTTCAACCACACAATCGTCAGAGACGTATTTGGAGGAAACCCAGTCAGGCTGAACGCCTTAGATACACTGTCCAGCGAGTGCAGCAAGGTGGAGGTTCCTTGCTGTTTTGGGATGGCATTACATGGGGCCGACGTACGTCGCTGTTTGTTTTGGAAGGTGCCATAACGGCTGTACGATACATGAATGTCATCCTCCTAGCGATAGTGCAACCATATCACCAGCACGTTTGCGAGGCATTCGTCTTCATTGACGACAATTCGCGCCCCCATCGTGCACATCTTGTGAATGACTTCCTTCAGGATAACGACATCGCTCGACTAGAGTGGCCAGCGTGTTGTCGAGACATGAACCTTGTCCAACATGCCTGGGATACATTGAAAAGGGCTGTTTAGGAACGACGTGACCAACTAGCCACTCTGAGGGATCTATGTCGAATCGTCATCGAGGAGTGGGACAATCTGGACCAACAGTCCCTTGATGAAATTCTGGATTGTATGCCATGACGATATAGGCATGCATCAATGTAAGAGGACGTGCTACTGGGTATCGGAGGTACTGACGTGTACAGCAATCTGGACCACCACCTCTGATGGTCTCGCTGTATGGTGGTACAACATGCAATGTATGGTTTTTTATGAGCGATAAAAAGGGCAGAAATGATGATTATGTTGATCTCTATTCCAATTTTCACCACAGGTTCTAGAACTCTCGGAATAGAGGTGATGCAAAACTTTTTTTGATGTGTGTATTTCAAAATATTTGCAGAGGTGTTTCTATGAGTTGAAAGTTAGGATGGATGTTGGTCTTTGGATGCAAAACGAGATGATTGACTAAGACTTTAAGATGATATATTGTTAATATACAGCTCGCTGCACAAGTACAATCAATGTTTTTTAATATATTAAGCTTCTTATCTTGATATCGTTCTGGTATCTGTACTGGATTCAGAAAACGTTATTTTGTGTAAATACCTGACATTACACACATAAACGAATTTTCTTACAAAAGTGTATAACACTTCACTCACATTCTTGTGGAATCGTTAGAAAACTAATGATTATTTTGTCTTCCACTCCTGTGGAAGCGGCGAACTACAAGAATTCACTAAACAACAATTATTCTGTCGCTTGTTAAAAAGAGCTGCCAATACATTTCAACTTGACCACAATTAAAAACGAAAGCTATTAGTTTATTCCCACCCCCCATGAACAATGGACCTTGCCATTGGTGGGGAGGCTTGCGTGCCTCAGCGATGCAGATGGCCTTACCATAGGTGCAACCACAATGGAGGGGTATCTGTTGAGAGGCCAGACAAATGTGTGGTTCCTGAAGAGGGGCAGCAGCCTTTTCAGTAGTTGCGGGGGCAACAGTCTGGATGATTGACTGATCTGGCCCTGTAACAATAACCAATGCTGTGCTGGTACTGCAAACGGCTGAAAGCAAGGGGAAACTACAGCCGTAATTTTTCCCGAGGGCATGCAGCTTTACTGTATGGTAAATGATGATGGCGTCCTCTTGGGTAAAATATTCCGGAGGTAAAATAGTCCCCCATTCGGATCTCCAGGTGGGGACTACTCAGGAGGACGTTGTTATCAGTAGAAAGACAACTGGCGTTCTACGGGTTGGAACGTGGAATGTCAGATCCCTTAATTGGGCAGGTAGGTTAGAAAATTTAAAAAGGGTAATGGATAGGTTAAAGTTAGATATAGTGGGAATTAGTGAAGTTCGGTGGCAGGAGGAAATAGACTTTTGGTCAGGTGCATACAGGGTTATAAATACAAAATCAAATAGGGGTAACGCAGGAGTAGCTTTAATAATCAATAAAAAAAATAGGCATGCGGGTAAGCTACTACAAACAGCATAGTGAACGCATTATTGTGGCCAAGATAGACATGAAGCCCACGCCTACTACAATAGTACAAGTTTATATGCCAACTAGCTCTGCAGATGATGAAGAAATTGATGGAATGTACGATGAGATAAAAGAAATTATTCAGGTAGTGAAGGGGGACGAAAATTTAATTGTCATGGGTGACTGGAATTCGAGAGTAGTTAAAGGGAGAGAAGGAAACATAGTAGGTGAATATGGATTGGGGTAAAGAAATGAAAGAGGAAACTGTCTGGTAGAATTTTGTGCAGAGCATAACTTAATCATAGCTAACATTTGGTTCAAGAATCATAAAAGGAGGTTGTATACATGGAAGAATCCTGGAGATACTAAAAGGTATCACAGAGGTTATATAATGGTAAGACAGAGATTTAGGAACTAGGTTTTAAATAGTAAGACATTTCCAGGGGCAGATGTGGATTCTGACCAGAAACTATTGGTTATGAACTGTAGATTAAAACTGAAGAAACTGCAAAAAGGTGGGAATTTAAGGAGATGGGACCTGGATAAACTAACTAAACCAGAGGTTGTACAGAGTTTCAGGGAGAGCATAAGGGAACAATTGACAGCAATGGGGGAAAGAAGTACAGTAGAAGAAGAATGGGTAGCTCTGAGGGATGAAGTAGTGAAGGCAGCAGAAGATCAAGTAGGTAAAAAGACGAGGGCTAGTAGAACTCCTTGGGTAACAGAAGAAATATTGAATTTAATTGATTAAAGGAGAAAATATAAAAATGCAGTAAATGAAGCAGGCAAAAAGGAATACAAATGTCTCAAAAATGAGATCGACAGGAAGTGCAAAATGGCTAAGCAGGGATGGCTAGAGGACAAATGTAAGGATGTAGAGGCTTAGCTCACTAGGGGTAAGATAGATACTGCCTACAGGAAAATTAAAGAGACCGAACTATCAGTTTCATAAGTCACAGCTGCAAAATACTAACATGAATTCTTTACAGACGAATGGAAAAACTGGTAGAAGCCGACCTCGGGGAAGATCAGTTTGGATTCCGTAGAAATATTGGAACACATGAGGCAATACTGACCTTACGACTTATCTTAGAAGAAAGATTAAGGAAAGGCAAACCTACGTTTCTAGCATTTGTAGACTTATAGAAAGCTTTTGACAATGTTGACTGGAATACTCTCTTTCAAATTCTAAAGGTAGTAAGGGTAAAATACAGGGAGCGAAAGGCTATTTACAATTTGTACAGAAAGCAGATGGCAGTTACAAGAGTCGAGGGGCATGAAAGGTAAGCAGTGGTTGGGAAGGGAGTGAGACAGGGTTGTAGCCTCTCCCCGATGTTATTCAATCTGTATATTGAGCAAGCAGTAAAGGAAACAAAAGAAAAATTCGGTGTAGGTATTAAAATCCATGGAGAAGAAATAAAAACTTTGAGGTTCGCCGATGACATTGTAATTCTGTCAGAGACAGCAAAGGACTTGGAAGAGCAGTTGAACGGAATGGGCAGTGTCTTGAAAGGAGGATATAAGATGAACATCAACAAAAGCAAAACGAGGATAATGGAATGTAGTCGAATTAAGTCAGGTGATGTTGAGGGTATTAGATTAGGAAATGAGACACTTAAAGTAGTAAAGGAGTTTTGCTATTTGGGGAGCAAAATAACTGATGATGTTCGAAGTAGAGAAGATATAGAATGTAGACTGCCAATGGCAAGGAATGCGTTTCTGAAGAAGAGAAATTTGTTAACATCGAGTATAGATTTAAGTGTCAGGAAGTCGTTTCTGAAAGTATTCGTATGGAGTGTTGCCATGTATGGAAGTGAAACATGGACGATAAATAGTTTGGACAGGAAGAGAATAGAAGCTTTCGAAATGTGGTGCTACAGAAGAATGCTGAAGATTAGATGGGTAGATCACATAACTAATGAGGAGGTATTGAATAGAATTGGGGAGAAGAGGAGTTTGTGGCACAATTTGACGAGAAGAAGGGACCGATTGGTGGGACATGTTCTGAGGCATCAAGGGATCACAAATTTAGCGTTGGAGGGCAGCGTGGAGGGTAAAAATCGTAGAGGGGGACCAAGAGATGAGTAAACTAAGCAGATTCAGAAGGATGTAGGTTGCAGTAGGTACTGGGAGATGAAGAGGCTTGCACAGGATAGGGTAGAATGGAGAGTTGCATCAAACCAGTCTCAGGACTGAAGACCACAACAACAACAACAACAACAACAACAACATTAGTTTATTATCAGGGATGTCAGAGAAACTACGTTAACTGCACTGCTGCATATGTAACACATATACTACAGTTCGTTGAACTGTCAAAATCAAAATGCTTGATTTCAGCTATAAATGGGAAAAACTGTAACTATCAGCTCCACTTCACACAGTGCGTAAAGACAGGAGCTTGGTTTTCTGCCCTGAGTCAGGTGACTTAGATGTTGGTTTCAAACCTTAACACGCTAGAGATAGGGACATGCGCGGTCTATGTTGTATATGATCTATGGCATCCATCCTGTTCCGCTGTTTAGCGATCATAGGCGTGAATTTCGTGCATGTGGCCTCGTCTACCTGGTAGGCACTGGCAGAAATGATGCTTCATGGGTAATCTTGCAAGCTCATACGTCCCATGTGGAATGGGCTTTAATGCTGAAAACGTGCAGCCAGCGAATTACGTAGGTCGCCAAATGTTTAGGCATTCTGTCACTGTATCTCTAAATAGTACAAAAAACAACCACCACACATAAGACCTTTGTGTCGGTTTTTGTTTACACACAGCGAATCTTGTGTCCTTGACAAATTTAAAACCTTCTTTAAACTTAATTATTCTTTCGAAACTGACCTTGAGTGAGAAATGTGGAAGCTGTTATAGGATAGTGAGTAGAGGGATTTGTTGCCAATCTTGTAGGAAATATTTTCACTGGGGAGGATGCAGTGCAGAGAATGTTGGGAGAACAGAAGAGGTTCTCTCCTGGAACTGCAGAGTATGCAGTAGGAACATTTTGATTGGGGAACAGGAAAGGAAAATCTGTACCCTTCAGGCACAGTTGGAGGAAGCAAGGAAGGAACTCATAAGGATCAAGTGAGATAGCGGGGAGGAGGGTGGTTGGGAACTGGCAGCTGGTAGGAGGATAGGAAGAAAGAGAACGTGATCTGACAGTTTTATCATCAAAACGAAAAACAGGTATCTACCACTGCCAGAGTTAAGTGGAGAAGTGCCTCAGGTAGAACAAGGAGCAGGAAATGTGCAGCACACTTCAACCGAGGCCAAGAAGCCTAGGAATGTACAAAGTGTTAGGCAGTAGAAAGTGATGCTGCTAGGTAGTAGCCATGGACGAGGTGTAGGCCCTGAGTTTCAGGAAAGTTTAGGGGCAGCGTACCAGGCCACCAGTATCTTCAAGCCAAATGCAGGGCTAAGTCATGTGATAGAGGACCTAGAGTCTTTATGTAAGTACTTTGCAAAAGAGGACCATGTAGTGATAGTGTGTGGGGTGGTAAACAGTTTGGACAGGGATGGGGCTTGTGACAGAGGTGGTGACCTGGGAAAGATAGCTTCCCTGACTCATGGCACCGATGTACACTTTGTTGAGCTGTTCCTGCGTCATGATCGACCA
Organism: Schistocerca cancellata; assembly: GCF_023864275.1. Taxonomy (NCBI): domain Eukaryota; kingdom Metazoa; phylum Arthropoda; class Insecta; order Orthoptera; family Acrididae; genus Schistocerca; species Schistocerca cancellata. Next base: position 761,132,578 of record NC_064626.1, read on the forward strand.
CACCTTGATGGAGCTGTGAGGTGAATCGATGTCGGGTTAGGGATGGCTCTGACGACAGTTAGCTTTGCTCATGCTTCTCTGGTGCCTATCGAGCTATCAACAGATGGGGTTTCACTAGGAATGGCCTACACCTAAACAGGACTGGGATGGGAAGATTGGTACAGCTCATTCATGAAAGTAAGGGGGTGGATCTTGGGCCACACATGGTCAAATACCTGTTGTTATAGGTAGGAAAAGTATGTCTTTTATAGTATAAATCCTGACAACAAGTTTCATTGCCTAAAGAGTATCTCCAGCACTTTAAAAAATACTGAAACACTCACAAGGCAGATTTTAACACCTCAAACATCACATATACCAGATGTCACAAAGATAAACAAACCATTGGAAAGAGTAACAAGGGGCATTTCACAGACTTAACAATCCTCTATCAAAACATGCAATCAATAAAAAATGAAATACAACCATTAGAAGTTGAGCTCCAATCTTTACTGCACAGTAGTTTGTATTACTGAGCACTGGTGTAGAGACACAGAAATCCAACATGTAGTATTATCATTGTCTGAAAAGGCATACTTTTACTGCAGAACTGCTTCAAGGGGTAGAGGATCATGCATTTATATCAGAAAAGGAACACAGTTCAAATCAAGACATGACCTCAGTACCGTAAATGTAGAGGAACTCTTTGAATTAATCATTTTGAGTGTGTATTGATCTCCCAGTGGTAGTGTGGAATCCTTTTTCAGTAAGTTAACCGAAGTTCTAGATAAAGCCTCAAGTACAAAGGTCAACATAATTCTGTGTGGGAACATTAACATCAACACTAACATCATAAATGAATCCAGCAGCACCTTCATAAACATCCTTCAAAGTTTTGGCATGTCCCTTTTGGTCAATAGTGCATAACGACTTCAGCAGTAATTGACCATGTGGCCACAAATATGGACAGGAAAAAGTGTGATGTAGCTGTAAAAGATCTTGGCATCGAATCATTCCCTAAACTACGAGCCTACAAACGACATCTATCAGAAATCAAAATAAAAGATTTTTCAAAAGAACTAGAAAAACAAAGCTGAGATTAAGTATATAAGGAAATCAATGTGAATATGAAATTCTCTAAATTCTCCACATTGTTTAAACTGAACTTCATAAAGCCATTTCCAAAAGTATGCATGTCTGTGTCAACATCTCACAAAAGCAGATGGATAACAGGAGGTATTAAGAAGTCCTCCCAAACACTTAGACACCTCAGTTCCATGAAAAAAACTCGCAATGATCCAGAATTCCTTAATTTCTATCATAGATACAAAAAGATCTATAGGAAGGTGCTGATTGCTACAAAAAAGTCATTCCATGACAAAATAATATATATTGCAGAGAATAAACGCAAAGCAGTCTGGGATGTTATAAAAAAGGAAACAGGGAAGGCAAACAAACACAAGATAACATACTGCTAAGGGAGGGGCATAAAGTAATAAATGATCCACAGCACTTAGCAAACTATGTAAACGAGCATTTTTCAAGTATTGCAGAGAAATTACAGAAAAAATTCCCCAAAACAAATATAACACCTGTAAATAATGTTGCACTAAATACAATGATGTTACTTCCAATCACAGAGAGTGAAGTCAATAAAACTGTTCAAAAACTAAAAAATAAAAAGTCAGTAGGCTTAGATGAAGTACCAATGCGTGTACTGAGAATATGCATAGGGATTATATAAGGCCCCTTAACAAATATAATAAATGAACCCTTCACATAAGGGACATTTCCAGAGCAGCTAAGAAAGGTAATGCAGAAGACATAGAAAATTATCAGCCAATGTCCCTGCTGTCAGCTTTCTCAAAAATAATAGAAGCAATTATGAAAGACAGATTAATCAATTACCTGAAAAATACAATCTTTTAAGCGAATCACAGTTTGTTTTCCGAAGAGGCAAAAATACAAAGTCAGCCATAGTAGAATTCACAAAAGCTGTACTTGATGCTCTTGATAAAGATGAGTGTGTCACAGGCATACTTTTGGATCTTTCTAAGGCGTTTGATACAGTCGAACACAAGATTCTATTAAATAAATTAGAAGCATTAAGAATAAGAGGAATAGCTAATGACTGTTTTCGATCATAACAACAGATAGGGTACCAATAGATCTAAACATTTAGTAAAACACTTATCAGAATTAAAATACATTAATACAGGGGTTCCGCAAGGTAGCATATTAGGACTAATATTGTGCCTGATATACATCAATGACTTTCCCAGTAGTGTTACTCATGGCAAAAAAATCCTCTTTGCTGATGACAGCAATATTATAGTCACTGAGAAAATAAGAGAACTCTTTGCCAAGAAAGCAAATGAAACTCTCAAGAAATTTTATGATTGGTCAGTAAGTAGTAAAGTGACATTTGAACATAAAGAAAACTAATGCCATGAATTTCAGTTCGAAGAGGAAAAATGACAATGTTATATTAAATGCAGATGGCACCTCTATAGACTGTGTAACAAATGCAAAATTTCTAGGAATGAATATTGATTCTCATTTGAAGTGGTGTGAACACACAAAGGTACTTGCAAACAGAATGTCATCAGCATGTTATGCCCTTAGAATCCTATTATCAGTGCGTAGCATGCAGTGTCTTTTAGTTACATATTATTCACATGTACACTCAATTCTTAGCTATGGCATTCTTTTTTAGGGGAACAAATGTACAAAATATGAACACAATTTTGAAACTCCAGAAAAGACCTATAAGAATAATAACCAAATATACTAGTTGAGTCATTGTAAAGGACTGTTCAGAACACTGGGGATTTTAACTGCTCCATGTGAATACATTTACCAGTCAGTTGTACACATAAAAAATAACATTGGTAATTACTGCACAAACAGCTCTGTCCATGACCATACAACAAGAGATAGACACAACTTTCATTTACCAAGAAAATAAACATAAAACTCAAAACAGCATTTTCTACCAAGGAATAATACTGTACAATAAATTACCAAGACATATTAAAGAAATTGCCAAAATACACTTATTTAAAAAGGCAGCTAAAAAGTACCTGTTATGCAATACATTTTATACATTGAAGGATTACTTACCTAAAACAGAGTAAGGGTTTGATAAATAATGTTATACAAATAGATAATAATAATGATTATAAAATATCCATCATTCCACATAACACCTTCACTTTATGTTTTTTCCTTCTTTTTTCTTTCTAGAAATACTTACCCCCAAGCTATGCATAGCACAATACTAACAACTCTTCCTCTTTCAGAGCTCAACAACTCACTCATTATGGAGGGATGCTGCCTCAGTTTTTCAGGATAGCAAATATGAAATTGTGGTACTGAAAATGGCCCAGAGATCACCAGTGTGTGTGTGTGTGTGTGTGTGTGTGTGTGTATTATTTAATATGTTATTTGTAATAAAAGTATTGTATAGCAGGAGTAAATGTAATGATTGTCTCTAATTAGAAGTCTGTAAATATATGTATATAGGAATTAGGTTATTTTAAATTGATCTAAATTTGTAAATACTTTGACATGTCCTATATCCTTGTAAAAAGAGATCTACAGATGAATAAAGCTACTACTACTACAACTACTACTACTATTGATGTGTAATACTATATGTGTTTGCGATCGAAACATTGGCCTTAGCGCGTTTGTACTGCAGTTTAGAAATAGGAACGCAAAATAGTGTAAAAATGGTTTCTAGTGTTACCTGCAGATGCATAAACAGGAGTGGAGAGGCAGAGAGTCTGCTGTTACTTTCTACAGGTAAATTCTTTAGCTAAAATAAAATATTAGTTTACATATAAACTATTGGTTTGAATGTTTTCACTCCTCGCCTCTTATGTTTACAGTATGCAAATTGATGAAAGACAATGCATGGAAAAGCTTGTGCATCAATGATTTGCAGCGAAATATAGCATGTAAGTAAAATGTGGCACAATATGTTCAGAGCGTTTCCACTCAGCTCAGTTTTATCGAATTTCAACGACATGTGTTAGTATCAGAGCCTCACCTTTTTTAAATCGTTTCTTTTATACATATAGAATATAATTTGAACCAAATTTTTCGTAAGTGATTGTATGGTACCTATTGATTTAACAGAATCTGTTGTTAAATTGTTTTCATTGCTGTTGACAGCTGGTGTCACAGCAGATATATATGGATTGTGTATTATACTTAAATGTTTACATTCCATAGCCCAGCAAGTGGCTGTTGTGACTAGGAGACAAATTGTACATTTAAAATTTTCTTTGTGTTAATTGTTTCTCATGCATATATCATTGTTCAGCTCTGAGTTGATTGTAATGTTCGAAGAGTTTTCTTAATTTGGGAACTGCTGCTCCAGAAACTAACGATAATGTATGTGCATAAAAAGCTTTGAAATGTAATGCCAATTTATGAATATATTTGTTTTATCACATTGTCAGCATGCACAGCCTCACGACATTGTTGTTCATTTCCAGAGTAAATTGTACATTGTGTGTGAAGTAAACCTGAAAAACAGAAAGAAAATCTAGTTTCTTCAGCAGCCAAATTGTCGCCTAGGGTGGGGAAAGTCGTTTGAGTCATGTGATAAGAGCCTTGCAGAAGAATAATTACATAGCTGAAGATTATTTCAGTGATCAGCATTATATCAAGTGTAAATGAAACGTTGTAACATTAGCTTCCCAAGACATTTCCTGTCGTTCTTACAAAATGTGACTCAGCTTTGAGGTCTTTTACATTAAATTTTAGTCCACAAGATTATATGATTATGTCAGGTTTGTATTTGATACTTCCTTGCGACAATCTAGAACACTAAATTGTAGCGAACTGGAGCATCTGGTTTCATAAGTGATACATTATGTATGTGCACAGAATTGTATTGATTTAATGGTTAAGGAAGCTATAAGTAGGCGTTCAAACAAAATTTATTCTGAACCTGAAGACCCACATGAGACACCACACACTTGATAATCATTTGGTATTATAGTCAAAAATGGCTCATACAGTGTCATAGGTACAAAAGTAAATGCAAATACAGTAATCTAATTCTCTTTGAAGGACGGTGACTAGAGTTGTGATAAAAACACAGTGCTTAATAAGCTGCAAGTCTGTTTTGTTTGTGAAAGTGAAATAAAGATTTAATTTCACAAAGTGTTAGGGTATTTTGTGTTGCATATAAAGTGATAGTTAAGTGTATAACTCATCGTTATTCAAATTCCTTTTTACAGACATTACAACTGAATATACTTGTATGTGCACTACTCATTATAATAGTAGGTTAAAATTACGATTGAAATATATGTTCCTGACTGTGCAAAATTGTCAGATGATATTGGTAGCGTGTAGAACGGCCTAAATATTCTTAGATGGGAGAAAAATCAGGGAGAGAGTCAAAGATATACTTTACTTGACATTAAATGTACGCTTTTGATTTTAGTGATAATTCTTAATTAAACCTAAACTCGCTCAGGAAACTCAAGCAGTAATTTTCATGCAGTATTGGCATGTTCTTCTAATTAAAAAGCGTCATTTCAATGTTTATATTCTGAAAATTGTATGGTTTGGTAGTGAAATGATCCAAAGGATCTTACGCCATTTGTACTGTTAACTATCATAGCTAATAGTTCAATTTAAAACAAATTATATTTCACATCAACAACTTAAGTTCTAAAATGTCTGATTACTACCATTCCTCCTTGAAAGTATGTGATAGCTAAGTATATGCTAAGGTGTGAGTGTCAGTTCAGTGGCTTTAAGTAAAGAGGGCAAGTTTCACACGGGCTTTTAAGGGAGACATCCTTGTTTTGATCTCAAAAAGATGGCAGACTGCCATGCCACCTGGCTTCAGCCAATGGCTGTTCGCAATTTAGGTAACACCATCTTCCTTTGCTATGTGGCTTGCTGTTAGGTATCTTCATAAATGATGGCATGCAGTTTTAGAACATCCACAGTTATTTTTTATTACTGCTAACAAAAGTAACAAACTAATATGAATAAAATACACTAAAATCGACACATATAATTCATATAAAATGACAAATATCACAACATAAAGCACGTGGGAGAGTTTACTTGCACAACATGATAAACGTATGACACACAAGTAGATAAAAAGTAACACTACCACAATTATAACCTCTTTGTGTCTGTCTCAAACCATAGCTGCCTACATTGCTAACACAAACAGCCATTTACAACCTTGAAAGAAATGATATAATTAATAGTTTTAAAATATCTAGTCACCCTAACAATTACATGCATATGTAATGCAGCAGTTACGATCTGTATATGTGAAACAGTAATTTCACTCATGAGTTTAATGGGACAGCTCATCCCTACATTATATGGTGTATCCAGTCACTCTAGCAATTACATGCACATGTAATGCAGCAGTTAAAATCTGTATATGTAAAACAGTAATTTCACTCATAAATTTAGTGGGACAGTTCATCCTGACATGACATGGTGTTGACAGCACTCTATTGCAAACCACTATGAGAAATGAGCAAATGAATTTCAATAAAAGTAGGCTTAACATTTTTATCAAAGAGAGTCTGCAATGCATGCAACACATGATCAGTAATTTCCCATTCGCTGCAAGACTAAAGGATCTCTTTGACAAATCCATACATAACTGTCTTCAACTACATACATTCATACTGCTCCTAAATGTTTTCTTTAGTATCAGATACTTCCTTTGTACCAGGTCGCCATCTCAGGCAAATCGGAAGATGTGTCAGAAAGTCAACTTTCCAAAATAATTACATATCATTTTCAGTTTTCTAAATATTCTGTTGTTGCCTACTCAGTCATTGTCTTCATCTGTTCTAAATAAAATTCTCTTTTACAGGTTCTGTGACTTCATTTCTAATTGTATGATTTTCGTTTCAAAGTATTGATTAGACATTACTGTAATCTTACTGAAATTGGCTTTCATGCCTAATTTCAAAATAGCTGTAGTAAGTTTATTTGCATAAGAGGCAAACACAGCACTGTTATCAGCAAAATGAAGGCGACTTAGATTTGTTCCATTAGACCAGATTTATTATTTGTTTTCTCAGTGTAAGAAACTGAAGACTTCTGTTACAACTGCTGAAATTTTTTTGTAGTGATATGGTATCTGGTATCAATTCTCAGTTTCGCACTACCTTGATTACTAGTGGAAGCTGTGGCATTGATATATACACTCTTCAGTATAATAAAATAGATGGAATAAATACTTTGTTTTTCAAGGTTATTGATGCAAATTGCATTTGACTTACAAGGAAACTACATGGCAATCGGATTTTTGTATTTTTTGTGTTTATATGTGTGAAGTTTAGAACTAAGATACCAGTCTACCAAAGCTGTTCCATGCACAACACTATAAATGTGTAGAGAAAATCGACTTTGAAGTTTTCCAAGTGTCTTAATGTCTTTAACAATATAAAGCAACATAGTTTTTCATAAGGTTTGCATGTCACTGTGGTTGTGTTCCTGCCTAACATGTAAGTGACCCAGTTTTGATTCCTAACTGTGATATACGAGGGTTGGAACTTAAATAGTGGCAACTATTTGTTTACAACCGATACAAAGGAGTTAAATGTTTGCACCTGTTATTGTCCTTCAAAGTAGTCACCAGCGTTGTGTAGAACCCGTTGCTAGCGATGTGGAAGGCGTAGTATACCGTTAGCAGAGCCTATTATGTTGATGGTGAGAATGTAGCGGTCTAAAGTTATGGGGATTCTCGTCTACGACTGTGATGGTGTTCTCATAAAGCATTATGCTCCTCTACGGCGGTCTGTCAATGCACAGTATTACTGTTCGTTTTTGGAGCATCACCTGCGACCAGCTTTGCGAAAGAAGTGGCGACACTTTCTGTGCAACCCACCTATCATATTGCACGACAATGTGTGGGCGCATACAGCGGTCGATAGGACTGGGAAGTACTGTACCATCCACCATACTCATACTCCCTGGACCTAAGTCCTTGTGACTTTGATTTGATTCCGAATTGCATTCGAGAGATTCGACAGGCAGTAGAGCGCTCCATTCGCACTATCAATAGAACAGGGTCTGCTAATGGTATACTAGGCCTTCCACAGCTCTGGCAATGGGTTCTACACACTGCTGGTGACTACCTTGAGGGTCAGTAACAGGTGCAAACATGTAACTCGTTTGTATCGGTTGTGTATAAATAATTGCCACTATTTAAGTTCCAACCCTCATATTTTTCAACAATGCTCTATACTTCATTTCCATGAAACATAAAACACTTAAAGATGGAAAAAGGCCAATTTGTTAATTTTTTAAAATTTAAACTTTCTTTATTAACAGTCTTCTGTAGATGACTGACACATTTGATTTTATGTTGTTATAAAAACTGGATTTTTGCGTGTAATATGTAATTAGAAATAAGAATTTTTCATAAAAAGTGACAAATAAATATTTATTAGTCAGCGTTTAGTTGACAAATTATATATTGTAATGACACATATTCCAACTAAATGCAAAAAAATAATAATTCTACTGTCTTTTCGATCTTTATATATTTTATTCTTCATAGAAATGCTCATTCAACACTCATCTTTGTGGTTACTTGCCCCCCCCCCCCCCATACAGCATGTAAGCACTCTACCACAAACCCTCCCTACTTATAGATCGTTCAACCTTAATTTTGGGTATCAGAGATGCTCGGAAAAATTCAGAGTCGATCTCTTCAAGATTTTTTGAGAGTTGCGAGTAGCTACTTTGGGAAACTGATATTTGAGTTCTGAATTTCACACTCCATGAATATAAAAAATTACAAAAATCTGATTGTCACGTGGTCTTCTTAGTTCACTGCTTTTAAATGGTTCATTGTGCTAAATCCATTGATAAAGCCAAGTTGTTCACATTTTTATTTAGGATTCAGTGTTTTCCACACAGCTGGCATTTATTTTAGTGAAATTAGCCCAATGAAATGATCATTTACATCAGGCATAGAATAAGAATTTCTAGCAGAGTGAGCATTCAGTTGCTTAGATGAAGATTTTTGTTGTCACCAAACATGTAGCCACAAGTGAACGACTTTTGTACAACAAAATTTTTCTGTAAAGGCTTTGCAGATTTTGTACATCAATGCATCACTAATACAGACAGATCTCATTCAAAACTACTATAGGTTTCGTATGTGTTTCGTTGTTAACTTAGAATTCACATTGGGTATCTGGGCTAACTAGGGTTAATGTATTGAAGAGATAAACGCAAAGCTTTTTGCCTGTTTGAGGCAAGTGTCACATGTCAGATGTTATTATTTTTGATGTTGTAGTTAAATAAGGTGTAGCCACGCTATTTATGTTTTGTATTACATCTCATCATATGCATGAGTGTCTGGGCTTCCATATATGCCCACATTAAAGCATCCAGAAACATATCGAATTTGGAGCTGTTACGTGCAGCAAATTAGAGAGTGTACTTGTCCGTTACTTTTAACAGTTTTTCTTATTTCCTTTTTTCTTTCTAAAAGACAAGCCTATAACAGTAATTAACATATTGCAACATTTATTTGGCGACCTTTAAGCATAAATGTTCTCTAAATTTTACAAAAAATCTTAAGTGATTAAATGAGCAACAAAACCAGCTAAGGTCTCCACACACACACACACACACACACACACACACACACACACACACACACACACACACACACAAACACATAAACAAACACATCTGCAAACATTTTCCAATAAAAATGTAACATGTTTTGAGCAAAAATGTTCCATTTTCATTGTGTGGTACAAAATTTTTAATCTTTGTTCATTCGTAGAGAAACTAAAATATTAATGATAGATAATTATTCTGCATGATACAGGTACTATCAGTATCGTTTTTGTGGTAACTACTTTAAAGTAATCAGTGTTGTTTGGAAATCTATGTAACACAAATCATATGTCCTAGCTACCATTTTTAAATATTATTATCAGACGAGTATTGCTAAAAATGTGTACATATTCAACTAACTGACTGGCAGCACACTTTCTTGCTACCACAAGTGCCTAGCACTTGTCCCATAAATAAGTGGCAGTATAAACACCACTCTCTTTCAAATTCTGAAGGTGGCAGGGGTAAAATACAGGGAGCGAAACGCCATTTACAATTTGTACAGAAACCAGATAGCAGTTATAAGAGGAGAGGGACATGAAAGGGAAGCAGTGGTTGGGAAGGGAGTGAGACAGGGTTGTAGCCTCTCCCCGATGTTATTCAATCTGTATATTGAGCAGGCAGTAAAGGAAGCAAAAGAAAAATTTGGAGTAGGTATTAAAATCCATGGAGAAGAAGTAAAAACTTTAAGGTTCGCCGATGACATTGTAATTCTGTCAGAGGCAGCAAAGAACTTGGAAGAGCAGCTGAATGGCATGGACAGTGTCTTGAAAGGAGGATATAAGATGAACGTCAACAAAAGCAAAACGAGGATAATGGAATGTAGTCAAATTACGTCGGGCGATGCTGCGGGAATTGGATTAGGAAATGAGACACTTAAAGTAGTAAAGGAGATTTGCTATTTTGGGAGCAAAATAACTGATGATGGTCGAAGTAGAGAGGATACAAAATGCAGACTGGCAATGACAAGGAAAGCGTTTCTGAAGAAGAGAAATTTATTAATATCGAGTATAGATTTAAGTGTCAGGAAGTCGTTTCTGAAAGTATTTGTATGGAGTGTGGCCATGTATGGAAGTGAAACATGGACGATAACAAGAAGAGAATAGAAGCTTTCGAAATGTGGTGTTACAGAAGTATGCTGAAGATTAGATGGGTAGATCACATAACTAATGAGGAGGACTGAATAGGATTGGGGGGAAGAGGAGTTTGTGGCACAACTTGACTAGAAGAAGGGATCGGTTGGTAGGACATGTTCTGAGGCATCAAGGGATCACCAATTTAGTACCGCAGGGCAGCGTGGGGGGTAACAATCGTAGAGGGAGACCAAGAGATGAATACACTAAGCAGATTCAGAGGGATGTAGGCTGTAGTAGGTACTGGGAGATGAAGAAGCTTGCACAGGATAGAGTAGCGTGGAGAGCTGCATCAAACCAGTCTCAGGACTGAAGACCACAACAACAACAATCACCTAAATTAGTCCGACTCTATAAACTGTCCACTACATTATTTCTCGATATTTCCCAACACCCAAAGTGGCTCTGACTAATATAATTACTGTAAACAGACCTTTGTGGTACTTAAGTATAAGCTTTTATGGACCAAATGTCAGATAAAACAGGAATTCATGTCTCCTTGTTTCCATATGCAGAAGATGTGGGAAACCACATGCACAGAGGATCCTAAACCACCACAGTCACACAATGCTGATGGCCTGTTTACTGTTGCATATAAGTACTGGCTCGTTGTGTCGCATCTTATCGTAAAATCAACTGTATATCTATTAAGAGTAATTTGTAGCCTCTCTCTGATGTTCGGAAGGGACTGTGTACATGGCATCCTGTGTTTATACTGACCAAATCCCACTACCATTTGTCAAATGTCCAGTTTCGAAGATCTGACTTATTATATATTCTGGAATATATAATATTTTGTACCTTATCTATCTGGTTGTAACCAGTCTGTTGTAGTAATATGTCTTACTATGATGTCAATGGGACATACTTCCAAAAGATCGATGAGAGCCTCTGCTGGTACAGCACTAAATCCTTCCATTATCATTATGAGAACCTCTCACTGAGCACATCTTAGGGTGGCTCCGTGTCATATCAGACAGAGTGAGTCTACAGTGTTAGTCTCTGACGTAAATTGTATCTGACAGTGAGGGCGCTGGCAGTTTCATGCATGATTTTATTAGCCTTTTGACATACTGTGTCTAGTTGTGCTGAAAAACTTCTTCCATCGTCAAGAAAAACGCCTAAATACCTTTAGACAGGACTATGAGTCATTAGGGTACTGCGTAACATATGCGTTTGAGTCTGCTTTAGACAACATCTACCCTTAAGCGAGATATATGTAATCTTATTGGCAGCTATTGTTAATTTATTGCTTCTGCAAAAGAGCTATGTCATTGAGAACACATGACTCACATTTTCTTCAAGCTTCCGTCTTGAAACCACAGGGCACCGTCAAGATATTGTTAGAATAATCAACAAATCCATCTGCTTCATCAATCCCATCCAACAATTCCAACAGCAACCTAGTTGTCATGTCCTACAATCTTGGTCCTAATATTGAGCCCTATATAAGCCATTGGCAATCTTGTTTAATACCTTGTGCTGTCCAGCAAGCCATTCAGCTGTGAGACCTTTATAGTGGCCAATGAAACTGACACAAATGCATAGTGGATGATGAGACATCTTAGGCCACCACTGCGGGCCACCATAAATTGTCAAAGGCTTCTACAATATCAGTTTTAATTTCTGAACGGCATTTATTGTTTGCCCTGTCTGCAAACTGGAGAGCTTGATTTATGATATCACTCATTTAACTCTTTGGAAATCAAAGTGGCATGGGATAAGTTCTAGAGCTCCCTCTGCTCTTGAAGACTGTTGCACAGTAGCCACTCGTGAGTGTTTGCTATGTTGTTTATTAGATAGATAGGTCTGTAGATCGGTAGCTCTGTGGGATCTTTATCAAAGCCTTTCTTTACTTTAACTGCAAGTGCTGTTTCCCATGTCTCCACTTCTCTGTCTCAGACAGGTTAAAAATGACACTATGATTAAAGCTGCTTTTTGTATCACCTCCAAACAGATGCTATCTGGACCCAGCCCACACAGGTACTATCTGAACACAGTGCTTTGCCACATTTTAGCGTGGTTATTGCTACCACTACTTCTTCCTAGCACTGATTGATGGTCATTGTGTTTGAAGAGTCATCTACCAAAGAGTCCCTAGAGCCACTTGTCGTTGTTCCATCAATCTTTGGAAGGATGGATATGTTATCAGAAAGAAATTTGTATGGCTGAGCCCATTAATCACATTTCAATTCATCATTTAAAAATATTCCAGTACTCGATCTTAGTTTCTTGAAAATTCTGTTTTAGGATTACAATATTGTTCAACCTTATGTCTGTTTCGCCATTCCCAGTGTGTGCTGGTACTTCCTCAGTGTTTTACGGGCCTTTGGTCCAATCCTGACGATTACCTGTTCCAGATCGTCTCAGAAATTGGCCTGCACAACTTCTTTAAGATGTGATTTGTGTGCATCCACTGAAGAAGTTCAATAAGTTTACACTTTCAAATAAATGGTATTGGTTGGGAGCAGGAATTCCTCCAATAAACGCACTGCAGTTAGGTCTTTTTAAATACTAGCTTTTCAGTTCCATACCACCTTCACTATTTAGAGGCTTTTCACTTATAGTTCTGATATCAAAGGTTATGAGAATATGGAATTTAGAGGTCATGTGGTGCCTAACCTCTCAAAATATAGTATTATTATCTGTTCCCCGATTAACAGGGAAAATTTTATATTGATCTCTGGCTACATCTATTTGTAAAGGCACTATGCTGCACTGTTTCCATTTGCATATCGTTCTGTCATGCCAATGCATCCACTTAGTGTTGGCATTGGCTGCTCTTCTGTGATATGCACCACTATCATACAGCTCTTGATTTGGATAAATAAAGTGAGATTGTTATACATATATGGAAGTAATAATCGACTTGAATTGTATAGTACACACCCCAACTGTAACAGCATGTTGGTCACATTGTTTCACAACTTGTTTCATGACTCAACTATCATTGAGAGTGAAGGCTGCTGCCTTGGCATTCTGTTGCCTAACCAATGCGGTCTTTCTTCATATAATGTTCATCGATTAACACATCGAAACCTAGTTCCTCTAAGATATCCTGCAGTTCACTTATAAATGATCTGCAGTACATTGTAATGATATGCAGGAATCTAATGGGTCTCGACGTATCTTAGGTGAGGATAGGGTGTGGTCTTGGTAAATTCGTCTATGGGCCTCCATAAAATCTTAGTAAGGCTCTTCAAAGCTGAAAACTGCATTCTGGGGTTTAAGGACCTGTCTGTGTATATCACAGAGGTATTAAATATCAGTAAGGCAGTTATTGTACGATGAACTGCCTGGGGCATTGGAAAAGTTGTTGTTTCTACTTTTCGGTTTCCAACACATTTTAGGACTCTCATGGGTAACTTGAGAATGATAGAATCCTCCAGCCAACTAAGTCTAATACTGCATTCTACAACACCACACACTTAGTTAGGTTTCTGCAATGGCACACACCGTTGAGGCAGCTGATATTCGCAGTCAAATTAACTGTTTAGTAACTTCTGAGTCAACAATGAAAAATCTGCATATGGCATCAGTTCACATGCTAACATGAGTAGGTTATCAAGGAGAGTTAAAGCCAAGATATCGATGAGTAGGTTATCAAGGAGAGTTAAAGCCAATATGTCGATCTTATCACATCTGATGTCAATTTACACATCTGGTACCAGTTCCACACTTGGGCTCGTTGGTGAGCCTGCCCCCCCCCCCCCCCCCCCCCCCCGCACTCCCTTTCTACCAACGAGCTGTGGGATCTGATCATGGTCACTCACAGGAATCGCCATAAGCCTTAGGCAACTGTGTAATGCTGGTTACATGACATAAAAATGTCGAGAACCCCCTATCAATGGGAGCATATAAAATGACAGGAAACCATTGGATGAAAAGGTATCAAGTTCTCCATTCCCCTCCCTTTATTATATTATGAATGCAGTGACCTGAGTGCCCATCATTTGAGGTCTGAATTTTATAGTGAGAGAATGATGAAACACCAACACCAGCAGCTACCAGTCAGCACCACAGACACTAGAGGAATAAGACTGTTAGATATGAAAGTAAGTATCTAATAAAACAATAATATAATTACTACTGTTGTTATTAACAAATATAGATACTAATGATATTTTACTGTTCCAGCAGCATAACATACCCCTGAAACACTGGTACCAGAATGGAGGACACCCACATACAACCGGCCACACTGCCACAGTAGCAGCCCACAGATGGGCTTCCCAATTTAATGAAAGTGATATCTTTCAATTACAGTGCAGCACTAAAGCAGCAGCCATTTTCGTTCAACTGTAATGTACCACCAGCATAGCTGCAACAGCGGCACCAGCTGCCACAGCTTGCAGAACTGCAGGCAAGCCCCCATCAGGAGTACTGCTGTTTCGGAGCACATATAACGTTAGTATGAGGATCTAAACGAGTAAATGTGGACCTGGATTCAGATAATGATTTTACTGTGGTTTTTTCGAAGTTCAGTATCCATGGTAAGAGTGGGAATATATGAGCATTATGATGGGTCATGAAAGGAATAAGCTGAAGGATGTGTGTGATCCCTCCTATACACCTATTGACATTCAAATGTTAGGAGATAAAGCACTATAGGTGGTCTGTATGGTGAACCCACAGTAGAATTAACTTCATAGGGTCCAAATATATACATAAACCATTCAAGTGTTGTAAAATTAGATGAGATGCAACTGTGCAATAACGATCACTACAGAAATATTGTGTCATTGGCAGCCATATGTAAACACTGCTTACTATGGGTTTGTAGACTACTTGAAGAAAAATAATAGTACAATGAACCAAGTGTAGCAGTGTATAAATTTCTGTATGCTCCTGTCCCAGAATGTGTAACGGTAGTACCGGTAAAAAATGTAGAGGGTGAGTTCACAGAGGGAATTCCTTTATGGGTAATGCTGTCTGTTGCGCTAACCGCCATACAGGATGTGTTTAAGGCCTACATACAGCAGTCTTCTTCCATATTTCGTGCTGCCACTATGCTATGTACCTAAAAATGAATAAAGAATGGTATGCTTTTTACCTGAAGAGTTGTTGTTTCATTCACAGCCCCTCTCCTCCCCACCTTTTTCCTATCCAAGAACATATCTAAAGAAATATATAGCTTCCTCATACTGAGGTCAGAGCATTCATGCGCTGCCTCTGCCACCATACCTCCCCCTCCACTACCCTCTGTGATGCCAGAGCCGCCCACTGGGATGCCACTGTCAACTGCCAGAACACAGCCATCTCTTGACTGTGCACTGTCAACCAGTACTGCTTGAGTGTCAGATATAAAGCTCCCTTAGTGGAAGCTGTGGGAAAGTGGTATATCGGATCCTGACAAAATGCCCGCCCACAATACAGGTATGTGTGTGTGGCTCATATGACAGCAATGGACTGAGTGAGCGAGGTGCAACTGTCTCTCATTGAAATAAGAGTTGTGGCTTCTGCACATTCTATTGAAATAAACATGCTTAGTAGAAGAAAATCATTTAATATTTTCTGTTTTACAGTCAACACAGTGTACCTTAATGGGTGAAGGCTCATCAAACTGACATCGAGCACTCATCTCATAATGCTTATAACAGGTTTCATACATAGAAAGAAGCATATCAATTTTAAAGATCTGAGGCAGTCACTTAAATCTGTGTGAATGTCACATAGCAGAGGTATAAGCTATGTAGCTACAACATTTAAACTGTTACGTTTTTCGGAAAGTTTCCTGTAAACATCCGAAAGCACTTTACAAATATTTCGTGATTTCAGTCATTAGAACATGGAACAGGCACTCGCAGGTCGCTAGTCATGACCATCATCTTGGAATTCATAACCCTCCAGTTGAATCGTTGTAATATATACAGAAATACACAGAACGTAAGGGGTAAGTCGTCTTCTTGTATACGTCTAAGTTGTGCATTCACTATTATCCCCAAATAACGATGTAATGGTCGACACGTCGGCAGATCTGACTTGCAAATATGCACTCAGAGTCCTCATTTAATGACGAGCAGTCACTCCAAAATGATCATTACCTTGTTCAATCTGACGACGAAATGGCAGTAGAGTAAGCCTATCCGTCTTTTATACTCTGATTTTTAAAAAATGCACACATTATTGTAAAAATGTATATAAACAATGATCAATGAATAGCTCACCTAATCGTGAGAGAATAGGAAATGGGCTAAATTTTGAGGTGCATAGCAACAGCGGTGAAGTGAAGAAGCCACATGATGTTTTTAAGTTGTTTAACGTTAGCTACAATTTCAACAACAAAGGCTGAACATGTGTCAGCGTCAGAACGATACTCGACCGGGAGTCCTAGCCTCTGGAAGTATTTGAAAATCACCGATTTTTGACGCTAAAGTGTTATTGACCGTGGATGAATGGTAGCGCTTATGTGATGTCTCAGTGCATTTTTCTGCATTGTTCCACAGTAACGTTCACTCACCGTCAGTAATGCTGAGAGGTCATGCATCACAGAAGGAGACTTCCCTGGAGCAAGTAATACACTCCTGGAAATGGAAAAAAGAACACATTGACACCTGAGTGTCAGACCCACCATACTTGCTCCGGACACTGCGAGAGGGCTGTACAAGCAATGATCACACGCACAGCACAGCAGATACACCAGGAACCGCGGTGTTGGCCGTCGAATGGCGCTAGCTGCGCAGCATTTGTGCACCGCCGCCGTCAGTGTCAGCCAGTTTGCCGTGGCATACGGAGCTCCATCGCAGTCTTTAACACTGGTAGCATGCCGCGACAGCGTGGACGTGAACCGTATGTGCAGTTGACGGACTTTGAGCGAGGGCGTATGGTGGGCATGCGGGAGGCCGGGTGGACGTACCGCCGAATTGCCCAACACGTGGGGCGTGAGGTCTCCACAGTACATCGATGTTGTCGCCAGTGGTCGGCGGAAGGTGCACGTGCCCGTCGACCTGGGACCGGACCGCAGCGACGCACGGATGTACGCCAAGACCGTAGGATCCTACGCAGTGCCGTAGGGGACCGCACCGCCACTTCCCAGCAAATTAGGGACACTGTTGCTCCTGGGGTATCGGCGAGGACCATTCGCAACCGTCTCCATGAAGCTGGGCTACGGTCCCGCACACCGTTAGGCCGTCTTCCGCTCACGCCCCAACATCGTGCAGCCCGCCTCCAGTGGTGTCGCGACAGGCGTGAATTGAGGGACGAATGGAGACGTGTCGTCTTCAGCGATGAGAGTCGCTTCTGCCTTGGTGCCAATGATGGTCGTATGCGTGTTTGGCGCCGTGCAGGTGAGCGCCACAATCAGGACTGCATACGACCGAGGCACACAGGGCCAACACCCGGCATCATGGTGTGGGGAGCGATCTCCTACACTGGCCGTACACCACTGCTGATCGTAGAGGGGACACTGAATAGTGCACGGTACATCCAAACCGTCATCGAACCCATCGTTCTACCATTCCTAGACCGGCAAGGGAACTTGCTGTTCCAACAGGACAATGCACGTCCGCATGTATCCCGTGCCACCCAACGTGCTCTAGAAGGTGTAAGTCAACTACCCTGGCCAGCAAGATCTCCGGATCTGTCCCCATTGAGCATGTTTGGGACTGGATGAAGCGTCGTCTCACGCGGTCTGCACGTCCAGCACGAACGCTGGTCCAACTGAGGCGCCAGGTGGAAATGGCATGGCAAGCCGTTCCACAGGACTACATCCAGCATCTCTACGATCGTCTCCATGGGAGAATAGCAGCCTGCATTGCTGCGAAAGGTGGATATACACTGTACTAGTGCCGACATTGTGCATGCTCTGTTGCCTGTGTCTATGTGCCTGTGGTTCTGTCAGTGTGATCATGTGATGTATCTGACCCCAGGAATGTGTCAATAAAGTTTCCCCTTCCTGGGACAATGAATTCACGGTGTTCTTATTTCAATTTCCAGGAGTGTATATTTAACAGCAGAGAGAGCATACAATGCAGGAAAAGACGTTTAAGAATCTAACGTACACGAGTTATTTTATAAATTATGCTGTAGACTTCCGACTAAGGTGTCAACTGTACTTCCACTGACTCTATGAGATATTGCGGAGTAAGCTGTTAGAGACTGCTCCCTGAACTTTGTGTCCATCAGAAGAAACGATCCCTCAGTTGCTTGAGTCTTGTTGCGCCTGATCGAATATGGAAATGTATGAGCCAAGTGGACCACATATAGGTACAGAACTATGCTCGTAATTAACTCTGTTTGTATACCCTACAGCACGTAACTGTTTATAAAAGTTTAGGGGCCATGTGAATGTTCTCTATAAAACACCCTGTATGCCAGTGTGGGCGTCTAGTTGCCGCCATGGAAACGAAATATCCCCTCCACAAGAGTCTTGTGGTAACTGAGTAGTCCTGCAATAATGATGCTGGAGACCAGAGCAGTAAGAAGGAGAATGCCTCATTACTTCCTGATAGTACAAGTGCTTCATTTTTAGCGCCTTTGCGCTATGGAAAGACTTATCTAGTTTTAACAGCATTGACACATCAAGATGGGGTCCACTATGAACATGTAAACATTTTTCTGTAAACCCTGTTTCAGACAAAATATCAGCTATTGAAGGATATATTGCACGGCGTTGAGGGTATAACATACCCTGCGTTCAGCGAAAGCCGTGATATTCCGCCATCTCAAAAAGTGAAGCCAAACGGTGTATTTATATTTGATGACATCACGTTGGAAAACCACGATGAGATCAGGAAATATTTCTGCTTTGGTCGTCATATGCAAGCTGATATATTTCATATGAGCCAGACTTAAACTCAAGGATTCCAAAGCAGTTTGTCAGGAATAATGCAAACCTTATTCTAGCTTTCAAACAGTACAATTTGTATTTAAAACATATTTACCAAGCCCTTGTAACAACCGACATGTCATTCAACGAATTCGTCACCAAAGGTGGGGATCGCTGGAATAACTCGCAGCAGGGATTTGTGGTTATTTATGAATCAACGATACTGAATGATGGTCGATATAAACGAAACTTTGACGTCATTCCGCATAAAAGGCAGTGTACCAAATCATAAACCTGTCAGTACACTGTAGGTCAGAAAAAATTCGCACAGATGGAGTGCCGACCGGTGTGGCCGTGCGGTCTAGGCGCTTCAGTCTGGAATCGCGTGACCGCTCCGGTCGCAGGTTCGAATCCTGCCTCGGGCATGGATGTGTGTGATGTCCTTAGGTTAGTTAGGTTTAAGTAGTTCTAAGTTCTAGGGGACTAATGACCACAGATGTTAAGTCCCATAGTGCTCAGAGCCAGTTGAACCATTTGAACAGATGGAGTACGCTCATCCAGATGGGATGGGGCACAAGCCAAATATACATTTACCAGCGGAAAAATGCTCCTGTCGGGGCACAAAAAAGGCGAATAAGCTTCTCTTTATTAAAAAAAACTCTGACTGAAAAGTTGGGTACCAGCTGCCTCATTCTACCTTCCTCAGCACCTTAAAAATTTTCCCAAAAATATTGTCATGCGAACATATTTACACTCTTTTTAACATGCAAATTATGTCTCACTGCCCCAAGCTCTCCTAACTGTAACTTCCTCACACCCACTAGTCCATTGTTGTAAGCTGTTCATAGCCATCCGCTCCCAATTGCCCATACTCACTCAGTCATTCGGTGTAACTCACTGTCATTATCTCTTTGTGGCTCTTCAGTTGACCCTGTCTCCTGTCTGTCTGCCACAGTCGCCTTCGTTCTGTCCTGTTACTACTGTCTCCCCCTCGTTCTCTGTTACTGCTACTATCTCATTCATTCCTTCGCATTGCTGCTGTCACTTCTCAGTGTCACTGTTCTCTCTTCCCTGTTGTCATTGTCATAGATTCGGTCTCTAATTATCACTGGCTGTCACCTACTTCCAAATTCTCCCTCTCTTTATTCCTCTTCCGCTGGCACTGTCTCCTTCACTCCTTTCCTAGCACTGTTCTCTCAATGTATATTTACGTTCCACTGCACCTGTGTCCCTCTCTTTCTCTCAGACTACCATTGTCTCCTTTGCTCTTTCTATGTCACAACCAGTGTCTATTATCTTCCAGTATTTAATATTTCTTCGCCTCTTTCCCGCTGCCACTGTCTCCTTCTCTCTCGAGATAAAAAAGTGTGAACATGTTTGCACGCTAATATTTTTGCGAAAATTTTTGAAGGTGCTGAGGAAGGCACAACGTGGTAGCTGGTATCTTTTAATAAAGTGGAGCATATTTTCCTTTTTGGTGTTCCAATAGCAGCATTTTTCCGCTGGTTCACTTCTTTTCCCTGGCACAGCAGGGCATGTCACTTACATGAAAAGAACTTGATAGTTCAGCAAAATTTTGATAGTTTTCTTATGTGGAATTGAAATTACGGAAAACTGATTTTGCACTCCAGACCGGATTTTACTTAGGAAAAGATTTTGCATGTGCTTTAGTACTACAACGTGGAGTTACCAGAACCCATCTGATGATAACGGAGACACTTTTACATCATATTTCTCCGTGCTACGTCACTTTATAAACTACGTTTCCGCTCCACGGCGCATTTTACGTGTTTGTTTTACTTGCACAAGTAGGGTGTGTCTCGGAAATGGATAAAAATACCTTGAAAATTTTCAGGGCTGTTCGCGATCGGAATCTTAGCAACATGTCGTAAATATTACAGCCATTTGCTGTGCATAGCCGTCTTGGTGTCCTCGACTGGCGTTTAGTCCACTGCTGACGGCGAAAAAATGGTTAAAAACCCTTTTTTGGGCTTTTCTCAGGAATCGCCCATGAATTTACGCAAATTCATCTGTCATTCATTCATTTATTCAAATGTATACCCGTCAGTTTCATTAAATTTTTCGTTTATCAGGGGTATACCCGTCATCAATCAATTTATTTAATTTTTACGAGCATATTTTACGTTTAGGGGCAGGGTAATTTTGAACCTCTGTCCTGGGAAAGAGATAAAGGTATCAAGAAAATTTTCAAGGCTGTTCCAGTCTGGGATCTTAGGAATATATCGTAAAAGTATTAGTCACTTTCTGTGCATGGCCATCTTGGAATTCTTGGCTGGCTTTTGGTCAACTGTTAGCGGCAAACATTTGGAAAAAGAAATGTTTTTTGGGTTTTTTCCGAAGAACTGCCCAGGAACTAATGGTGCCTCCGTAAGTTCCATCAAGTTCACCGTACAGCACATCAAATACACAAAGAACCAGCCAATTTGGTCCATTTACCCAAGCAGGAGGAAGTGTGTAATATTCATATTTTGACCGTGTACTGTAGGATAGTGTCACTAGCACGATCCTTCTGTTGGATATAAAAATAATCCTTAGCCGAAGGGCTATCCAAAACACTTGAGCGTACCTCGCTATCACCAATAGAACCCGAGATACGAGCACCGGAAAATACCGTTTTTATGGGCTGCATTTAGGAACATATTGGTAAAAAATCGAGAATACCAACGCAGGATTAACGGAATTGGATATCGGCGTCAAGGCAGCGGGTGCGAATGGTGAATCTCAGCTGAATGATAGAATCCAGTGAAGTGAGTAAGCAATGAAGACAAATTTAACGTAATTGGAAAGCATTATCAATGCAGCAGCTACGAAAGGTGTATTTCAGGGGCAGCAGCTGAATGATATAGAATTCAATCAGTCCTATACTGATACGATGTACGCAAAGATCAGTGTGGTTTTTACAGTGACTGTAAAGGTTCAGAAAACATTAGAAGAGTTAAGAAGTCCGCTCCTGTAAATCCCGAGGAAAGGTAAGCTCGGAAAGAAGCCAGTGAAACCCTTCTGAGGTTACTCAGTGTAATAAATGGAAAGGTTGCCGAGCCTGAAGAACGTTTGTGTCAGTCCGTGTGAGATGTGTACTATATCGAAGTGTGATCAGTATGCGACGTTATGTCGAAAAAACGCAAGGTCATAGAGGCGTGGAAAGCCATTCATAGCAAACTGCGACTCTTAAAATTGGGACAGTTGGATCGTGAACAGTCACACTCTGAAATGTTTAGACCTGTAACAGAAAGTACTGAACAACTCACACACGGCGGCGTTGGCGGATAGTAGCAGAAAAAGTGAAGACGACGAAGAAGAAGGATATACTATCTCCGATTTCATAAAATGTCACAGTGCTAGCGAATTAGGTACGAAATATGGGTCACTCGAGATCAGTCGTATGTGATGGAAAAGCAACCTATAAAGAAGGACACACTTCATGTTGGAGACATGGAGTTTGAGCGGACATCTGGTGTAGTGACGCAAATATTTCTAAAAAAAAAAAAAAAAAAAAAAATTGAACCCACAAAAGAATTTACCGAAAGAGCAGAGATTATATCCTGAAATATTACGTATGACTGCCGGCCGTGGTGGCCCAGCGGTTCTAGACGCTTCAGTCCGGAACCGCGCGCCTGCTACGGTCGCAGGTTCGAATCCTGCCTCGGGCATGGATGTGTGTGATTAACTTAGGTTAGTTAGGTTTAAGTAGTTCTAAGTTCTAGGGGACTGATGACCTCAGATGTTAAGTCCTTTAGTGCTCAGAGCCATCTGAACCATTACGTATGACTGACGCACATAGCGAGACAACACTGCAAAAACTACTATTAAAAAGAGCAGACAGTGGGAAATACATTGATATTATTATACTTGCGTCAAGTGGTGAAATTAGCGAAGGCCGTGGCGTTGATATTCAACATAAAAAGCTGAACGTACTACCTCTGGAGTACATGTATTACAAAATCAAAGACCGACTGCGACTGCTGACAGCTTCAGCCACAAGCAGGGAATACAGCTCCTATGAACGAAATAATAACATTTATATCGGAGCTTCGAGAAAGACGCAATGTCGAATAGTAATGGAGACGGTTGTCTTGAACTTCACAGGTCTGCTCACAATACGTTCCAGCACAGCGAGTCATAATATACGGGGTCCAAATTTACAGTAATGATGATAGGTACATATTCCAATTTGCCTGGGCCCTTCCTGTGTGAAGACAAAGGCTGATAGGGACGTGGCTCAGGTCTTTGAACGATTGCTCCAGACTGGTACGAATCGTTGTTCTAACAACATACAGACCTACCACGGAGGTGAATTTTATAATAAGTAATTGAAGCCAGTGACACGGGATAAACTACTATTCAACATTCTCCAAAATGAAATCGAGTACTGTGGAGCGCCTGGACAAAACCAGTAAGAGCCATAGGTGGATGCAGTTTAATTTTTGTGGCTCATACACATGGCTAGACATTCTCCCACAAATTATTGAGGAGTATAATCGAACTGAACATCGCACGATTAGTAAGAGACGTATCGAGGTACGTGTCAATGGACTTTTGAATACGGCATATAGTAATACTAAGATAACAGATCCATACAAGCAGAAGTTCAAAGTAGGTGATTTGGTGGAGCCTCCACGCGTGCACTATCTGAGATAAGAGACCGAGAATCATCTGTCAGATAATGCCGGCGTCCCCCGGAAACGTTGCAATAAAAGACAACGGCCAATCCTTCCAACATCGGAAAAGCAAAAAGAATGAGCTCTTCTCAGAGCCACCTCTGACGATTGCAAGCCTAAACGTAGAGGGTATCACCAAAAACAAACAACAAATCATATCACAACTTTGCCGCACGCACAAATTGGACATACTGTGTATACAAGAAGCACACAAGAAAGAAGGGGCAATAAGACCAGAAACAGAAGAAATGAAATTAGCCATAGAAAATCCACATCCTAAATATGGTAGCGCTGTCTTCACAAAACCTGAGATGGCCATAATATCAACTAACAGAACTACATACAATAAGATAGAATTACTGACTGTCGAGTGTAGCACCTTCACCGTAACGTCAGTATACAAGCCGCCCGGAGAGAAGTTCAACTTGACTTTGCCGCCAAACTTCAACAACCAGAAAACACAGTTCATCTTAGGAGATTTCAACTGCCACAGAACATCATGGGGCTACAAACATACAGACGACAACGGACATAAATTAGAGGAGTGGGCGGAAATAAATAACTTATCCCTGATCCATGATCCCAAGCTACCATGCTCGTTCAGCAGCAAAATCTGGAAGCGCGAATACAACCCTGATATTTGTTTTGTAAGCGCAAACGTGGAAGACCGATGCTTAAAAACTGCATACGCACCTCTTCCTAAAACACAACACTGACCTATCGGAATCCAAACATACGCTGCTTTGAGAACAACGAAAATACCATTCCGCAGACGCTTCAACTTTAAAAAAGCTAAATGGACAGAATATGCTGTGGAACTGGATGCAGAAATAAAAAATCTACATCCAATTCCAGAAAATTATCAAACTTTCGTAGAGACCCTCCAAATGATTTCTCGAAGACACATACCCCGAGGCTGCAGAGAGAGCATTTCATCCCAGGTCTCTCTGACGAATCAAAGAACATCCTGAGGGAGTACGAAATGCTTTACGAACAGGACCCCTTTAGTGAAGAAGTAGTCCAATGTGGAGAAACACTAATGGAAATGATTAGTGAATCAAGACAAAGGAAATGGGTCGAAATTCTGGAAAGAATGGATATGACCCTCAGTAGCAAAGTCGCTTGGAACTTAATAAAAAAACTTAATTGTGACTTTGGGACAGCTAAACAATGCTCTTCGGTAACACCCAATCAAATTGCCCATCAGCTCCTACTAAATGGAAAACCCAACAAGAAATGTCAGGAAATAAAAATCAGCAGAATTCAGAGTCAAGAGTCAAGCATGTTCGAAATACCATTTACCATGAAAGATCTTAATCATGGAATAAACTCAATGAAAAACGGGAAAGCAGCGGGAGTCGACGATATATGCGTGGAACAGATCAAACAGCTCGGACCTAGTGCCAAGCAATGGATCCTGAAGCTCTTTAATCATTGCTTAAAAACGTGTAGTATCCCAAAGATGTGGAGGAAATCAAAGGTAGTGGCGCTACTAAAACCTGGGACAGACGCAGGTCAACCGAAGAACTACCGCCCAATAGCACTCCTGTGCCATCTGTACAAACTGTACGAACGAATAACCCTAAACCGCATAGCAAATATCGCAGTCCAAAAGCTCATTCCCCAACAGGCTGGATTCAGACTCAGGAAATCATGCACCAGTCAAATCCTAGCACTCACAGAACACATAGAGGAAGGGTTTGAAAACAAACAAATAACAGGTGTAGCATTGGTGGACTCAAGTTCCGCATACGACACCGTCAACCACAGAAAGCTCATGGAAAAACTGTACTGTGCATTTAAGGATCATCAGTTCACAAAAATCATTGAATCTCTGCTGCAAAACAGACAGTTCTATGTAATGCTGGACGGAAAAAAAGCCGATGGCGTCGACAAAAGAACGGTCTCGCCCAGGGCAGTGTGCTGGCCCCCCTACTATTTAACCTATACACCAATGATCAACCAACACCGGAACGTAATACCCATTTCTTGTATGCCGATGATCTGGTCATTACAGCGCAAGGAAATTGCTTCGAGGAAGTAGAAGGGAAATTAGAAAGCTCGCTACACGTAATGTCTGAATACTATAAAGAGAACTCCGTAAGACCAAATCCATCTAAGACACAGGTTAGCGCTTTCCACTTCCGCACAAAACAGGCAAACAGGAAGCTGAACGTCACCTGGAATGGCAACAAACTGGACCATACGAACAAACCAACATACCTTGTTGTCGTGCTGGATAGATCACTGACGTACAGATATCACTGTGAAAAACCTCCCAAAAAGTTGCTGCCAGGAACAATATTTTAAGAAAACTGACGAATAGTAAATGGGGAGCTAGTCCGACTGTATTACGAACAACTGCTCAAGCACTTTGCTTCTCCACGGCAGAATATGCATGCCCTGTATGGTCACGATCCACACATGCCAAGAAAGTCACTACAGTCCTTAATGAAACATGCAGGCTAACAACAGGATGCATAAAACCCACTCCACTTGGGAAAATATACAAAGCAGCTGGATTCTCATCTCCTGAATCCCGAAGAATTGCGCACGAACATACAGAAAAATTTAAACAGATTTTAGACGAGCGCCACCCGCTGCATGGTTCTTCATGTGGACGTAGCAGACTTAAATCCCGCAAGAGATTTCTCACTAGTGAATTGAACGAGCCTCCGAAGGACTACCCTGCCTCACTAGATATACCCAGCGGCAGTACATCAAGCTGGAAGATTTGGAGAACACTTAACCGCATCAGAACAGGCGTAGCACCAGTTAAAGCAAACCTAGTCAAATGGGGCTTCAAGGACGAAGGAGACAACAAATGCGACTGTGGTGAAGTTCAAGATGTGGAACACCTTCTACAGTGATTCTTGAGTTTCTCCCGGCGTATTTGATAATCAAAATATCCACGGGTGTGCTGCCGGTCTATAGTGTCCAACGGGCACAATACTTCGGCGATCATACATGTCGCCATCATCAGGTGAACTGGCGGACTGAGCTCTTGTGAACGTGCCGGCACGGAGATCCGTACGCTATGGCTGCTCAGAGGGAACTGGGTTCGGTCGCGGCGGCAGCCGATTTTAATACCCTCCGCCCGCGGCGCGCTCCCTCCGCCGTCCGCGCCCCACGCCACGGTCGCGCTGTGGAATAGATTGCGACGGCGTCTGAGATGACGTCGGTGTGATGGCTCTGTCCGCCGTGGTCGTCACAACTATACGTTTGCTCGATTTACTCTTGATTAACCCAATCGCTGGTTCCCAAGCCTTGCTAAGATTATAGCCACAGTCACGGTTTATGAGGTCGTCATTGGTGCGAATTTCGATGGCCTCTCTAACAACGCTGTCCCAGTATCTCGACGTCTGTACCAGAATCCTCGTGCGGTCATACTCCATGGCGTGATTTTCCGACAAACAATGTTCAGCGACCGCCGACTTGCTCGGATACATCAGTCGAGTGTGCCTCTGGTGTTCACGGTATCGATCCTCGACGGTATGCATCGTCTGACCAATATACGACTTGCCACATTGACACGGAATCTGGTACACACCGGCCTTCCTCAAACCGAGGTCATCTTTGGCGCTCCCCACCAGTGCACGAGTTTTATTTGGAGGACAAAACACAGTTCCGACCTGGTGTTTCTTCAGAATGCGGGCGACTTTCCCCAAGAGTGCGCCTGTGTATGGAATAAATGCAGTGCCTACCTCCTCCCTCGTGACTTCATCCATCTCAACAGGTTGTGCTGCAGTGGTTGGGCGGAGAGCACGTTGAATCTGCCACTCTGAGTACCCATTTTTTCTTCGAAATACAGCTCTCAACCGAGCGAGGTGGCGCAGTGGTTAGCGCACTGGACTCTCATTCGGGAGGACAACGGTCCAAATCCGCATCTGGCCATCCTGATTTAAGTTTTCCGTGATTTCCGTAAATGGCTCCAGGCAAATGCCACTCTGGTTCCTTTAAACGGGCACGGCCGATTTCCTTCCCCATCCTTGACTCAATCCGAGCTTGTGTTCCATGTCTAGTGACCCCGATGTCGACGGGACGTTAAACCTAATCTTATTCCCTTCTTTCCTCCGAAATACAAAGCTCTGATAAGCCTTACCTTCGTAACCGGTCAACGGAGGTACTTGTAGTGCCCAAAGTACAGAGAAAAAACCTGAGAACTTACGTCTTAAAGGACAGTCATGGTGCAGAAATCACAGGAAGTTTTTATACAGAAGAATTACAGAAAAGTTTAGAACAGAACATGTTTCTTAAAAAACGTGTCAATGTGTCATGGGAACAGGACGTTAGTGAATGGTTTGGCTTTCTAGAATCACGAAATAGTTGGGTGAACTCTTGTGATTTGCTGTACAACAGGGCGTGCAAACCTCAGACAGTGGAGTACAGTACCGTGAGTGGTAGAAAGGTTGTCACCAAATAAACTGACAGTCGAGCATCATCTTCCCGGACCTGGAAAGAAATTGAAAAACTGCCTGGTTCGTTGTGATAGGGGATTAATCTACTTGACGAGGAACGCAATGAGCATGATTTAGCATACCCTGCATATCAAAGTTTGGCAGAATGTCCGGCTGCACTTCGAATTTTAGCCGATAAGGCAAAGCAGACGCGCCGCAGAAGGATACAGGCGTAGGACAATGTATTGCGGCATTAGCAGTTGACAAAGCAATGCTTACCAAACTTAAATTCCATGCTGGAATAAATTTCACACAAATAATGAATGTAGCTTTTCTCACACTGAAGAAGAAAAAACCTACTAGGGGTTTAAAAAATTATGTGCAATCGGTGGTAGCAGCAAAAAACGTCATGAAGAAGAAGCAGAAAGTTATAAGAAAAAGTCATGTTGAAACACCTAGGGCTCTCCTAGTACCTACGATATCTGGTGGAATTATCCTGTTTCTAATTCTGGCATTAGTGGGGCTATCGGCATTTGGGTTACTGGCAGGTGGAGCCATAGGCCGAACTGTGAAGAATGCACAAAACGCTCATGAGTAGTTACAGAATCTAAAAGGCATAATAGGGCGATGGAGACTGTAAAGGCCTATATTTACAACTATAGAAGAGAGGGATTGGCCCATTTATTAAAAAAAGCCCTCTAATTATACTACCTAAAAGACCACTGATCTGCTTAAATTCGCCAAGAAACTTAAAATACCAAGATTTCATGGTGTGTTTATGTGGAATACTTTGCCGAATAAGGTTTGGAAATTCAAGGTAGGTGGTATCGTAAATTTAGACGTTGCAGGAGTATCTGGAATGCACAGGGCTGCGTATGATAAGTTGTAAGTAGACTGTTTAGGTTTTCTTATTGGTAACGCCACGCAGCGCTCTGTATGAAAATCACTGGCTGTGCTGCGTGCAGTCTGTGGCTAGTTTGCATTGTTGTCTGCCATTGTAGTGTTGGGCAGTTGGCTGTTAACAGCGCGTAGCGTTGCACAGTTGGAGGTGAGCCGCCAGCAGTGGTGGATGTGGGGAAGTGAGATGGCGGATTTTTGAGAATGGATAATCTGGAGGTGTGTCCATCAGAAACAGTACATTTGTAAGAATGGATGTCATGAACTGCTATATATATTATGAATATTAAGGTAAATACATTGTTTGTTCTCTATTAAAATCTTTCATTTGCTAACTATGCCTATCAGTAGTTAGTGCCTTCCGTAGTTTGAATCTTTTGTTTAGCTGGCAGTAGTGGCGCTCGCTGTATTGCAGTAGTTCGAGTAACGAAGATTTTTGTGAGGTAAGTGAATTTTGAAAGGTATGGGTTAATGTTAGTCAGGGCCATTCTTTTATAGGGATTTTTAAAAGTCAGATTGCGTTGCGCTGAAAAAAAATATTGTGTGTCACTTTAAGCACAGTCATGTACAATTTTTCTAAGGGGACGTTTCAAAGTATGTTAAGAGCAAATAGAATAACACCCTATATTTTGATTTGTATGGGGATTTACACCTGCCAGAAGAAATGCACTAATACATCGCAATTTTCGACGCTACCAAGGGCTTTGATTCATACTTCTGTGGGCATGTCTATGTAATGAGCCTCCTGGCAAATGCATAAAAACAGGCAGCATGCATATCACCAGTCAGTTGAACCTTAGATGTCATATCACACACTCTGACTTTAAAAGAGCGCTCGTCTACATTGCGTTCAAATTACTTCCCTAAACCCCCCCCCCCCCCCCTAAGAAAGGGTGAGCGATATGTTGCACTGATTAGTCTGGAAACCTGTAACAGCATTCTACACATCACTGAGTGGCGAACAATACACCTCACCTAGCAGGCGGCAAGTTTGTGAGGATTTCTCCTGGCACAGTGATAATCTAAGTACAATTATAAAACGGCCTGTAAAAGGATTTGACTTATGTGCAAACGTTAATACAATTAAAACAGAGACAAAAGCGACAAAATATACAATAGACTTTAACCGGAAAGGTTCAATATGATCAATACTCGGTTTCTCGAGGAGTCGGGTTTTGACTAATAATACTGGGAAAATTTACATGTCGGATCAACCAATAGACATTCTTCCTGTTAGTACATCTGTGTCGAGTGTAATATCGCTACAAATTCGTACATCAATGATCGGTTTATACGTACATAGCATTTGCAGGTTCTTTCCTGCAGTGGCACCTAGAGACAAAATCGTTGAGCTTCCCAGTAGTCCAAAATATCTCCCTATGACTGCTCAGACATTAGACTATCTCAAGTTGAACATCATTGTTCAGGAAGGGACATTTGTTGATTTTTGAGGACAGGAAATTGTGATATGTCTTTATTAGAAGCAGCAGCATCAAGGAATTAAGGTATAAAAAAAACTCATGTACCAGTCAGTACCACTCTGCAACAAAAGGACAAGGCGATAGAATGTCAGAATTATGAGTTCTTCATGTCGATGGGATTGAAAGCTCGCAATGACACCACTCGAAACAACAACACCAGTTCAATATGACGAACGAATCTCTCGTCAGGAATACATATTTCACAAGCCTTTTGCTTTGGAGACGTTCAGTAATAGAGATACGAATATTAATTTAGCGTGAAGATGAGTTAACAATTCCGAGAAGTAGTTTCTTATACTTTGAAGGCACGTTTATGAAGAACGATGGAAGTACTCCAGCAGAAACATTGGGACTTAATGCGTACCGTAATGTATTCATCTATCTTTTTCAAGAGATAGTGTATAAATTTAATGGCACTGAGGTCGAGCGAACAAGACACATTGGAATCAACACAACACTCAAAACTTATGTATCCACATCAAATTTGACCCTGAATGTTCTACAAAATGCAAGACGATTCATTGACGGATCAATAAGTCATCACTTATGTATGTGCATACCTTTCTAACTTCTTATGGGGTTCTTTGAGAACAATAAGAGAGCCATTTTGATGGTTAAACAGGAACTGCTTTTCGTTCTAAAGTGCACCTGATAATAAAAGTAGAGGGACAGAGTATATTGTGGTGCATTTTGTTAGTGTGGGTTGCCTACATCAGGGGCAGGTATGCACTCAGGGGCAGTCCTATTGTTCTGTTAAGTGCTTTTAAATGTCACTCCATTTCCTTTTGCTTGACAGGCACTTAACCTATTGTTAATCCCATCCCCCTCCCCCAACCCCCTCCTCCCTCACTGCTACAGGTACACTTTCAGGTCTGAGTTATTGAAATAGGATCCCTCTCACTCTTATCAGTTTGGTCAACTACTTAATTAAATTGATCAATTAATTAATCTCTATAGTGGGAAACTGTCACACCCTTATGGCGGGAAGTTCAAATTCCATCAGGACAATGCAACCTCTACTAATGTAAGAAAACGGTGGGCAGATAGGTCACATTGACTAGTTAATTAAATTGATCAACTAGTTAACGTTTCAGGTGGGAAAGTGCCATGACCCCCACCCTGTCACTCCCCCTTGTGGGAAATTCAAATTTTGTTAGATTTTCACGAGTGCCACGCCCACCTGGACTTAGAATCAATTCTGCGAATGCCACATCCACCTGCACTTGGAAGGAAATAGTTAAAGTCTCCACCATGATCCTCAACCGACCGCCACATCCCCTTACAAGCCCATGTTGTCAGGCTAAGATGTACTAACGTGTACTAATGTGCACTAGTGTGTACTAACGTGCACAGTGCATTACGTCACCCCAGATGGCGTACGTGACGTCACTGATGATGCAAGAGTCATAACCCCTGCCACACCCCCGTTTTAGGGAGTTTGAATTTTGGTAGGAAAGTGTCACACCCCCTCCCAGGCAGGAAGTTCAAATTCCAACAGGACAATGCAACCTCTACTACGCTAAGAAATCTCGGGAAGATAGGTCACATTGACTACTTAATTAAATTGATCAAGTAATTCAACTCTCTGGTGGTAAAGTGCCATGACCCCCTGGCATGCCCCCCTGGCAGGAAGGTCAAATTCTATCAGGACAATGCAAACTCTACTAAACTAAGAAAATGGTGGGAAAAAAGAGCACCTCCACTGACCTAAGTTATCCGACCGCCATCTCTTCGTAGGAACTGACAGGAAAAATACTCAGTTGATTGATTATTGGGAGGGTATTAGATTGCTCTCTACTGAATATTGTTTAAATAATGTAGACAATGTATGGAATATATGGAAAGGGAATATTCTTATTTATAAAGAAAAATTCAGTTTGTGGGGGTAGGATTCCTCTTGCTCTTCATTCTCAGCTGTTTGGAAACATTTAGGTCTTACAAGAAGCAATTAGACTGGGGGCAAACATGTTGGATAAGCTAATGTTCGGCGCTGTACCCTGGGTGTGTTAACCTAATGTTTGGCCCTTTGTCAGCACTTAACCAATTGTTCCGTTAAGTGGTTTTCCATGTTAGGTGTTTTCGTGATGTCTCCGCTTGCATGCACGGAAATTCCTGCCCTAACAGAACCTGTTTACGAAAATAGCGCAGAATAACGTACAGCCCATCCACCACATGTTACCCTTCCTGCCTTCAACATACGCAAACGTTCTCACCGCTAAAAGCCTGTGCACGCTCGCGAAAACACCGTTAATCATAAAAGCATTCTTGTTGTTTGGAAAGAGAGCACTCTCTAAGCACAGACAAGGAAATCAGAACAATTACGAAAACAGAATTCGAAGCACTGTCTTACAGAAGAGGAAAAAAAATGGAGATGTCCTAATGCCACAATGGCGGATGATCATTTTCGCGGTACTTCTCGATATCAAGCACTAGGCGGCATCCTGCCGATCGCTAGCGCAACATAATTCCCAAGATATACACTGGAAATTATTTCTCTACAAACCCCAGACTTTAGCGAGGTGCAGAGTGCTGTAAACCACTGAGTAACTAGAAACAAATAGAGGAAACTGATATTTCCACTCTCGAATACCGATATCGCTGACGCAACAGATTCCAAATCACCCCTATAATTTACAGGCCAACTAAGGTCTGTCCCATGTCTAGAGAACAGGCAAACGTGTCTTCCACATGCTAGATGCACACACCACATCACAATCGACCTTCTCTCAACTACATAAAGGCGCGAAATGTGCAGAAGCAGTCAACCAAACAATTTACATGGGAGGGAATAACGATGGTCCAGCGAATACACCTCCATACACAATCTTCTCAAATTTCCACTTGATGACGAAAGCCGTCGAACACATACTATGTATTAGTTTACTATTCGGTAGTCTAGAGGTCGGCAAAGTTAACTCAGATAAATTCCAACACTCCAACAGGCCTCTGCATTCAGACAGCTGCTGCCGTTAAAGGGAAACGTGAATCATTCCCACCACAGGCCATGCTTACACGGAATCATTCTAGGAAACCGGCCATATATATATATATATATATATATATATATATATATATATTGTCATTATACTTACAATTAAATCTTATGATCGCGGTCTCAATTGAATTGCATTCGGCATTCGACAACGAACGAAGTATCGGAACTACACCCTGCTGTCAGCAGTGGTTCTGGTAATAGAAATATCACTACCATTCTTATGACTTGACATACTCTTCCCTTTGCTATCACAGTACTCCAAGTCAAATCCATACCCTCCTTACGACTGGACATAGTCATTTCCTTCCCAAAAACACATATTTTATAAGCCTGAAGCTGAAACGCTACCCTATCACAGTAAGTAGGCTGTTTAGGTTTTCTTATTGGTAACGCCACGTAGCGCTCTGTATGAAAATCACTGGCTGTACTGTGTGCAGTCTGTGGCTAGTTTGCATTGTTGTCTGCCATTGTAGTGTTGGGCAGTTGGCTGTTAACAGCGCGTAGCGTTGCACAGTTGGAGGTGAGCCGCCAGCAGTGGTGGATGTGGGGAAGTGAGATGACGGATTTTTGAGAATGGATAATCTGGAGGTGTGTCCATCAGAAACAGTACATTTGTAAGAATGGATGTCATGAACTGCTATATATATTATGACTATTAAGGTAAATACATTGTTTGTTCTCTATTAAAATCTTTCGTTTGCTAACTATGCCTATCAGTAATTAGTGCCTTCCGTAGTTTGAATCTTTTATTTAGCTGGCAGTAGTGGCGCTCGCTGTATTGCAGTAGTTCTAGTAACGAAGATTTTTGTGAGGTAAGTGATTTGTGAAACGTATAGGTTATGTTAGTCAGGGCCATTCTTTTGTAGGGATTTTTAAAAGTCAGATTGCGTTGCGCTAAAAATATTGTGTGTCACTTTAAGCACAGTCATGTACAATTTTTCTAAGGGGACGTTTCATAACCAAGGATACCTCACTGCAATCTTCTGATTTTTTCTTGTAGTTTGTGCAATTAGTGCAGCCTTTGTTTATTGCTAGCGCTTAATTGTAGAGAGAATTTCCTTTGTAGTTGTAGTTTTTCATTCTTGTACAGTAAAACAGTTGTGGCATGCATGTAGATTTGCACCAAGTATTTCGCAGCTGCGCTTGCAATTAACTAGATATTATTTTCAGTGCTATGTTAATGTGTTTTCTTATTTTGCTCTTCAAATTGTGCTTTTCTGTGTTGTCGTGTGAAATATTGTGACAATAATGGCGTGTGAAAAACGTAATACTAGGCTCCAAAGTAAACTGAGAAATGACAGTGAAGATGAAAGCAGTGTGTTAGCGCCACCGTGTAATGAATTAACTAATGTTCAAAGTAGTACGAGGGCTGTTCAGAAAGTAAGCTCCGATTGATCACGAAATGGAAACGACTATGATAATCCGATAAAGCTTTGCACAGATGTGTTGGGCAGT
This sequence comes from Schistocerca cancellata, assembly GCF_023864275.1. Lineage (NCBI taxonomy): Eukaryota > Metazoa > Arthropoda > Insecta > Orthoptera > Acrididae > Schistocerca > Schistocerca cancellata. The sequence continues at coordinate 761,168,009 of NC_064626.1, forward strand.
GTCTCTAGTATGACCCTAGATAGCATCACGTCACTCCTCTCATTTCTGAGCTCACAGTGATCGCGTAAAGTTGTCTAGAGAATAGTGTCTCCCGCCAAGTACGAGGACCTGGTGAGAAATTTCGCCTGAAGCTATACAGCCAACATTACATAACTGTCGTGCAGTTTCTTCTACAAGGCAATATTCTCAGCCGCATTCTGAAGGGGCAATGAAGATGCTCCTGCATCGTTTTCAATTGGAAATGTTTGACTACCCACAATACAGCCCGTACTTGACTCCCCCTGCGTTTCATTTCTGCTCACATGAACCGCTGGCTATGAATACAACATTTTGGTACAGAAAACGAGCTGTAGGCCAGCGTAGAGAATTGGCGGAAAGCACTGGCGGCTGTATTTTATGATGAGGGTATTGGAAAGTTGGTACAACGCTACGACAAATGTCTTAGTCAGAACGGCAACTACGTAGAGAAGTAGCTGGATGGTGTAGCTAACTGTTAAAAATAAAACATTTCTAATTTTCACTGTGGTTCCCATTTCGCGATCAATCGGAGCTTACTTTCTGAACAGCCCTCGTAATTTGGTAATTGTGCATAGGGAAATGGAGTGGGCTGCAAATAATGGTGTAGGCAGTGAAACAATTAGTGAACAGGTAAGCATTATCGATCGATCGGTCGGCAACAGCTTGCCTCAGGAATCCGAAATGACTGGACACAATCTTGCAAATACTGTAGATTCAGATTTTGCGTCCTCGCCGTTTTCTCAAATAAGTCAAGACACATTTTCTGCTTTTCAAAATGCGAATATTGCCGGTTCAAATGCATTGCCGAATAGCACTGAGGAACATGTTTCAGACACCAGTGCATTGTTATTACAATTAATGCAACAAATGGGACAAAAGCTTCAAAAGTTAGACACAATGGAACAAAATCTTCAAAAGTTAGACACAATGGAATAACACCAGAGACAAACACAGCTACAGTTAGACACAATGGAACAAAATCAGAGACAAACACAGCAAAAGCTTCAAAAGTTAGACACAATGGAACAAAATCAGAGACAAACACAGCAAAAGCTTCAAAAGTTAGACACCACACTTGAACAAACACGTGAAGATTTAATTACTGAGTTACATAACATGGAATCGAAATGTCAAAAAGTCTGTAATGACGTAAAAACACAAATTTGTGAGCTTTTTCAACCTATTTTTTCGCGGCATGAAAATGCATTACAGACTCACGAAGCAGCCATAAAAGAACTGCAAACCATTGTTCATGAAAATCATGAGACCTTGTGGGCTAAAATTGACTCAGTTGCATCTACCTATTCGGTTACGCTACTTGCAAAAACCCAGGAAAACTTAAAGGACACAGTAGATACGATTTCAACACAAATGGACACTCTGAAACTTGGTTCAGAAAAACACACTGAGGAAATAAGTACACTATCGGAGAAAGTCGCCGAACTTTCGGATCAGTTCACTAACTTATCTGCAAAGGTAGATGATGATCTGAATGCCACAAGACCTGTAGCCATCACTGACACAGAAGAGTATGAACAAATTAAGAAATTCAAACAAAATCAGAATCAAATTAATACGCAACACAAAAGATAAATCCGGGAAGTACAAGATCAGTTGGAACATGTAATACAAAAATTACATATTTCAGAGGACACTCGCGCTCCAACACGGGAAGAGTGACTTAGAAATATGGAAAAGCCACAAAATAATAACACAGAGCATTTCGGAAATTATGAAAGAAATGGCAAGGTGCACCGAATTCTGAGATGGAACCGCCGACACGACGTAACAATGACCGATATGCTACTCGCCGACACGATGATTTTGACTATAAGCTGTACATTACTACACGTCAATTCAAAACATTTAAGAATTCTAGCAAAGACATTCATCCACAAGCGTGGCTCCATCAATTCTCTCATTGTTTTCCTCCAAACTGGTCATTAGAGCACAGATTAGAATTTATGTGTGGCTACTTAGAGAATGAACCAGCTTAAAGTATGCGATCGGTCATTCACGATTGTCACAGTGAAGGAGAATTTTATCATGCCTTCCTCTCAGCATATTGGTCTCAAGCTACACAAGACCAAGTAAAACATAGCATCATAATGATGAAACATTTCGAACAATCTGAATTTTCCAGTTTTGTGAAATATTTTGAAGACATGTTGCACAAGAATCAGTACCTGTCAAACCCATACAGCACCTCAGAACTCATCCGCATTTGCTTAATTAATCAAACTACCTGAACATTTACGACATATTATTTTGGCAGGACGTTGCAAAGACGAGACTGAAGCTTTTCAGGGACTCTTACAAGAATTAGAAATTGACACTGACAATCGTGGAATGCGAAAACAGGAACACAACAATTACAAACAAAGGTTGAAATAAGACGAAAGATCTATGGAATGAAGTTTTGCGTTGGACTGCATTACCAAATGTTACACTGAAAACAAACCCTGTCCTTTTCTCCTGTGTTATTCTGCTATGTGTTTGTGTACCCTTGTTTATTTGTGTTTGTTCCGTCTTTATGTGTTTAGCTGATGAGAGTTATGTTGTAGAATTTTCTAATACTATGTTATTTACTTTGTAAAGATGTTTAGACATTATTTATCTGTTCTGTTTTGTTGCTCGTATGTGAAGCTGATGTTTCAAAAGTTATTCTGATCTTTATGTGTGTACTTATGTCATAATTCTTGTAACACTGATGTACATGTTTATTTCTATTCTTTTGTAAAGCCTGTATTACTACAAATGTTATCTGTATTGTTATGTTCTTTAATGATGTATTTTGTACCTTTGTTATTTATTCTTATGTTATAAAATTGTAATTGACACCAGTTCATCAAATTAAGTAACTTGTAAGTTACATTTCACTGCACGCGTTTCTGTTGGTCATGGTATATGGACAATATGTGAGAAGTAGGGACTGATAGTGTCTGCACGTGTGTTAATAATTCAGCAAGGGACTGGATAACAGCATTGCTGGTTCTAAGGACATTTCAAAAAAAAATTTTCTTGTGAGTGCACAAGTGGTGTTTCATGGACTTGCTATATTGTCCACAAGACTCTTCTATGGTGATTGTGCACTTGCACAGTCGCAACAGATGGCTGCTGGCCGTCTCTACAAGGACTACAGTGGGTCTACACCTTTGATGACTCACCAATACCATTATTTCTAGAAGGACTGCACTGGGTCTGCACCTCGGGTGGCCCACCAATACCGTAATCTCTAACAAGACTACAGTGGTCTGTTCTGTGATGACCTACCTACCAATATTCTTCAAGACTTCGACTGACTCTGTGGGGGTTTGCTCTGGTGTGGCCCATTACCTGTCTGCATGTCAAGAGTCAGCACTGTTTTTCCGTTGGAAGGACAACACTACTTCTTCAAGACTGCATGGAAATCCACTACCTCAGTGTGCATTTTCTTTTACTGCTCAGACTTTGAGAAAAAAAAAACACTGCAATTTTACTGTGATGAATGATCAGGACTGTCTTTATGGACTGTGAGAAAATTTTAGCTTTTGACCAACATTGTATCAATAAGTGTGTGCATATGATTTCTTTGTTATTGTAATTATGAAAAAAATTTTCAAATCTGTATTGGCCACTGCCCAAAACAATTCGTAAAATTTTTTTGTGGGGAGCATGGGGGTTATGTAAGTAGACTGTTTAGATTTTCTTATTGTTAACGCCACGTAGCGCTTTGTATGAAAATCACTGGCTGTACTGTGTGCAGTCTGTGGCTAGTTTGCATTGTTGTCTGCCATTGTAGTGTTGGGCAGTTGGCTGTTAACAGCGCGTAGCGTTGCACAGTTGGAGGTGAGCCGCCAGCAGTGGTGGATGTGGGGAAGTGAGATGGCGGATTTTTGAGAATGGATAATCTGGAGGTGTGTCCATCAGAAACAGTACGTTTGTAAGAATGGATGTCATGAACTGCTATATATATTATGACTATTAAGGTAAATACATTGTTTGTTCTCTATTAAAATCTTTCGTTTGCTAACTATGCCTATCAGTAGTTAGTGCCTTCCGTAGTTTGAATCTTTTATTTAGCTGGCAGTAGTGGCGCTCGCTGTATTGCAGTAGTTCGAGTAACGAAGATTTTTGTGAGGTAAGTGATTTGTGAAACGTATAGGTTAATGTTAGTCAGGGCCATTCCTTTGTAGTGATTTTTAAAAGTCAGATTGCGTTGCGCTAAAAATATTGTGTGTCACTTTAAGCACAGTCATGTACAATTTTTCTAAGGGGACGTTTCATCACCCATCTCCTATTACTGCTAAGTATAATAATTCGTCAATAACTCAGTGTCTACGATACTAAACAATATCGAGAGAAAATCAGTGATCGGTCGACATATTGCGAGTGGTACCACTCTGTCTTAGAAAGATAGACTTAATGGGTCAGATATTAAAAAAACCAGATCGCAACAACTACTGTATGTTACTGCCACAAGCGGTCTTGGTTCTACGGGTGTGCACTAGTATCCATGCTAAAAGTTATATACTTGTTTTATAAATCTGTGTATGGCATTACCTCTGAATGAGGTGGTTTTTTGTCCAGACAAATACCGAGACGATGATCGTAGGAATGTGTATTATCGGACCAACACGTAGCCCACGATACAACCTCGTGATAAAATCGGTGAATTTTGAAAGTCATTCGGCTAAGGAACGCGGAATGTGACCGGTATTTGCAACTCCCTCACGCCGCTATATATTTATCTGGTATGTGTAACATATTCTGTGTCGATACCATGTCAGAGATTCCGTTATATATCCACTGAGTTAAAGGCGATGACTGATTGAGAAGGATCACAAACAGCAGTAAATTGTATGCTTATTGAGATCGTAAGAAAGGTAATCCAGCTTTTCACACCTCTAGTGTTACGCTATCCGCTAGAAATGATGTCTATGATTTGGAATCAGGTCCTCCCATTCAGCCACATACCTGTGCTGGATCACAGCCACAAGTGAATCATATTTCTCGCGCTCTCATATCTCGGAACGAGTCATCTTCCTCTAACCTGTCTGCTACAGTAAAAATCCAACATAGTCTTAGTCTCTACACATCTTGCAACTGCTTCCATTTCTGCAGCTTTGCGCATGCGATCATTCCATTTTAAGTCAAAACTGAGAAGAAGTCGGACAAAGCCATATCCACCACCTTCTGCAACCTGTCTACAAACAGAGCGAAGCATTTCAATGGCATGCCGGCCGGAGTGGCCGAGCGGTTCTAGGCGCTACAGTCTGGAACCGCGAGACCGCTACGGTCGCAGGTTCGAATCCTGCTTCGGGCAAGGATGTGTGTGATGTCCTTAGGTTAGTTAGGTTTAAGTAGTTCTAAGTTCTAGGGGACTGATGACCACAGCAGTTAAGTCCCATAGTGCTCAGAGCCATTTGAACCTAACGGCATACTTCGTCCCTCACTGAATTTACCTGTCAAACTGCTGCTGCTACTGCTCCCTGTGTGGAACGAACCTATTAAATACACACGTATTGATACACTACAGAGGTTAGTTTAAAGTTTCTTCCCCTCTACTCTAGGAGAATGATCGTATCCCACGTACTATACTGTAAATCGCAAGAAACGCCCCCTGTGGTCCTGTTCAGTTGTTTGAAACACTATTTTCTAACACGCTTTGTACACTGCCAAACATTTCGTTTTTCTGCCACGACTTTGAGGCCTGTGCCAGATTCTAAACTGACATTAAGAAGTTCTGATCCATGGGCTTTCGCAGGAAAGTAGACCTTGCACGGTGTAAATCATGTTCTTAGGGAACACATGCCACACATCGGACGATTGTAAATAAAAGACACCTACAACATAAGGAAAGGAAGAGTTTGCTCGCATTGTGTAGAGTCTCCAAATTACAGTCCGAAGGTGATTCACGAGCTCTACATTTAGAATTATCTCCCACACTGACGAAATAGCTGATAACTCTACGTTCCATTTCGACTCATTCATCATACTGCATTCATGTATGTGATCATGTTTCGGTGCTATCCACCCCAGAAGGTATAGCGCAGCCACCAAAACTCTCCCTCAAACAAGCATTGTCACTCAATCATTATTTCGCAATCAACAGCATGTCAGCGGACGGATGAGATGGAAAAGACACCATCGATATACTCTAATAATAAACAGCATAGTTGATAGTGTGAACAATTTTAACACTTTTACAGTAATTTCAACACTGACCAATGATGTGATAGCATGGCCCCCAATTTCAGTATCACAACTAAACCACCCCTTTTAGGTCACTTAGCGAGTATGATTGTGAATGTGAATAGATTATTGTGCAGAACGTCCATTCATTGTTAATTCTCGAACACATACACGATCAAAGTACATCAGACAACACTCTACATATTTGTAACACCTCGAGCATAGTACTTAATTTATGATCTATCTCAATGCTGATGGTAGTCACAGAGCATTATCACAGTCTTAGGGTAAAATTAGACACTGAAAGACCCCCCTCCCACCTCTCACACTGTCATTGACCACCCGCCCTGCAGCACCGTTACCGATTTAATCTGCACAGTCTTAGGGTAAAATTAGACACTGAAAGACCCCCCCTCCCCCCTCTCACACTGTCATTGACCACACGCCCTGCAGCACCGTTACCGATTTAATCTGCAACCGACCAAAAGTAGACCGCTAGATTCGACGTCTCGTGAATGAATGAAGCCTGCCGAGTCGTCACCCATCCAAATGCACAATATTTGTCGATATGCGCCCATGTCGAGGAGGTTAGCACTCCTTATCGATGTATATTAACATATTTTAAAGTGTCGTCATGTAATAGCAGACAGTTAAGAAGAACAAGAAATGCATGATTTTTGTGCACGATGGACTCCAGATGGATGGAGTTCGACGCATTTTTAAGTGAATCAACCAACCTATCAATTTTAAAGTATTATCCCAGAGTCTAGGATCATTACCTGGAGGGTATAGGTAAGAGAGAACATAAGCACACGCATTCCTAAGGCTAAAACGTTCTGCACTTAAAATGGGCTATAATGTTAGATCGCTTGCGTTTCCGACCTATCGCTCGTATGGAATGTAGGGCTGATAATATCCCAATGTAAGAAATATGTTTCAAGCACATGACATACATCCTTCTTCCATGTATCTCTACGATAAACTATGTTATCGAACCGTAAAATTAAATAAGTACTCCCTTAAAACATTGGCTCTGTGTGATACGAGCACAATATAGCTTAAATTTTACTATGCATGCCTCAGCCCTATATAAAACGATCGTCAGTAACGGCGAACACCTCTTACAAGGAAACAGATAAATGCATAGCAGCAGCTTCCGACATGTGATTATTACAAGGCATTCCGCCACTAACTCTCTAAACAGCACATCTGTCAAGTAAACGTATACACGAGAACTGCAGTGCCTCACAAGCACCTATCGCTAACTTAGTTACGAAGCTGAAGTCGCGATTTTACACCCAAGATGCGACAGGGGGATGGAGTTCACTGCATAAATCAAAGTTCGTTTAGAGGATTATGTCACGCTTCATCACACGTGAGATGGAATTCCTCTTATGACGCGGAGGTTTACCATTAAAGTTCGCAAGTAGACGGTGCTTTAAATCAGATACAGAACACGTGGCTGTATACGAGTCGAACGCAGGCTATTTCATGTGACTGATGCATCCTGACAGAATAGTGGAAAAATTGACCTGTAGCAACTTTACCCTCACTCTCTAAAATGCATCATCGGTCTACCATTAAATCGTACATCGTTACAGCTCCATCTCAATCAATCACCCTGTCCACTCTATGTTATCCTTTCACCCAGATGGATGTAAGTTTAGAGGCGGATGGTTCTCTATCTTCCTGAAAAGCGGGAATTACAGTAGTCAACTCGCGTGTATCACTGGTGCCTCAATAAACATACAGTAGAATGCTACCTCGATGGAGAAAAAAGTGAATGCTTCCCTGGGTTCCTTCGCTATCATGTCGACGTGTTCTCAGATTCCTCCTGTTGCCGCATACTTGCCCCCACGTACAAACGCTTCTGCGTGAAGCGGAAGATACGCAAGTACTTCCTCAATTTCCCCGCATTTCTCCGCATTTCGGTCAAGTTATACCTATTCCCCGTAATCTATCGCAATTCTATCGATTTTTTTATGTCAGCTCTATCCGTGCGATCATGACATAACCTATCATTCAGTGTTCTAAAATTGCTTGTAAATATAGCACAACTGCCGACACCAGGCCCAAATACACTGATCGGGAGCCGTAGTGTAGCACCGTACTCGATTGTACCCAGTCACGCCCACATTTGGAGTGCTTTGCTCTGTTTTCTGTATATCAGTGTATACGTTTACCTGTTCTCTAGACATGGGACAGACCTTAGTTGGCCTGTAAATTATAGGGGTGATTTGGAATCTTTTACATTATCGACATCGGTATTCGAGAGTGGAAATATCAGTTTCCTCTATTTGTTTCTAGTTACTCAGTGTTTTACAGCACTCTGCACCTCGCTAAAGTCTGTGGTTTGTAGAGAAATAATTTCCAGTGTATATCTTGGGAATTATGTTGCGCTAGCGATCGGTAGGATGTCGCCTAGTGCTTGATATCGAGAAGTACCGCGAAAATGATCATCCGCCATTGTGGCATTAGGACATCTCCATTTTTTTTCCTCTTCTGTAAGACAGTGCTTCGAATTCTGTTTTCGTAATTGTTCTGATTTCCTTGTCTGTGCTTAGAGAGTGCTCTCTTTCCAAACAACAAGAATGCTTTTAAGATTAACGGTATTTTCGCGAGCGTGAACAGGCTTTTAGCGGTGAGAACGTTTGCGTATGTTGAAAGCAGGAAGGGTAACATGTGGTGGATGGGCTGCCACGTTATTCTGCGCTATTTTCGTAACAGATTCTGTTAGGGCAGGAATTTCCGTGCATAGAAGCCGAGACATCAGGAAAACACCTACTAACGGCGGGGACGTTAACTATTTTTGGGACACTATTCAATTTGCGAGAGTTCGCTATGGATACTGAGATTCGTTCCATAACCACAGCCGTCAAGAGGAGAGATTACCTGTATATCGATCGATCTCAGACTGTAGCAGCAGTCGTAATATTTAATTGTAGTTACACTGGTAAATATGTTCTTGGCTTCCAATATTCTTGTGAGTCTTGTATGTATTTGATAATTGTAGATAACTTTTGCAGTGTTTAACTGTCAGTGCAGTTTAGCGATCTGTGCAAATAATTTTACCGCTGAAAGTGTCGTCTGCAGAAAACAGTGGCGAAAGGATCACTAGGAACAATGCACCCTGTGATAATCTGAGAAGCATTGGAACATCTCGTTCGGTGCTGGACCATACCACAGCTATGCGTCATCGCGTGAGCGCGCCTTTGAGTTCTGTGACGTCAGTACAACACTCGAAGAATTATAACTGTATAAACGAAAATAGACCTGGATTTCACCTGCAGCGGTGTGATAGCGATGGCTCACGCTGGGCTGCCTCCGGCAGTGGTTCTCGTCGGCAGCGGCGGGGGCGGCGTCGGCGTCGGGCATCGAGTGGAAGGATGTTTTTATTATCAGTCTTCTGTTTAAACTATATTCGATCGATTTCACCAACCAATAGGATGCTGCAAATTAAGAAAAACTACCCCATACATATGAAGAATACAGATTTAATTAATTTGCATAATTTTTTAAAAAATCAATTTTGTGTTAGCGCTACAGTAGTTACCGGGAAGGAGTGTGTGAGTGGGCGACTTGGAGCAGAAGAGCAGGTTATGTGCAGAACAATACATTAATTTGCATAGTTTTTATGTAAAATGCAGTACAATAGTTTAAGGGTGTGGGTGAAAGAAGGATGCACCAGAAATTGTGTGCAAAAGCATGTTAAATTGGAAAAGTGTACCAGAAAATGGTGGAGGAGATAACTAATTACTTAATTTCGTATCAAAGGTGGTACAATAGTTTAAGTGCAGTGACATGGAAAACCACTTAACACAACAAAGGGCCAGACATTAGGTAAAGACACCCAGAGTACAGCGCTGAACATTAGCTTAAGCAACATGTTTGCCCCCCTTGTAATTGCTTCTTGCAAGACCTAAATGTTTCCAAACAGCAGAGAATGAAGAGCAAGAGAAATTCAACCTCCACAAACTAATTTTTTTTATAAATAAAAATATACCCTTTCCATATATTCCATACATTGTCTAAATTATTTAAACAATATTCAATAGAGAGCCATCGAATACCCTCCAAATAATCCATCAACTGAGTATTTTTCCTGCCAATTCGTAAGAAGTTGTGGCGGTCAGATACTTAGGTTAGTGAGGGTGCCCTTTTTCCCACCATTTTCTTAGGTTAGTGGAGGTTGCATTGTCCTGTTAGAATTTGACCTTCCTGCCAGTGGGGGCGTGCCAGGGCGGCATGGCACTTTACCACCGAGAGGTTAATTAATTGATCAATTTAATTATGTAGTCAATGTGACCTACCTTCCCGCAATTTTCTTAGGTTAGTAGTGGCTACAAGGTCGTGTTGGAATTTGAACTTCCTGCGTGGGAGGGGGGGGGGTCGGGGTGTGGCACATTCCAACCAAAATTCAAACTTCCTGCCAGGGGTGTGTGGCAGGGGGTGTGGCCCTTGCTTCATCAGTGACGCCATGGACGCCATTTAGGGTGACATAATGCATTGTGCATGTTAGTAGACGTTAGTGCACGTTAGTACACGTTAGTACTTGTTGGCCTGACAGCATGGGCTTGTAAATGGATGTGGCGGTTGGTTGAGGATCGTGGTGGAGACTTGAACTATTTCCTTCCAAGTCCAGGTGGATGTAGCATTCGCAAAATTGATTCCAAGTCCAGGTGGGCGTGGCACTCGCGAAAATCTGACAGAATTTATATTTCCCGCCAGGGTGCGTGGCGGACGGGGGGGGGGGGGGGGGGGTCGTGGCACTTTCCCACCAGAGAGGTTAACTAGTAGACCAATTTAATTAAGTAGTCAATGTGACCTATCTTCCCACCGTTTTCTTAGGTTAGTAGAGGTTGCATTGTCCTCATGGAATTTGAACTTCCCTCCAGGAGGGGTGTGGCACTTTCCCACCAGAGAGGTTAATTAATTGATCAATGTAATTAAGTAGTCAATCAAATTGATGAGATTGAGAGGGGGCCAATTCCAGTAACTCAGACCTGAAAGTCTACCTGTAGCATCGAGGGAGGTGGGGGTTGGGGGAGGGGGAGGGGGTGGGAGGAACAATAGGTTAAGTACCTTTTAAGCAAAAGGAAATGGGAGTGACATTTAAAAGCACTTAACAGAATAACAGGACTGCCTCTGAGTGCATACCTGCCCCTGATGTAGGCAACTCGCAGTAACAAAATGCACCACATCATACTCTGTTCCTCTACTAATAAAGCGTACATTCAATAAGCGCAAGCTGTCGAAAATTAAATTGTTTTGGACAAATTAGTGTGGAAAGCACCACACATTATTGTACCAGATGAGACCCACCTGAAACTCTAACTTGTGCTAAATTCTAGAGTTTAAGTGTCATTAAATTTCTTTTTGTGGGAACACTGTGAGTATCCAGCTTTACCGACGGCTTCCAGACATACTTGGGCGATTAAGACAGCTAATCAACTAGAAACATGTTGATTCGTTATTCCGGGGCTGCAGACAGACAGGAGAGGGAAAATGACTAAGGATTCCAGACTATTCGATAGCTGTAACATAATCACTGCAAAAGTGTTCCTGAATTCAGTGTATTACCCATGCGATAACCTTCAACGTGACTACAACAATGTCAATATCGGTCTACTGTGCGATATGTACTCGAGTTTATGATCTTCTTACTATGAGGGCGATGACTTGGGAATTTTAAAGAATTAGCACCAGTGGTTGTGATTGATCGCTCGAAGCATAATGGAAGTATCAAGACAATTCCTATAGGCGTCTACACTGAAGTTGAATCACCAGGCAATTTCCCACCAAACAGGGTGGCATATATGTAAGAGGCATATGTAACACAGTGGCATATTTAAGATAGGAATAACATTGCCGTGGGCTGAGATTGTGTAGTAGCTGCTAGGCGTGAATAGCGCAACTCATTGCAGTTCAGTGCCGCCTAAAATGTAGTCGATCTGTCTTGTTCTGTTCACCTACAGTTATTGTTTTCGGTAGTGCTGGTTTGTTCTTTTTTCCTTTTTTGATGGTAAGCTTAGGTGAACGACGTGCGGTTGTGAAATTTTGTTTCCTACTGAAACTGTTGTTGAAAACAGCTTTCCAAGTGAATGGTTTGCTCGATCTAAAAAAGGCGACATGTCGATTGATGACAAACCACATTCTGGACGTCCATCAACTGCCCGAATCGACGAAAATATTGAAAAAACTGCAGAGCTTCTTCTCACAGGCGACAGACAATTGATCAACTGTCAGAGATTAGTGGGATATCTTGGAGCTCCGTTCAGCGAATTTTAACAGAAGATTTGGGAATGAAAAGGGGTGCTGCCAAGTTTGTTCCTTGGATTGTAACTGACAATCAAAAGTAACGTCGAGTTGAAACATGTCGTGCTTCGAAACAACAGCTTGAAACTGATCCAGATTTTCTGTCAAAGGTGATGAGTCATGATACTATGGTTACGACCCAGAAACAAACCAACTGTCAAGCCAATAGAGGACGTCATCGTCACCCAATCCAAAAAATGTCGTTAAGTCAAATCAAACATCAAAACAATGCTGATTTTCTTTCTTTATGCCAAGGGTGTAGCTCATTCAGAGTTTGCTTCCCCTGGTCAGACCGTCAATCAGACCTTTCATTTGGAAGCTGTAAGAAAACTGCACAACGGTGTTCATAAAAAAAGACTCAATTTGTGGCAGACAGGAGACTGATTCATCCACCAAGTGAACGCACCTGCACACACAGCCATCTCTGTCAGACAATTTTTCGCTAAAATGGCTTGGTTCCGCTGCCCCACACACCTTACTCGCCTGATCTGGCTTCTTTCGACATTTTCTTTATTTCCACGCATGAAAAGGGGCATGAAAGGGCACCAATTTGGTAACATTAAAAAAGTCAAGAAAAAACGAGGGAGGAGTTGTCAGACATTTCTAAAGATAACTACAAAAATGTTTTGAACAGTGGAAGCACCGGTGGGACAAATGTACACTACTGGCCATTAAAATTGCTACACCAAGAAGAAATGCAGATGATAAACGGGTATTCATTGGACAAATATATTATACTAGAACTGACATGTGGTTACATTTTCACGCAATTTGGGTGCATAGATCCTGAGAAATCAGTACCCAGAACAACCACCTCTGGCCCTAATAACGTCCTTGATACGCCTGGGCATAGAGTCAAACAGAGCTTGTATGGAGTGTACAGGTACAGCTGCCCATGCTGCTGCAACATGATACCACAGTTCAACAAGAGTAGTGACTGGCGTATTGTAACGAGCCAGTTGCTCGGTCACCATTGACCAGACGTTTTCAATTGGTGAGAGATCTGGAGAATGTGCTGGCCAGGGCAGCAGTCGAACATTTTCTGTATCCAGAAAGGCCCATACAGGACCTACAACATGCGGTCGTGCATTATCCTGCTGAAATATAGGATTTCACAGGGATTGAATGAAGGGTAGAGCCACGGGTCATAACACATGTGAAATGTAACGTCCACTGTTCAGAGTGCCGTCAATGCGATCAAGAGGTAACCGAGATGTGTAACCATTGGCACCCCATACCATCACGCCGGGTAATACGCCAGTATGGCGATAATAAATACACGCTTCCAATGTGCGTTCACCACGATATTGCCAAACACGGATGCGACCATCATGATGCAGTAAACAGAACCTGGATTCATCCAAAAAAATGACGTTTTGCCATTCGTGCACCCAGGTTCGTCGTTGAGTACACCATCGCAGGCGCTCCTGTCTGTGATGCAGTGTCCAGGGTAACCGCAGCCATGGTCTCCAAGCTGATAGTCCATGCTGCTGCAAACGTCGTCGAACTGTTCGTGCAGATAGTTGTTGTCTTGCAAACGTGCCCATCTGTTGACTCAGGGATCGAGACGTGGCTGCACGATCCGTTACAGCCATGCGTATAAGATGCCTGTCATCTCGACTGCTAGTGATACGAGGCCATTGGAATCCAGCACGGCGTTCCATATTACCCTCCTGAACCCACCGATTCCATATTCTGCTAACAGTCATTGGATCTCGACCAACGCAAGCAGCAATGTCGCGATACGATAAATCGCAATCGCGATAGGCTCCAATCCGACCGTTATCAAAGTCGGAAACGTGATGGTACGCATTTCTCCTTACACGAGGCATCACAACAACGTTTCACCAGGCAACGCCGGTCAACTGCTGTTTGTGTATGAGAAATCGGTTGGAAGCTTTCCTCACGTCAGCACGTTGTAGGTGTCGCCACCGGCGCCAACCTTATGCGAATGCTCTGAAAAGCTAATCATTCGCATATCACAGCATCTTCTTCCTGTTGGTTAAATTTCGCGTCTGTAGCACGTCAGCCGGCCGCGGTGGCCAAGCGGTTCTAGGCGCTTCAGTCCGGAACCGCGCGACTGCTACGGTCGCAGGTTCGAATACTGCCTAGGGCATGGGTGTGTGTGATGTTCTTAGGTTAGTTAGGTTTAAGTAGTTCTAAGTTCTAGGGGACTGATGACCTCTGATGTTATGTCCCATAGTGCTCAGAGCCATCTGAACCATTTTTTGTAGCACGTCATTTTCGTGGTGTAGCAATTTTAATGGCCAGTAGTGTATTAGTTGTAACGAAGAGTATTTTGAAGTGGATACGGTTGTTTTGTAATCAATCTGAAAATATGTAGATTAGTTCTTTTTGAGTACCCCCTCGTATTATTTTTGCACGTTTGTATTATTAACTACTCGCCTCTTACACGAACTGTTCAGCAAATAGTATAAATGTGGTGGTACTGCTACACGCCAGAGATACTCCACGATGGCACCTCAAAGTGTAAGCATTGTCGCGGACGTGTATGGCGAGTGTGAACAGTTCGTGTTCACAGATGTTGCATTCCTTGCATTTGAAAACATTGGATGATTTTTGACAACATTCTGAATATACGTCGCTTCACTTAAAGCATTTAGGACAGTGCAAATTACCAAGTTTCGTCAGACAGCAACCTGGTTAACCTACAATCATCACTGAAAATGGTGGGACGATGGCGTACTACGGTACGAAGAAATGGTGACAACGCATCGAATCTATAATCATAAAGACAACATTGTTTACGCCAAAGGTCGTGGAGAAGTAGTGTGGTTTCATAACATTTTCAAAACTGCGTCAATGAGCAATCTTGAAGATTATAAATGCCCATCTCTTCAGAGACATAACTTTTTAATTAGTGTGTCAATAAGAACTCTTGAAGATTTTAAATGCCCAGCTCTTCGGAGATTCAGGAAAAAGAATCCACATGGGCATCTCTGTACAAGATAAGTGGCCAACATTCTATTATGTGAACTGAGGTGCACACCTCACCTGAAAACGCACATTGTTCCAAGCCTTCAGTGCTATACCACAGCAAGTGCACGGCACCACGCCACCAGAGGTGGCTGGAACAAAGCAGAACAGGTAGCTGGACTGCGACAGTAGTGGACAGTTCTGCAATGGGCGCCAGCAGTATCATGGTATATAAATAGTCTTCACGGGTTTGCCGCCGGATCACGTTGCGCAAATTCCACAATATTTCCTCGGAGCAACTGTCCGACATCTTCAGGTGGTTCAACCTTGCTCGTGGCTAGGTACGACTGACGGTTTTTTTCTTTTTCTTTATGGTATTTCAATTCCCCATCGGCGCGGGCTGGCAGCAGCATATGCGCTGCTCTTCAGCCGAAAGACATAGAACAATCAAGAGAAGACATTTAAAAATAACAAAGGAGATAATATGGTGAACATAGATATAAAAAAGGGGGAACATCATGAGAGACAAAAAAACAGTGGGTGACCGTAAAATGGAGATAAAAAACTGTGAAAACTGTTGAAAAGTAGCACACACAAAAAGCCACACACTGCGACAATTAAAAGAGCACAAGGCACAGTATGACTGGAGCATAAAAGGTATCGACGGATGGCGTAGCACATAACAAACACTGACGGCGAACCTCAAGGCAGTACACAATTAAAATCACACCTCTTGACGCACAGGAGAAACAGCACTAAACACAACACTGATGTAGCACACCGACGATGATCAAAACAGAGGATCTTCCAGGCGCAAGGAGATGAGGGAGACTGGAAGAAGGGAGGGAGGGGAAGAGATGGGGGAGATGAGCGGGGGATGCGCTGAAGAGGGCCAGGTAGGGAGGGAAGTGGGAAGGAAAGAGGCAAGTATGGGGTGCAGGGTCTCAGGGGAGGGGGGAGAAGGAGGAAAATCCGCTATTGGGAGAAGAAGGGAAGAGGAAAAAAGGGGGCCCTGGGGAAGGGGGATGGTACAAGGCCAGGTTATAGTTGGAAGGAAGGGTAGACATCATGGCGAAGTTCGTCATCCGGGAGGGGGAGGCGTTGGAAATTGCCCTGATGAAGGAGATGGAGGGTGTGGAGGTGGAGAGAGGGAGGGATACAGCGATAGAGGCGCGGCAACGGGCGTGGGATGGAGAGGAAGGAGGAAACTAGAGGGTGGGAGGGGATAAAGCCTGCGGACAACGTAAAGGATGCGGAGATGTTGGAGGAACAGGAGGAGGTGGGGGAAGGGGATCAGTTCATACAGGAGCCGAGTGGGAGAAGGAAGGCGGATACGGAAGGCAAGGAGGAGCGCATGGCGTTCAAGGATTTGGAGGGCCTTGTAAAAGCGGGTGGGGGCGGAGATCCAGGC
Organism: Schistocerca cancellata; assembly: GCF_023864275.1. Lineage (NCBI taxonomy): Eukaryota > Metazoa > Arthropoda > Insecta > Orthoptera > Acrididae > Schistocerca > Schistocerca cancellata. The sequence goes on from NC_064626.1 coordinate 761,184,864, forward strand.
AATTCTGGCATAACAGAGACGACTGACGGTATCCACACACTGAAGCCCCGTTTTTAGAACATGCGCGCGAAGAATGCGAAGCCGCGGAAATCACGCATGCGCAGTGATTTGCCCTATTCAAACTCCCTCTGCCGAAAATCGCAGAGCGGCTCTCCCTCACGTTAGCTGTACGCTGCGTTTGCCAACAGTGCGGCCAGACGTTACTCACTAACAGCCGTACTAGGCCAGTGTATTGACGGGTCTGTTATCGAAGAATCTTGATTTTCGCGTCGTGATTTAATAGCAGCCAATGCAGGGTTCCAGGCTGTGCTCAGTTGAAATCCCGTATCCTTGTTGATGAGATCATCGGCTGTACGGATATGTATTCCTTCCTTAATGACGCAGTCCCAGGAAGATGATGCTAGGGATAAAGCTTCCGTCTTTTCACAAATAATACGATGTCCTGTATTCAGGCAGTGTTCCTCAATTGCCGACTTTTCCGGTCTAGTACGGCCGTTGGTGAGTAACGTCTGACCGCACTGTTGACTAATAGAAAGAAGATGCTGTGATATGCAAATGATTAGCTTTTCAGAGCATTCACACAAGGTTGGCGCTGGTGGCGACACCTACAACGTGCTGACATGAGGAAAGTTTCCAACCGATTTCTCATACACAAACAGCAGTTGACCGGCGTTGCCTGGTGAAACGTTGTTGTGATGCCTCGTGTAAGAAGGAGAAATGCGTACCATCACGTTTCCGACTTTGATAAATATCGGATTGGAGCCTATCGCGATTGTGGTTTATCGTATCGCGACATTACTGCACGCGTTGGTCGAGATCCAATGACTGTTAGCAGAATATGGAATCGGTGGGTTCAGGAGGGTAATATGGAACGCCGTGCTGGATTCCAATGGCCTCGTATCACTAGCAGTCGAGATGACAGGCATCTTATCTGCTTGCCTGTAACGGATCGTGCAGCCACGTCTCGATCCCTGAGTCAACAGATGGGGACGTTTGCAAGACAACAACCATTTGCACGAACAGTTCGACGACGTTTGCAGCAGCATGGACTATCAGCTCGGAGACCATGGCTGCGGTTACCCTGGACACTGCATCACAGACAGGAGCGCCTGCGATGGTGTACTCAACGACGAACCTGGGTGCACGAATGGCAAAACGTCATTTTTTCGGATGAATCCAGGTTCTGTTTACTGCATCATGATGGTCGCATCCGTGTTTGGCAATATCGTGGTGAACGCACATTGGAAGCGTGTATTCATTATCGCCATACTGGCGTATTACCCGGCGTGATGGTATGGGGTGCCAATGGTTACACATCTCGGTCACCTCTTGATCGCATTGACGGCACTCTGAACAGTGGACGTTACATTTCACATGTGTTATGACCCGTGGCTCTACCCTTCATTCAATCCCTGTGAAATCCTATATTTCAGTAGGATAATGCACGACCGCATGTTGTAGGTCCTGTATGGGCCTTTCTGGATACAGAAAATGTTCGACTGCTGCCCTGGCCAGCGCATTCTCCAGATCTCTCACCAACTGAAAACGACTGGTCGATGGTGGCCGAGCAACTTCGCTCGTCACAATACGCCAGTCACTACTCTTTATGAATTGTGGTATCGTGTTGCAGCAGCATGGTCAGGTGTACCTGTACACGCCATCCAAACTCTGTTTAACACAATGCCCAGGCGTATCAAGGCCGTTATTAGGGCCAGAGGTGATGGTTCTGGGTACTGATTTCTCAGGTTCTATTCACCCAAATTGCGTGAAAATGTAATAAAATGTCAGTTCTAGTATAATATATTTGTCCAATGAATACCCGTTTATCATCTGCATTTCTTCTTTGTGTAGCAATTTTAATGGCCAGTAGTGTGTATAAGGTACAGGCAATATACATCAGTTGGTTACATATGTGAGAATTCTCAAATAAAAACCTGAAAGCTGTACTTACATGAATTCACATGACAACTTTTAAATTTTCAGCAACAGTGCTATCGTCGAATGACATGGTTTTGTTCGATGAGTCAAAAATATAGGTTATGATAAAAAAACAGACAGTGATCACAGAATAATACAATCATAGTTGCAAGCGGCAACACAAGTTAACTGCTGTGGCCGGCTAATACCAGCACATACACAGTGCAAAAGGCATCAGACTAAATGGCATGTAGCTAACTCTGCCATGAGAAGGACACGAAGATTAGTAGTACCATCTAGTAACACAATGACAAACGTATAAACATCTACGTTAAGAGCAAAATTACACAGCTGTAGCTATACATAGTAACATATAGTACCTGTATATTAGGCAATATCACAGTTTGCAAAAGTAGTAAAGCAGGCTTTTTACAGGCAGTTTTAAATAAAGTAGAAGACTGACAATAACGGATGAATAAGGGAAACCGACATTCCCGACGGTTCTGTGAGGAAAATTCCAAAAATCAGGCAGTTAAAAGTAGTGGCTCTGTACTGTAAAAGAAGTTTTTACTAAGCAATTGGTGTTAAAAAATTTCTTACTCTTTAAGGATATCGAGTTGGAGACCTTTTTTCTCGGAGTGTAGGATACTCACATCTGCACTTCTTTGGGGTTTATGGTCTCTGATTAACACGTGTTTGGCGAAGGATGAACTATAAATATTAGTACCCTATTTTCCTAGAAGATGTTCTCTAAATCTTACAAATATAGCTTGCCCTGTTTGTCCTATGTAATAGGCTGGACAAGAGTCACAGACGATTTTATAAACTCCTGACCAAATGAGATTATATTGAATCCAGATTGTGAATAAGATTACTTTTTAGAGAATTATTGGTGGAAAAAGTTTTTTTTAATCATATTTGTTTTGCTGAAGACGCTGTAGTCTGTGAGAGAAGGTCTAAGAAAGGGTATAGAAATAAAATGTTTCTTTTCATTTCTGTCGTTAATGTAAATGCCCAGAGTTGTGGTTCTATTCTTCATTTTATTGTTAAAAATGTTACCTTCTATGTTGGGTTCATATCCATTAGTAAGTAACATTCTTAATAATAAAAACTGGTTAATTTCTTTCGACATTAAATAGCTGTATACGAATGTGCCAGTGAAAACAGCATTGGACATAGCAGAAAAAAAATTACAGCTCTTCAAAAAAGACATTTCTGACCAACAAATAATTGATTTCATGAATTTGCTTCAAATCGTAGTTAAATATTATTATTTCGAGTTCAATGGACAGTTATATCAACAGCTTGATGGTCTTGCAATAGGCAACCCGTTAGCAGGAATCCTAGCAGACACTTTTATAAATTCCTTAGAAGAAAAACTTTTAAAAACTTTTAGCTGCTGCCTTATTCATTGTTTCATATTCTAGATATGTTGACGATGTTTTGATTATCAATAGGAGACCGAACTCCAGGATTTATAACCTTTTCAAAATTTTCAATGAACTTCAAGAAATAATTACTTTCACCTACGAGGTTGAAAACGAACTCAGGCAGCTATACTACTTAGGCCTTACTCTGGCAATAGAAGATGACAAAATTTCCTTTAATACATTCTGCAAAGAAACTTGCACTGATCGAATAATACCTTTTACTTCAACTCACTCCCAGTCTCATAAAAATGCCTTTTTCCATCACCTGTCCATAGAGGTATTTCCATTCCCTTATCCTATGAAAATCTTGAATCAGAAATAAATTTGATCAAAGCTATTGCAATGAATAATGGCTATGAAACCACCATTTTGAACAGAATCACCACTCTGGGCGTTTCCATTAATGACCAAAATGAAAAGATAAATTTTATTTCTATACCATGTGTTGGACCTCTCTCTTACAGAATACAGCGTCTTCTGCAAAACAAATATGATTGCGAAGTAGCTTTTTCCACCAATAATTCTCTAGAAAAAATTTTTATTCACAAACTGGATTCCACACCGTCTCATTTGCAAAAGTCAGGAGCTTATAAAATCGTTTGTTACTCTTGTCCAGCCTATTACATAGGACAAACAGGGCGATCTATATTTGTAAGATTTAGAGAACATCTTCTAGAAAAAAGGTTACTAATATTTATAATTCATCCTTTGCCGACCACTTGTTAATCACAAACCATAAACCCAAAGAAGTGCAAGATGCCAGTGTCCTACACTCCGAGAAAAAAGGTCTCCAACTCGATATCTTTGATGAGCTAGAAATTTTGAAACACCAATCGCTTAAAGACGGTTTTATTCTTAACGAACTTCACAAGACTCTTTATACACATTACTACTCCATATGCTCATATCCCTTATAGAGATATGTGATTAGCTCTTCAATTATGGAGTTAGGTATACAGATCCACCACAATCGATCGTCTTTAGAGGCTTTCGAGTAGAGTAAATAATTATTCAGTAACCACAGGTATTGTTTGTTACTGTTTCCCTTCCGTTCCCTGAGGTTTTGGATGATCTTCCCTAGTTGGTTTTCTCACACTTGGTCAAACCCAATAGAGTTAGTATGTTGTATCATTTTTCTATTATGATTTTCATCAGCTAGAAAGCGAACTTCTTATTTGTTCTATGCCTCTCTGTAACTATAACAATCTTATTTCATAATTATCCCCTGTAGACAAAGCACCCATCTCAACAACCTATTGTGCAATAAATGCTTGGTGGACTGCAGATACTACTGTTTTCCTTCTGGATAGTAGCCAATGGGATCTTTGAAAACGCCACACTATCACAAGTGTTTCCTTTTCTGCAGCACTACAGCGTCTTTCGTGTCTATTCAAAAAACAACCCACAAAAGTGATGGGGCGATGTGAACCTGTGTCATTATTTAACTCTCCTTGAGATGCCACATTTGACAATCCATAATATGACACATCTGTGGACACTATTAGGTCCTGAGCAAAATTTAGGTGAAACAGAACTGTTACACCAGCTAAGTGACATTTTATATGGTTAAAAATGTTCTTCTCCACTTCTCCCCAATGTCATATTGAGTTATGTTTAAATAGAGCTAATAAACTCACATTAGTCAGATCCATTCTAGAGAGAAAACACCTAAAGAAATTGTCCATTCTGAAGAGAGACTTTAACTGCTTTCTATTCTTTGGGACCAGACAGTGTTTTTTGCACCTGAAGGATCAAACGTGATACCTGACCTGCCAAATATGTGACCCCTCAGCTTCATCTATAATCTGCAAAAAAAAAAAAAAAAAATCTTTTGTCCTTTTACCTTAAAAATAGTTCTTGCTTCTTGTAATACAGCAATATGCTCTTCCAGAGTTTTTGTTATAACTAATATATCATCAGTAATAGGGCAAAGTTCGTCTGGGACACTTTTGATACCAAATTGGTATCAAATTAATTAACTGATCAATTAATGACTTCCCCCTAGTTGACATTATGGGCTTTCCTTGACTAGGTCCCTTCTCCTCCTGCTTCTCTTTCCCCTTACCCTCCCTTTACTTACTTTATATTTGTTGCTGGAGTCAGGGATGTTAAGGCACTTATTTTTTATTTTCTCACTTTTTGTACACAGGTATATAAGCACAAATGGGAAAAATCAGAACAATTACATGTTTAAAAGTTAATGACATTTTTAGAAACCCACAACAGATCCCGAAAGAAAAAAAAGCACAGACACACAGCAGATAGTATGTCTAACAGAGTCAGAATTCGAAGCACTGCCCTGCAAAACAGAAAACTGGCTGGAATTTTCGGTGAATTTTCGATGTCCTGCAACTGCCAGTTGGAGATGTTCTGAAGCCACAATGGCGAATGCTCATTGGCTATCTCTGCCACACGCCCAGCATGCCAAACCGTGTCGTCCTATGAAACAAACCACATATTTATCACTGTAATTACAATTAAATATTAAGATTGCAGCCCCAACCTGATGACATTCGACCCTGAGCGAAGTATTGGAAATATCTCCTCTTGACGGCTGCAGTTCTGGAAATATCAGTATCTATATCCTTCTTATGACTGTCATAATTTTCCATGTAAAATCTTTCATAGCCCTTACAGCTACTGGTGCACTGAAATCGCTGTTTTCCACATCAAATCCATACCCCCTTACAACTGTACATTATCATTTTGTTTACACATGTCGGAACACTGACCACAGTAAATTTACATCAGAACAACACATACTTTATAAGTCTGCTGTTAACAGTGAATCTACCACATGTTCCCTACTTAGTATAATACTTTGCCAGTAACTGAATGCAGATAGGTCGAAATAATATTGTGGGATGGACAGACATGCTCCATTTGTTTTTCTTGAGAGTGGTACCATTGTATCTTAGGAAGACAGAAGTAATCGTCTTATACGTGATCAAGTATTAAAAACACAATCGCAACGAGTGTGTTACTGTTACCCTGTATAATAAGCAGTTTTGGTTCTACAGGCATACACAAGTATCTCCAATGATACCGATATTAAAAACTATACAAGTTTTATAAATTGAGGTATCATATTGCTTCTCAATGAAGTGGTCTTCCGCACAAATACTGTGACACTGAATATAGATGATAATGCGGGGTGTCTGTTAACAGACTGAAAGTGCAGGTGCACACTGCCAGCAGTTAAGTTCATAATAAAATCACCACTCTCTCAGGTATAAAGCGACTGTTACTATACTTTTCATGATCGTCCTATCCAAAATGGATGCAGGTGGATTATCAGGAAGAGAGGTAGACTTCGTATTCTTTAGTAGGATGGTGTATAAGACGCGTAAAAGTTCTTGTAGAAAATCAAATTACACATAGGTATGCCAGCAATGTCACCATGTACATGTGGAAATCTTTTGAAAGAAATGAAAAATGACATAAAATCGGTAAAATTAGATGAAAAGCTGGCTTAATCGCGAAAAATTGAAGTTAAATACGTAAAATTGAAGGAAATACGATGAAATATATGAAAGTTCGAAAACTTAGTAAAATTACGGAAATTGACTGAGAATACATAAAATTAGAGAAAAAGTGCCGAAAATGAATACTGAGCGAAATCAATAAAATTGCGTATTCTGGAGGAGAGTGGACTAATGCTACATATACACATCTTAATTTTAGGCATTTTAGAGATGTGATGTCATGGCGAAATGGCCAAATTATCTTGCACATGAGCACTACATCCTAACATCGGACCATGACTTGTCTGGGCAAGAGGAAGGTTACCAGGGCCATTGGTAAAATGGGATAATCATCACAAAGCGAAAAAAGTGGTCCAACTAAAACATTCATATTTCTTTACATACTACACGAATATGTAATAAAAAATGGGGGTTCATATTTTTAAAAACGCAGTTGATATCCGTTTGACCTATGGCAGCGCCATCTAGCGGATCACCCAAAGCGCCATCTGGTTTCCGCCTTCAAGCAAGACAAGTTTCGTTCTTTGCAATTTTTTCATTTGATGCTTACTTCGTGAGATATTTGGCGTGGTCGTGATCAATGGACCAGCCTGTACGTATATATAAATCCTGTGTATTATTTCTTTATTCATCTTCATAACTCTCTCATTATAAAGTAACTGTGGTAGCTCCGTCAGTAAGACGACTGTACTATAGTGGTTACATATATTACTATTATAAGTGTTCATTCGTCTATAAAAGCCCATTGCACACCAAATCCTGATGTGATCGGTATCATGGCAGGGTGGGAGAAGTATCAGGATATTGTTGACAGTGACTAGTCCTGTGATGGTGCAGAAGAAGACCGGAAGAAGAAAAAGAAGAAGAATAGTATACTCCTACCTGGTGATAAATGAGTGATAATTGTAGGTCCATCCAGCTGTGGCAAGACAAATGTTCTCATGTCTCTACTAACACACCCGGATGGAGTCTGCTTGGAGCATGTGTGTGTATTTTCATGAACACTGTTTCAGCTCTAGTATTAGCTGCTGCAAAAGATGTTGCAGGGTGTAGATGGTGTAACATACATTCAGTCAAAGCAGTCAAATCCCCCACCAGAAAAAGTAAAGCCAAACACAATGTTTGTATCTGAGGAAGTTGTTGTGGAAAACTTAGATCAAATCCTACAATACTTCTGTTTTGGTCATCATATGGCTGTTTACATATTTTATTTGAGTCAGACATATTCAAGAATAGCGAAACAGTTGGTGAAGAATAATTTTAATCTCATTATAGTTTTCAGACAAAACAATTTGAATCTGGAACCCATTTACAAGGTAGAGGTAGGAACCAACATGTCATTCAATCTCTTTAATCATCCATTAACAATATACATTGTATGATTGTGGTTAGTTACAGAATAGTTCCTTATATTTAATTTGTTTCAAAAAGCTTCAATAATAAATGCAAATATTTTATATTGGTATATATAAATACTATTTATTACTATCCCATATTCAGTTATTATTCAATGTTATAAAAACTTTGTGTTGGTAAAAATTGTTTAAGATCTACCTTGAATTTATGAAATTCTTTAATTTTCTTTATTGTAGAAGGCAAGGCGCTAAAAAGAATTTTGGGCTGGTAGTTTACACTTCTTTGATAGAGCGCTCCTTTGTGGGTGCGCCTGTGAAAATCATCCCTGTTTCTTGTTTCATGATTATGAACCTGATTATTTTATGTTGAAAATTCCTGGTGAGCTTTCAGACATACAAGCTAGGAGGAGTCTTTATTTTAAATTCTTTAAATATTTCCCTGCATGACACTCTGCAGCGAATCTCTTTCATTATTCTAATAGCCCTTTTTTTAAGTTTGAAAGCTGGTTTTGCCATACCTGTATTTCCCACCATATCTAAGCAAATTGTTAACATAAGCATAATGGGCACACAGCAATGATTCAGTGTTGCAACATTCCCAAAGCATTCTTAGCATATAACAGCATTTATTTAGTTTTTTACTCAAAACTTCTAGATGCTTTTCCCATCTCAAGTGCTCATCCACCCATATACCTAGGAATTTTGTGTATGGAGCTTGTGCAATAAAATAATTCCTTAATTCAGCTTTTACTCTTCTTCTAGCTTTACTTTTAATATTACTGAAATTCATCAATACCGTTTTATCCTTATTTGTGATTACAGCATTATCGCTAAACCACTTTCCTGTTTCATTTACTGTCCTGTAAATGCATTTGAAACTGCTTCACCAAGTAAATAGTTAAATATACTCGTAAGAAACCATATAACAAACTATGGATTACTAAGGGTATAAAATATCTTGTAACCGGAAAATGTAAATGTATCTGACAGCAAGAATGAGTAGTGACCCATAAACTATCAAACATTATAAAAACTACTGTGCTATATTAAGAAAAGTTATTAAAAATCCAGAAGTATGTGTATCATGTCTGAAATCAGCAACTCTGATAATAAATTTAAAACAGTTTGGAATATTATTAAAAGAGAAACAGGTCAACCAAGAGCACAGGAAGACAGTATTAGCATCAAATTGAATGAAAACTTTACGAACAAAAAGTCATAAGTTGAAAATATTTTTAATAATCATTTTCTAAATGTTGTGGATATAGTAGGATCCAGGTGTTCATTAGAAGATGCTAGGCAGTTAATTGAAGAGGCCTTACCTATGCAATTTGATACAATTGAAATCTCACCCACTTCTCCCTCTGAAATTAGGAAAATAATGAACTTGCTTAAAAGCAAAAACTCACATGGAATTGATGGCATTTCCAGCAAAATACTAAAAGCTTGTTCTCAACAGATAAGTAAGATTCTCAGCTATCTGTGTAATAGCTCTCTGGAACAGGGCATTTTCCCTGGTAGACTGAAATATGCTATTGTTATACCTTTGCATAAAAAAGGGGATAGATCTGATGTTAACAATTACTGTCCAATCTCCCTTGTAACAGCTTTATCCAAAATTTATGAGAAAGTAATGTATTCAAGAGTAGCTTCACATATCTGTAAAAATGAAATACTAACAAAATGTCAATTTGGTTTCCAGAAAGGTTTTTCAACAGAAAATGCCATATATGCTTTCACCAATCAAATTTTGAATGATCTGAATAAACGAACACCACCCATTGGGATTTTGTGTGATCTCTCAAAGGCTTTTGATTGTGTAAAACATGAAATTCTGCTAGACAAGCTCAAGTATTGTGGCATGAGTGGGACAGTTCACAAATGGTTTAAGTTGTACCTAACTGGAAGAGTGCAGAAAGTTGAAATAAGCAGTTCTCATAATATGCAAAGATACTCACATCCCTCAAACTGGGGAACTATCAAGAATGGGGTTCCACAAAGGTCAGTCTTGGGTCCTTTGTTGTTCTTAATATATATTAATGACTTGCCATTCTATATTCATGAAGAGGCAAAGTTAGTCCTCTTTGCTGATAATACAAGTATAGTAATCACACCTGACAAACAAGAATTAACTGATGAAATTGTCAATAATGTCTTTCAGAAAATTACGAAGTGGTTCCTTGTAAACGGACTCTCACTGAATTTTGATAAGAGATAATACATACAGTTCCGTACAGTAAATGGTATGACGCCATTAATGAATATAGACCTTAATCAGAAGCATGTAGCTAAAGTAGAATATTCAAAATTTTTAAGTGTGTCCATTGATGAGAAATTAAATTGGAAGAAACACATTGATGATCTGCTGAAACGTTTGAGCTCAGCTACGTATGCAATATGGGTCATTGCAAATTTTAGTGATAAACATCGTAGTAAATTAGCTTACTACCCCTATTTTCACTCATTGCTTGCATATGGCATCATATTTTGGGGTAATTCATCACTGAGGAATAAAGTATTTATTGCACAAAAGCGAGTAATTAGAATAATAGCTGGAGTCCACCCAAGATCATCCTGCAGACATTTATTTAAGGATCTAGGGATATTCACAGTAGCTTCTCAGTATATATACTCTCTTATGAAATTTGTTATTAACAACCAAACCCAATTCAAAAGTAATAGCAGTGTGCTTAACTACAATACTAGGAGAAAGAATCATCTTCACTATTCAAGATTAAATCTAACTTTGGCACAGAAAGGGTGAATAATACTGCCAATAAAGTCTTTGGTCACTTACCAAATAGTATCAAAAGTCTGACAGATAACCAACAAGTATTTAAGAAGAAATTAAAAGAATTTCTGAATGACAACTCCTTCTACTCCACAGAGGAATTTTTAGATATAAATTAAGAAGAAAAGAAAAAAACCAAACCAAAAAATTATAATAGAAAAAAGAAAAAAGAAAAAAGTTGTTATATTAACTTAATTATGTTGTTAAATTAGGTCATGTATTGGAAAATTTGACTCATTCCACATCATTACGAAATATTGTATTCATGATCCATGGAACTAGTATTAATCTAATCTAATCTAATCTAATCTGGAGACAGTCTCCTGTATATTATCCTTGGTGCATCCTTTTATAAAAATGCTAGTGTCATCAGAGAACATCACCATTTCCGCAACTGTCAGATGGTTTGGCAAATCGTTTATGTGCACTAAGAACAACAGAGGGATAACACAGAAGCCTGGGACACTCCACAGCTAATCTTTTTTTTGAAGTCTGAAAGATACTCTTTGCCTTCATGACATATATGTACTTTCTGTTTTCTATCAGAGAGGTAAGACTTGAACCATTTGAAGGCAAGTCCCCTGACCCCATACAATTTTGGTTTCATAAGCAATAAGTCATGGCTGATTAGATCAAACTCTTTGGATAAACTTAAGAATATCCTGCATATTAATTTATTCTTGTCCAAGGCGTTTATGACCATTTTCATGAATTGGAAGACTGTCATTTCTGTGGATTTGTTCTTTCTAAACCCATTTTGAGCATTAGTCAGTATTTTATTTTTATTCAGGAAGTCAACCTTGCCTTTCATACATTACTCTCTCAATTACTTTAGAGAAACATGACAATAATGACACTGGCCTATAATTATTTATGTCAGCTGTAGTATCCTTTTTGTGAAGTGGCTATATTATGGAGAGTTTCAGTGTTGATGGGAACACCCCTGTCCTGAAAGAAATATTAATATTTTGATTTATTGCTTCTCTTGTAAATGTATGAATCATTGCTCAGACTTTTTGCTGCCTGTAAAACTTTCCTATAGACCCTTCTATATTTCCTACACTATGGTTTTATTGTTGTATTTATTTTAGCATGTTTGCTTAGGTTTCTAAGGGTGATTGGTGATTTTTTAATCCCTTGGGTTACCCATTTGTTTGTCTTCTCACTGACTTCAATTCTTTTTAACGGGAATGCTACATCGCAGCAATATTTATAATCACTGAGAAAACTGTCATACTTTTTGTCTACGTCATGGGTTTCTTCTATGCCCAACAGAACTCATTTTAGTGTACTATTAAATACCCTTATGTTGTCTGCATTAATAAGTCTTCTTTGTACATATTTTTCAGTGATTGTGCAGTTCATATTGTTCTCATTTCTTACCTTCATTTTTAAAGCCATATGGTCAGAAAAGCCTCTATCTCTTACTTCAATATTGTACTCACAGCTTGGTTTGTTGGTAAATATCTGATCAAGTGTTGTTTCAGACCCTTCCCCGTATCTGGTAATTTCCCGCACAGTATGTTGCAGGTTGTATGTATTGACAGATTTAATCATTCTGTCTTGTTCTTATTAGTTTTGTTAAAATTAATGTTCAAGTCACCAAGAGCTATTGTGCATTTTGACCTGCCTCTCAATTCATTCAAAAGATCGTCTATATAATATAAGAATTGGATAAAGTCACCTGATGGGGACCTATAGATGCAAGCAATGATAGTTTGACAGTCTGTAAGTTCACAAATACAACATTCAAAATCTTTTTCTGCACACTTCACCTTGCTACGTTTTACCTCATTAGATTTAATATTACTTCTAACATAGATGCATACACCTCCACATTTATATGTTTCCCTGCAAAAGCTACTTATTAAGTCTAAAGTCTGGTATATTTGCTCCACAAATGCTCAATGATACACAGTACAGAAACCTTCTTAAGATTACAGTTTAAAATTACTTCCAGATCACACATTTTGTTGCCTAGTTCTTTACATTCTGATACAGCAAAGTCCAACCACCTACATTTGGTGCACAGCTCACCTGAGTGTCCCTTTCAGGTTTTGACCAAGTCTGATACATTTCAAGCATAGTCAGCCTTATATATTTCCCTGATCTACTTCTGAGTTTTGAGACATATGTTCCAAATTGCTGTTACAAGATAATTTGTTAATTACGATAATAAGTATTTTTTTGTGCCAGCAGTGTCTTTCCTATTCCACTTAGGCCTTGACCATGTCTTGTATGGCAGGTTCTCAAGCAGTTAAAATTGTCACAAGGTTCATGGATACATTCCTTAATATCTAAAAGCATTACGTTTTTAAACTGTTTGCAGATTGTTTGAAAATACTTGTTAGCTTTGGTTATTTCTCTGTTTACACATGATGTTTCAATTAAATCGTAACAATGAGGTATTTTAAATAATATAGCATTTGTGTTTGTTAACCTGCCCAGTGTTGTCTTCAGAGTAGTTGTTGCTGCAGCTGTTTCATTATGGTATACATCATTGGAACTACCTATAAGAACTGCAGAGTCGCTTCTTGACAAATTGCTACAATCTTCAGTGTTGGTGAGGATCTGGTTGAATCTTGCTCCAGGTTGCACTATGAATTCGATTCTAATGGTTTTTTTTTTTTTTTGAGTTTTGGGGTCTTTGTTTTTATAGCCATTCCTCTTCCAAAACCATCAGAGAAGGTTCTGATGTGTGTTCTCTTTTCTCATTGTATTTCTTTATCTGTTGCATTTGATACGTTGTTTGTTTTATTCAATTTCAAAACAGGCACCATCAAATCTGGGTTCCTGTAAGATATTTTGCTGTGGTTTTTTTTCGATGATTTAAATACATCTGCGCTTTTTGTGCCACAATCATGTTGTGTGTTTGGCTTCAGATGTGTTTGTGTGAATTTCATTATCTTCAGGTCCATTATAATTTGGTATGTTACATACTTTAGGCCTAATTGTTTTCAATCTACAGTCATCACAGTTCCAGTTTTTTTTAAGGTTATCTATGGTCCCTTTAGTGAGGGATCTACTTTTCCCCATCGAAAATGAAATATGTCTCCACATTCGGTGCACTCAACACCACTTCTCTCAGTTTTCTGTCATTTCCGACAGTATTTGTTGGTCTTGTCGCCTGTATTTTTACTAGTCAAATTTTCTGTTACTGCATGACTGTACAATGGAGATTCGCACTGTTGTTTAAGTTCATCATTTTTTAGCTTTAACCCACGAATTTTATCTAATATAAAGGGTATAATATCGTCTTTAGTGTCTTTACTGTTTACATTTTCGTGCGTTTCGTCTTTACAGCAATTCAAACACTACCAAGTCTTTCGTTTAGAACTTAACTTGCATGCTTATAGTGGTAAACTGTTTCACATTTTAGACACATTATTCCTTTGTCAGCGCTTTTTTCACAATAGCAGTGGGAAGACATCCCTTTTTCTTGCAAATGTTGCGTGTTGGTATTTGATGCTGCACACACAAGTTCATCTTCGTATTTTTCAGTGTTCATGCTTCTTCTTTTATCAATTTTTTTTAGTAACATAGCACTCACACAAGTATTATCACAATAAGTACGTAATTTTGCACACATTATGCACTTTCCATGGTAATTTTTAGTTTTACTTATGAAGCTATTGCACTCGTCATTTTCATTTGGCGCCATATGCGCAGACTATTGGAATCACACAGAGTATGGGTTTCTTGTTAATGATAAATCAAGAAAGCTGAATGATGGTAGGTGTAGACGGAACTTCCAGGAGTTTCTATATATACAGCTATGAAAAAAGTTAAATGTTAGTATACATCAAACCAGGGACAAGTTTGCACATATGTCAGGTATTCAGCCCAAGAGGATAGGTGTGCATAGACAGAGAATGCGTCTGTATGTAGATGGAAAATTTCAGTTTCTCGAACGTAAAGTTAAAGAGCTAGAGACGTATGCCCAGACCCTTCTGAGACTGACCAGCTACATGGATGCTAGGGTTAAGGAACCAGAAACATACACTCACATCATTCTGATAAAGAAAATAGATGACTTAGCTGTAAAGGTTGATGGAATTGAAAAGAAAGTACATGACTTAACTGTAAAAGTTGAGTGAAATTTATATAAGCTGCAGCCTGTAAAGTAGCCTGCTCAGTATATAGCAAGATATCAACTAAGTGCAAGGTCATCACTGCACGGAGGGCTGTTCGAGAGAAGTTACGGTTGCTAAGGTTTGAAAATTGGGATTGAGAGAAGACACTCAGAGAAATGTTGAAAGCAGTTGCTGATCTCTTGATGAGCTCTCAATGAAATTACACAACGACGACGATGACGCTATTGCCAGTTTCATTAACTGTCATAGTGACGCAAGGACAGACAAAACAATCAGTGTCAATTTAAATGAAAAACCAATACAGGTAGGCGATAGGAAATTCCCGTGAACACCAGGTCTACTGAACCAAATTTTCCTAAAACTCTCCAAAACAGTAAAATTTTCACCCAAAGATCTGGAGATGTATGGTGAAATAATACAATTGACTGATGTACACAGACAGCATGAAACTAATGCAGTGTGAAACACAGAAATATTATAAAACCATTATTATTAGACAGTCCATATGGCAGGGGTGATGGTATTGACATTCAGAGTAAAAGAGTCAGCAACCATCCCCCTTAGTATATACACTACAGCAACACCAACAAGATAGGACTGCTCATGGCAGCAGCTGCTGCTGGCAATACCGCTAATCTGATTGAGGTTGTGTCAGTAATTTCAGAGCTTTGAGAGAGGTATGTAATCGAATGAGTATGGAGACAATAGTTTGGGAAATGCACAAAACATATCCTCATAGGTGTGTTATGATTGAAGGTTTGGATGATTTATGGCTGGCAGATATTGTAGATATGACGGAATATTCACATGAGAATAATAGATTCAAATATATTTTAATGGTTATTGATACATCCTCCAAATCTGCGTGCACGTTACCTTTTAACCAAAAATGTGGAGAAATGTCGTGGAGGTGTCTGAGCATTTGTTGCAGACACGAATGAATTGATGCCTGGATAACCTCCAAACCGATCATGGTAGATAGTTCTACAATAGGTATTTGAAGACCATGATGCAGTGGTATGGAATACATCACCACTCAACGTTTACCCACCTGAAGGAGAGTATCGTGGAATATCTGAACAGAACAATAAAAGATCAAATGTGGATGCGTTTTAATCTTCACAGCTCATATAACTGGATAGATATCTGCCCAGAAGTAATTGTACAATGTAATCGAACCAGACATGGCACAATAAAACTGAGAGCAATCGATGTCTGTGATAACGGACTCATGGATACGATGTACTATTCTATAAGAATGCTCAGTCCACGTAAACAGAAATTTAATATGGGTTATTTAGTAAGTCTCTAAAAACACAGGACAGCATTTGAGAAGTCATACCTCCTAAACTCCTCGAGTGAGATATTCACAGTTTCCAAAGAGCAGAGAACACATCTCAGAGTTTACATCTTAAAGGATAGCAGTGGCACCGAAATTTCAGGATGCTTTTACACTAAGGAAATGCATAAGAGCTAAGAACCACTTGTGTTTCTCATAGACTGTGTCATAAGACATCGAGGGAGTAGAGCACTAGTTAAATATCTTGGTCTTCCTGCAACACAAAACAACTGGATTTTGGCTGACGATTTACTGTATAATGGGGTGCACATAGCACAACCAGCACAGTAGCATAACATGCATGATAGGAGACACGTTGTAGGAGGCGGTGGTATTCTGGACAAACTTCTTGTCGAATTGCATGTTCTATGGTATAATTACTGTGTACCTGCTACAAAGCTTCGAAAACGTTTTGCTCGTGGTGATACGGGGATTAATCTGCCTGGCGAGGCGTTTCTGGAACATGACACTGGATATGCAAAATGTAAACATCTTCCAGGAGGTCATACTGCAGACTGAATTTTAGCTGATAAAGCCAAGACAATACATGTGAAGAAGCATATTGGTATAGGACGGCGCATTGCAGTATTTGTAGTTGATAAAACCATGCATGGTAAAATTAAGTTGGATTTGGATGTGAATTTCATGCAAGATATGAACGTTGCACGCCGTGCACTGACGAAGAAGGAGATAACGATGATGAAGAAGAAGGAGAGCTTAAAAAACTACATCCTGACAGTGATTTATGCAGCTAAAAGTGCTCTGAAGCATAAATGACCGCTTAAAGCAAATAAGCATCTGCCGATATACAAGACATCAGATGGACTTATCGCCGGCCAGTGTGGCAGGGCGGTTCTAGGCACTTCAATCTGGAACCGCGTGACCGCTATGGTCGCAGGTTCGACTCCTGCCTCAGGCATGGATGTGTATGATGTCCTTAGTTTAGTTAGGTTTAAGTACTAAAAGTTCTAGGGGACTGATGACCTCAGATGTTAAGTCCCATAGCGCTCAGAGCCATTTGAACCATTTTGAAGATAGACTTTATCTCCTTCCTCATTCCTGCCCTTGCAGGTCTCTCAGCAATGGGTTCACTGGCTGGTGGTGCTGCGGATGTTGCCAGAACAGTGAATAACGCACAGGGCTCCCAGGAGCACCTGGAGGAAGCAAGAAGATATAACCGTATGATGGAAGGAGGAGCAATCGGTAAAGGACTATGCCGAAAACCGTACAAAAAAGGACTAGGTCTCAGATAAAAAAGGTCCGTTAGCTATTCTACCAGATAGACCGCTTACAAATACAGATCTAGCTGTAAGGTATAAAACCAAAGAGCACAACACACATGGGGCCCTTCACAATGGAACAACAAGGAGATAATAACGTGCAAACTACGAATTTTTTAAATCATTAGGTCTGAAGACGCGCAATGACGTCGTTCAATATAACTAGCCAAGTGAAATATGATGAGTGTGTTACATGCCACAAATATTTTTCTCATAAACATCATGCACCAACCATATTTAACAAGAATGATGAAGATAGGATTGTCATCCAACACCAAGACACTTAACCGTCCCATGCAAGAGTTTCATATATCTTGATGGATCACTTCCGAAAAGGGATGGTACTGCTACAGTGGCACTGAACCTTACATGTAATGCTTTAGCGTTCCTGTTTCATGAGATATGACAGGGTCGAGAGTGACCATACACGCAATGTAGGCATAACATTAACTCTTCAAACGTATCTCTCTGCCTCCCACTCAGATTTGAACATTTTAGAAAATGCTGAATGGTTCTTTGATGAGCCAGCAGATAGAACAGTAGAAGAGTACAAGAAATGTACTGAGTGTATACCTTTAAAATTGCTTGTGGGATACTTTGACGACATGCAGCAAATTGTACTGAATACTAAACAGGAAATTATTCTAGTATGGAGTGAAACAGATAACAGCTCATACATTCAAGGAGCTCAAGAAGAGAACGAGATCACCATCAATAAAACAATATGGAAGATGCCACACATCACAGTATTGGACGAGCAGCGTTTGAAGCTTCTAAAAGTTCTGAATGTGGGTGTACTTCTACCTCCATTCATGGGAGGTTTTCAAGTAGCCAGTGCTACCGGCTGCAAGCAGACAAACGTGGTCGATTAAGACCTCCTCTCAGCTGGAGAAGCCCAAGTTCATCTTACTTGCGTTTCACACCAACAGAAGATGGAATATAGCAAATGATTCCACCAAGTTCACTGCAAGTGAACTAATGCCAGTGTCTACCTGAACTTTTAATTCTACCCTCATGATAATTTACACCTGCAATGGAACACAAATGTGTACAGTCTAGCACATGTATGCAAGGTTCGATGCTTCATACTATGAAGCGAAGGGATGTCTACTCAGTCCACGGAAATCTAAAGAGCTGGCACCAATCATCATAATAGGCTTCTCAAAACAGAATGAGATAATTGAATCTGGACCTATAGATGTACGAACTGAATTTGAATCTACAGACAATTTTCTGCAACACACTGCAGCAAATGCTCTAGTTCTGTATGACAGTATGATTAACTGCTGGTATGCAAGGAGTGGTATAAATGAACAGGTGATGCGCCATACCCAGAGCATTCCACAATGCTATATCAAGCTGTGAACATCGTTGTGGACACTCAGGGTTTCTATGATGACGAGAGTAGAGAGTTCATATTTAAACGTGTTGCATCTGTACTGTATACAGAAGTTGCTGAAATGATAGAGACATTCTTAGCAAACATTGCATCACCAAGGTCTTTCAAGGATTTGAAGTGTACTAAAACACGGAAGAATGCAAAGTGGTTAATACATCTCTACCATGGAATTCACTGGGGTGATCCTGGCATAACCTGCGAAGACATGGTGATGTTACTTCGATTACTTGACCACATGGATATCATCATGAACATGGAGGGAAAGGAGAAGATCTCATGGATGTGTCGGATCTCAAAATTTGCTCCTATTCAAGGACTTGGACTTCTATGAGTGTCTTGCTCTCCATCGACTCAAAAAGATGTGTGAAAATAATTTTGCAGCGTCTGCTTATGAAAATGTAAAGCTATTTTCAGTTTGATGAGAAGTAAATGAATTTTTACCTCTCGACCTGAGTATGATTTCTATTCATCCTGTTCCCCCTTTGATAGTATACAGTTTTACACAGATACTATGTCTGTGGTTTTCTTCAAGAACAGGAGATATAATTTGAGGCATGCTTGCTATATGTCTCTGGAAGTGGACACAGTCACATGCCTTCTGCTCCCATAAGCCAATTCATGCTGCACGAGAGGGGTAATCCTATATAACCATTACATACATTTTGTTATCTTCCATATTGAACTTCACCTCCTTAATAGCACATAACTTCAGAAAAGCTAGTATCATTTATGGCGAGCACATCCTTTATTTATACACAGTGCAATAGGGGACAGTGTTTTTCTTGTAAATAACAACAAGAAAGATATACGGTAACGAATTTTTTCGCTTATTCGATTCAAACAGATGCAGTTTGATTTTTGAGATGCAGTTCAGTTCTTGAGAAACAATTTGACTCTGCTATTTTAGTGCAGAGATACTTTTAACTTACACACCACATGAATATCACTGAATGAGTATATTTTTTGCAATTTTTTTCCAGTAGCATTGGGTGAGGATCTTTTTGTAGCTTTTTTATAAATACGAGCTAAAAACTAATGCAGAGATTCTTTTTTACAACCGTAACTAAATTCCACAATCCCAATAGCACAGATTGAACAGTAATTCTGTGTATACTTAGAAACTAATTAGTCTTGGACAGCTATCAGCAGGTGAAACTTAAAAACTGTTCTGTTTATATGATGCACATGGTGCATAGATATATATATTCACAAAGTTCACATATGCTGTGTATGAATAATTAATAACAAAAATTTATTTTTGTTTGTGCTTTTATTTACATTTTTAGAACTTTTTTTACATTTTTTTCATACATGGTGTGCATGTATACAGGGTGCATCAAAAAAATGTATACATACTTTGAAGCAACATAGAAAATTTATTTCCGTTCTACAATGTTAAATTTCTGGAAATGGAAAGCTTAAAGTCCAATTGGAAAAATAAATGTACTTTGCAGATGTGATTAATGTTCAAACTGGTGGCCTTCAGCATCAATACCTTTCTGAGTACGAGTCACCACTGATTCCATACATCATACCTAAGTGTCCAATGAGATTTCTGTGCCCACCGCCTGAATCTCATTCCAAAGTGTGTCCAGGTTACGTCATCTACGTTTGTACACCTCATGCCCATAAGAAGAAATCCAGCGGCGTGAGGTCTGGAGAGCGTCCAGGAAACTCGATTGGTCCCCTGCGTCCTATCCACTGGCCTGGAACATTGTGATCCAGGTATGCTCGTAAGTCCCTATGATAGTGCGGCGGGGCGCCATCTTGCTGGAAATAAAACTCATCATCACCGTATAATGCACGAATGGTAGGGAATATGTAGTCAGCAAGCATTGTTAGGTACGTTTCTCCAGTAACAGTACCTTCAAAGCAGAAAGGCCCAATGAGTCCCCTTGCAGACAAACCACACCACACATTTACACCAGGCAAATTCACAGCCTTGTCAACTGTAATGTGAGGATTATCTTCAGACTAGTACACACAATTGTGCCTATTGACAGTTCCTTTGAGTTTGAATTGGGCTTCATCCGACCAAATTATGCTACCCATAAATCCCATTTCACGCCTCACCATCTCCTGAAACCATTCACAATATTCTAAACTTCGATCTGGATCGTCGTCACTTAGCTGTTGCACCAGCCTTGGAATGTACACACAAAGCTTGCCTTTCTTCAGAATGCGTAACTCACTACTAGCACTTACATTACTCTCACGTGCCACTTGCCTTGAAGATTTTTGAGGCAAACGCTGAAACAGTTCCAAGACCGCAGTTGTGGAATCATCACTTGTAACTGTACAAGGTCGCCCTGATCGACCTTTATGCACATCCCACACTGTTCCATGAATTTCGAATTTGTCTCATAGACGTGTAATTGTTAACCTTGCTCACTTCTCCACTGTCTTCGAACTGCAGCTACATTCTCAAACTTCCAGTACCACTTACTTATGTGCTTCCGCGCTTCAAAGCTCAAACGCACGTCCGCCATGTTGTAGTTACTTCCTTGCCACTGCTGCCACCTGTTGAAGAAACGTAACATTACTTTCTCACAGATATTTAATCTTGTAGAACGGGAAATAAATTGTCTATGACAGTTCAAAGTGTTATATATATATATATATATATATATATATATATATATATATATATATATATATATATATATATATATATATGTATATATATATATATATATATATGGTGTTAAAAAAGGTACGGCCAAACTTTCAGAAAACATTCCTCACACAAATAAAGAAAAGATGTTATGTGGACATGTGTCCGGAAACGCTTAATTTCCATGTTAGAGCTCATTTTAGTTTGTTCTTCCAACTATGCTCAATGGAGCATGTTATCATCATTTCATACGGGATACTCTACCTGTGCTGCTAGAACATGTGCCTTTACAAGTACGACATAACATGTGGTTCGTGCTCGATGGAGCTCCTGCACATTTCACTCGAAGTGTTCGTACGCTTCTCAACAACAGATTCGGTGACTGATGGATTGGTAGAGACGGACCAATTCGATGGCCTCCATGCTCTCCTGACCTCAACCCTCTTGACTTTCATTTATGGGGGCATTTGAAAGCTCTTGTCTACACCACCCCGGTACCAAATATAGAGACTCTTCATGCTCGTATCATGGACGGCTGTGATACAATACGCCATTCTCCAGGGCTGCATCAGCGCATCCGTGCGACGGAGGGTGGATGCATGTATCCTCGCTAACGGAGGACATTTTGAACATTTCCTGTAACAAAGTGTTTGAAGTCACGCTGGTACGTTCTGTTGCTGTGTGTTTCCATTCCATGATTAATGTGATTTGAAGAGAAGTAATAAAATGAGCTCTAAAATGGAAAGTCTTTTTGTAACACCATATATATATATATATATATATATATATATATATATATACACTCCTGGAAATGGAAAAAAGAACACATTGACACCGGTGTGTCAGACCCACCATACTTGCTCCGGACACTGCGAGAGGGCTGTACAAGCAATGATCACACGCACGGCACAGCGGACACACCAGGAACCGCGGTGTTGGCCGTCGAATGGCGCTAGCTGGGCAGCATGTGTGCACCGCCGCCGTCAGTGTCAGCCTGTTTGCCGTGGCATACGGAGCTCCATCGCAGTCTTTAACATTGGTAGCATGCCGCGACAGTGTGGACGTGAACCGTATGTGCAGTAGACGGACTTTGAGCAAGGGCGTATAGTGGGCATGCGGGAGGCCGGGTGGACGTACCGCCGAATTGCTCAACACGTGGGGCGTGAGGTCTCCACAGTACATCGATGTTGTCGCCAGTGGTCGGCGGAAGGTGCACGTGCCCGTCGACCTGGGACCGGACCGCAGCGACGCACGGATGCACGCCAAGACCGTAGGATCCTACGCAGTGCCGTAGGGGACCGCACCGCCACTTCCCAGCAAATTAGGGACACTGTTGCTCCTGGGGTATCGGCGAGGACCATTCGCAACCGTCTCCATGAAGCTGGGCTACGGTCCCGCACACCGTTAGGCCGTCTTCCGCTCACGCCCCAACATCGTGCAGTCCGCCTCCAGTGGTGTCGCGACAGGTGTGAATGGAGGGACGAATGGAGACGTGTCGTCTTCAGCGATGAGAGTCGCTTCTGCCTTGGTGCCAATGATGGTCGTATGCGTGTTTGGCGCCGTGCAGGTGAGCGCCACAATCAGGACTGCACACGACCGAGGCACACAGGGCCAACACCCGGCATCATGGTGTGAGGAGCGATCTCCTATACTGGCCGTACACCACTGGTGATCGTCGAGGGGACACTGACTAGTGCACGGTACATCCAAACCGTCATCGAACCCATCGTTCTACCATTCCTAGACCGGCAAGGGAACTTGCTGTTCCAACAGGACAATGCACGTCCGCATGTATCCCGTGCCACCCAACGTGCTCTAGAAGGTGTAAGTCAACTACCCTGGCCAGCAAGATCTCCGGATCTGTCCCCCATTGAGCATGTTTGGGACTGGATGAAGCGTCGTCTCACGCGGTCTGCACGTCCAGCACGAATGCTGGTCCAACTGAGGCGCCAGGTGGAAATGGCATGGCAAGCCGTTCCACAGGACTACATCCAGCATCTCTACGATCGTCTCCATGGGAGAATAGCAGCCTGCATTGCTACGAAAGGTGGATATACACTGTATTAGTGCCGACATTGTGCATGCTCTGTTGCCTGTGTCTATGTGCCTGTGGTTCTGTCAGTGTGATCATGTGATGTATGCGACCCCAGGAATGTGTCAATAAAGTTTCCCCTTCCTGGGACAATGAATTCACGGTGTTCTTATTTCAATTTCCAGGAGTGTATATATATATATATATATATATTCTCTCCCTGTCATTAAATCAGAGTCCCCCAACCCTTCCTATGCAACAAGTGAGTAATCATCACAGATAACCCTTTTATCATCATGAGGCGACAGGTCGATTTTAGACTGCAGCACAGTGTACACCTCGTCCTTTCTATTGAATATTGGTTTGCTGTACCATATGAAGTGGCTGCAGTGCAGCACCATGAACACCACTGTACAGTCACTGTAAATAGTCTTCGATAGAAAGGGCACTCCAGGCTATATGACGCTCATCCTTAGTCCGCTTCTGGGTGGCGCCTTGTGCAATACGCAAACATTTTTGATTGTAAACCTGCCAACTCCACAACGGGCAACCCATTCATGTCATTTTTCATGAGGCCAACAACCTTCTTGTTCTGTGGAATAATATCATAAGGATTATTGGCCATTTAGGAGGGTGTGGTACCTTGTTACTTCATATGGCACACAGTTCCCCACCCAATAGATGAAGCAATCTGTATCCATATAAAGTAATTTAGGATCTGTGAAATGAGTTTTCGCGAACTCATAATGAAAGTGATGTGTGTGGATTTTGGATAGACCTAGGATGCACATCTCCACATAAATAGGATTTGTAAACCCTACTGTAGTCTTCTCTATCTCTACAGCAACAAAGTTCTTATTGAATATGGTGACATGCTTAAAATTTGATCTGGCGTTGTATTTTCTTACTCCATAGCACCCATCCCATTCGGTTCTAATCAAAATTTCACGCTGTTCCCTCAAATTCTCCTTTGTTTTGCCTAAAATTGAATTATTCATTAATTTATAAAAAACTTTCTCAAAGTCATGTGTCATGGAAGCTCTCTGCCCCGTGTTTAAATCAATATACGCCTTTAGCCAGGGGAACTGCTTGAAGGAGATAGCCTCGATGATACAAACCAGCTCCATCCCCAAGCTGACACACTGCTGCAGATAATGATAACGAATAATGTATCTCCACTTATTCCCCAGCATTGTCATCAGTTTTGGGATGGAGTCTCCTCAGAGAACTAGTTGCTCTGGACACAGTGGCAAATCGGCGTGTGCATGAAACAAATCAATACGGTATGCGAGATCTGCCTCCACCACATACCCGACATCAGAATCACTCGCCTTACCCTCCACGATTTTTCCGCCCAATCTCTTGCATTCATCTTTGGGCACCCATTGAAACTACCAGTCAATAGTGATCGTTGTATGGCGTGGCTGTATAAGTTAGTTACATCCAAATACATGACGTAACTCAAATCAAGGGATGCATTGAACCTGTGTCCCATCCGTGGGTTATTTGCCTTGGCATGCCTATGGACACGTTGGCGAAGTATACCACGGATCCCTCGCTCAGAGTAAAGAAGCATGTCAGAATCGATCATTAATTCAACGCTGTACTTCGTTTTCTTGAGAACTGTGTCCCAAGACAGCCGAGGTGCCAAGTAATAAAAGATGGGATCCAGAGAATATGTGCTCATGCATAGACTTAGGATTTCTCGAAAACGGCCGCAAGCAAACTCACGTCTGCGTCCATGTCAAGCAGTGCATACTCTCCTGAAGTGGAGATGTTGAATTCCCATGAGACATTCATGGCATGCTCGTACTCTGCATCCGTTATGGCATCGCCTGTAAGGTTGATGGAGAATGCTATTATGTCAGGTGGCCTGGTTTTGTTGAATTTTGCCATACTATCCACATACTCGTATGGGAAGACCCCCTTCCTAGTCACAAGTTGAAACTTTACCTCGTCGAGAAAGGCAGTTCGAGTGATCCTCCTGTGATGGAATTTCAAGTTTCTGGATTGGTGTCTGCATAAAACGTGGCGTGTCAAGGAAGTGGTGCGTAATTCTCGACGTAATTCGTTTGGAAAATGAATTTCTCAACTCTCGCAGGTAATACACTGACTTGATTTTTCTCCCAGCCGAAATCAGCCAGGTGCCCAACAGGAATGTGAGCGTCACACCTGCTTAAATTATGGAAGAAAATGGGTATGTGCCTTGGTAGCTGGTACTTCGAATTGCACATATTCTGAGCTGTGCCACAGAACTTCCCCATAAGATGACAGTGGTCCCTGCGAGGAGTTGCCGCTTTTCTGTCTAGCTACAGCTCACAAACATGAGAGTCAGCCGCAATAGTGAACACGTCTTCATTCTCCTTTGATTTGATCTTGGGAACGTTGTCACAGTAAATCTTATCAACTTCCCATGAAAGTTTTAAGCTCAGTGAACAGCCAAAAGGCAGGATTATTCCCGACATAAGATTTGTAACAGTTAAGACTTGAATTGTAGGAAGATAGAATTTGGTATGCTGTCGCATATGGTATGTGGTTTTCTGTAATGGTGGTATGTGAGTCTGTAGGGTCACCTCAAAGAGGGTCACAGGAGCGAGGAGGCATTCAAAATCGGTATTTACTACAAAGAGGCACCACTCCTGATGCTGTGCATTTTTAAACTTTATGAACTTATTTTTCTTAGTAGCCATAACAACACGTACCAGGCCCCTGGAAACGTGGTCTACTAGATGCTTTGCTAGTCACTTGTCTGAGGAAAAGGCACTGGGGGACCTTAAGCAAATATACTCCATATGCTCATGTTTACTCAATTGTGAGAATAGGAGTCGCGACACGTCTTTGACCTAAAGATAATTGGATATCTCCTTATTTTTCTCACTGGAGCAAGAGCATGTTTGCATACATCTTACGCTCACCAATAAATTTTGAGAATCGGAGGGGGCCGATGACTATATACTTGCCCTGATCATTTGTCTTGCTTTGCTTCTCCAGGCCATAAATACACTCCTGGAAATGGAAAAAAGAACACATTGACACCAGTGTGTCAGACCCACCATACTTGCTCCGGACACTGCGAGAGGGCTGTACAAGCAATGATCACACGCACGGCACAGCGGACACACCAGGAACCGCGGTGTTGGCCGTCGAATGGCGCTAGCTGCGCAGCATTTGTGCACCGCCGCCGTCAGTGTCAGCCAGTTTGCCGTGGCATACGGAGCTTCATCGCAGTCTTTAACACTGGTAGCATGCCGCGACAGCGTGGACGTGAACCGTATGTGCAGTTGACGGACTTTGAGCGAGGGCGTATAGTGGGCATGCGGGAGGCCGGGTGGACGTACCGCCGAATTGCTCAACACGTGGGGCGTGAGGTCTCCACAGTACATCGATGTTGTCGCCAGTGGTCGGTGGAAGGTGCACATGCCCGTCGACCTGGGACCGGACCGCAGCGACGCACGGATGCACGCCAAGACCGTAGGATCCTACGCAGTGCCGTAGGGGACCTCACCGCCACTTCCCAGCAAATTAGGGACACTGTTGCTCCTGGGGTATCGGCGAGGACCATTCGCAACCGTCTCCATGAAGCTGGGCTACGGTCCCGCACACCGTTAGGCCGTCTTCCGCTCACGCCCCAACATCGTGCAGCCCGCCTCCAGTGGTGTCGCGACAGGCGTGAATGGAGGGACGAATGGAGACGTGTCGTCTTCAGCGATGAGAGTCGCTTCTGCCTTGGTGCCAATGATGGTCGTATGCGTGTTTGGCGCCGTGCAGGTGAGCGCCACAATCAGGACTGCATACGACCGAGGCACACAGGGCCAACACCCGGCATCATGGTGTGAGGAGCGATCTCCTACACTGGCCGTACACCACTGGTGATCGTCGAGGGGACACTGAATAGTGCACGGTACATCCAAACCGTCATCGAACCCATCGTTCTACCATTCCTAGACCGGCAAGGGAACTTGCTGTTCCAACAGGACAATGCACGTCCGCATGTATCCCGTGCCACCCAACGTGCTCTAGAAGGTGTAAGTCAACTACCCTGGCCAGCAAGATCTCCGGATCTGTCCCCCATTGAGCATGTTTGGGACTGGATGAAGCGTCGTCTCACGCGGTCTGCACATCCAGCACGAACGCTGGTCCAACTGAGGCGCCAGGTGGAAATGGCATGGCAAGCCGTTCCACAGGACTACATCCAGCATCTCTACGATCGTCTCCATGGGAGAATAGCAGCCTGCATTGCTACGAAAGGTGGATATACACTGTACTAGTGCCGACATTGTGCATGCTCTGTTGCCTGTGTCTATGTGCCTGTGGTTCTGTCAGTGTGATCATGTGATGTATCTGACCCCAGGAATGTGTCAATAAAGTTTCCCCTTCCTGGGACAATGAATTCATGGTGTTCTTATTTCAATTTCCAGGAGTGTATGAACCGAAATTCCGGTATTCAAATTAAGGTATATCCTGGAGGAACTCGATACTATCAAAGTTATAACATTTATGTTCGTCAAGGTATCTGCCGTATCGAGTTGTGCATTGCACTAGTTTCTCGTAATTCCTTTCGCAAGCCAGATTGACAATGCAAAACAAGACTGATCAGTTTTATTGTCGGCATTATTAGATGTATCCTTAGGGAGCTCTACATAACTGGACACTCCATTTACCAGATCATAGACATTTGTATGGATGTCCAGGTGTAGTATTCAGGTAAGTGTCTTAGCTGACCCCCTAACTTCTATCTCGGAAAACGGGGCCATTATAGCTCTCAAGGTGGACTCATGAAACCACTAGGCGATTGATGTGCTCCTCGTTATCGTGCCTTCCCCTCCAACCCCCTCCCCCATCCAAAGACAATGAAGACTTGACTCTTCATTGCCAGAGGAATCTTTGGCAGGGTCTGACAGTTTGATACACAGCACTGCACCACATTTAATGGTGAGACGCCGTGGATCATTAACGACATTGAGGAGCTGCTTCTCCATGACAGGAAGGCACACCCTTAGAAACTCAACAGGGTTGCGGTACCCTCCTGGCGCATTCTCGACCATTGTGAACGAGATTCGCTCCTCAAAGAAGTCTGCAATCATCTAACTATGGTATAGTGTCCACTGATACAATGTCCTTCACTAAAAGTACAGGAGACAGAAATGCCGCTAGCCACAGAATCATATCTATTACTAATACTGTAACTACAACTACATGAGGAAGCTGCTTATGGTGAGTTTGGAGGGGTATGTACCGTACCTTGCAAGATCTGTGAGGACGCGGTGGTGGTGGAGGAGAAGGAGGAGGAGGAGGAGATGCTTCAGTATTGAGTCAGTGCGAGGAGCCCGGTTGCTGCTGCAGCTGCAGCCCTAATCTGCTTGCCAGACCGAGGGTGGTCCACGGATACCAGACTGGTTCTGGGCGGCTCTGGGGGCTGTGGCGGGGCGGCGGCAGGGCCGGCAGGAGGAGAGCTGATGGCTTCCCGCACAACGACTAGTGGTGCCCTTGTTGGCAAGGCATGCCTCACTGAGCCCTGCTTTGCTGAAGCAAGCTTCGCCATCCCCCGTACCCAAGCCATGGCATTTGCATGGATGGTGCTGCCGGAGAGAGAGAAAATAACGAACAAATTCCAGACATGGCCAGCTGCTGCAAAGAAAGAAAAAATACGGGGCATTTGTAAGCAGAGTGAGTATGTATAACCAATTTCACTCAGGCTCCTTGGCAAATCCATCCTCGCCTGAATTGGGGAAGAGCCATCTGACCATTTCTCCCACATCACCTACAACATAATGATTTAATAATAAAACCATATCAACAAGAAGCTATGAGAGAAAAAAACACTTTCAGGGGATCTGCGATGGCTTTAGCTTAACTCAGGTGCATACCCCTTCCTGTTCACCATCTTCTGCAAGGAAATCATCTACAAAAAAGAATACATGACATGTTTTATGTATATGATGAAATTTTTGTCAGGGAGCAGTATATTACATTACACAGTACTACAATGAAGAAAAATATTGTATACTACTCCCAATACTGTTGCTGCTGCTGCTGTTGCTGACTTTCAGCAGACATGCTGTTAATTATCTTCTGGACATGTTCTGAAACAAGACGAAATTCTTAGTGAAAAGAAAAGAAGTAACATGTTATCAATCCTTGAAATCATCTACAACAACAACGATATATTATTTATACGATGAAATTTTTAGAAAGAAATTGTGTATACACAGTACTACAATGAAAAAAACGTAATAGAGGTATACGAAAAAAAAGAAGTAACGTTTATCGATTCTGACACTCGAAATCATTTATAACAACATATTATGTAAACACTGAAATTCCTTTTTAGCAAGAAATGACGTACACAGGATACTACAATGAAAACAATTAATGGACATATACAAAATTGTGAAGTGAAGAAGTATATTTATCGATATTCATTCTCAAAATCATGTACAAGGACACACTGATTGAACGCTAAATAATAACAACATATGAAATATGCGAAGAAAAATGTACGTACATACTATTCACGATGATATTGCTGCTGCTGCTGCTGCCACTGTTGGACCTCTGCCTCAGTAGCAGGGCAACAGAGATATCAGTACAATTTCTTAGCGCATGTTGCCTACATAAGGGTCTAGCATACATTCAGGGGCAAACCTATTATTTTCTTTTGACTGACAGGTCCTTAATCTATTGTTCTGCCAAGTGGATTATGACCCCCTGGGGATAATCGGTCCTAATGAGAAACCTAACCTGTATCTCCCCTTTCCCCTCCTCCTCCTCCCAGTGCCTCTGGAAACCTCCAGCCCTCCCACTTCTCCATCACTGACACAATTACACTTCCAGGCATAAGTTATTCGAATAGCCCCCTCCCTCATTATTAATTCGATTGACTAATTAATTAAACTGATAAATTAATTAACTCCTCTCTCTCTGGTAAATCCCCTAGCCCTCCCCTACCAACGTCCCACCTTGAAATTGGCGAATCTGTGCTGGAGAGGAGAGATCTCATGACAGGGAATTCAATTACACAGCAAAGGATATAGTGTTTATTGATAAAATTCAATTTGCAGGTGTTAGATCTCTCTTGCTCATCAGTCTCTGATTTTTGGGAAGATGCAGGTCTTGGAAGATACACCGGAAAAAACTAATCAAATCGATCGCTTCTTTGCTCCGATCAAGCAAGGAATATGAAATCCTCATCACACGTAATTACACTGTTAAAAATCTCTTTATTGCGAAGTGCGTGCCATCCACCATCCACCAGGCAGCATGAAGCCCGCTCGGGACCCACGCGACCTTGGTCACGTCAGCTGCCACACAGCCAGACGACTTGGGCAATGCACAGACCAGAAGTTGCACTAATCCCCTGAACAAAAGCTTCAGGTGGCGGTAATCCTTTGATATTTGATACCCAAGAAATTCCTGCTGAAATACATCCTCTCTGTCTTCTCTCACTCTCCCTCTCAAGCAGACAACTCCTGTAAAATACCACTTACCACTGCCAGGCTTCCCTGCACTGTTGGTCACAGTTGAGTCGAACTGTAGCAAATATTTTGTACAGATCGAGAAACATACAGTAATCATATTGCATTGACAGTTAAACCTTGCAAGAAGTGGTCTACAGATAATGAATGGAAAGAAGTATGGTATAGTACCCTCTGTTTGAGGTAAAACGCGTTTGTGTCTATCGTCAAGGCGCCGCCACGAAGGTCAAAACTACCCAGTGTCCTAATTACAGGCCACATTACTAAATACACCGATCACAGACTGGGTATAGGCCTCCTTTGATCTCATGCCCCCCAAACAAAATTATCAAGTGGCAGCATTCTGTTGATCTGGAAATACCAGACTCACTTCCTGTCTCAGTCTCTCTCAAGAGTCCACTCCCTGTTTGTATGTGTGAACCAACGCCTCAAAACACGCAAACGGTGGTTTTCGTCTCACCTCAGAATACTGCGTTCCTATTGGCTGATGCTGCAGACAAAGAGAGAGCTGACGCTATTTCGATATCAAAAATAGGGTGAAGTATGTACTACCCTATCAAATTAATTGTTTAAGAATTTACAGGAGTAAAACACAACTACTTAAAACACAACACTTCCATCTTATGACGATCCTTCTTCATAAAAAACGTATTTGCAGTGCTTGAGTATCACACGAAAACGTTATGTAAATCAAGTAACGAATCTCCTGAAATACACCCCTCACATGTGTTTTCTCCACACACTGGAAAAGGGTGATCTCTTTCCATTTCGATAATATGGTATAGCAGCCTTGCATCCAAAACCAGTCGCACATTAATCCGGGTTTCTTTACCGCTAATAATGGACTATTAAATGCATTATGTGATCTCTCAATAATGCCTTGGTAACCATTATCTCGAGCTCTCTTATAGCTGTTTCTTTTAGTTCTAAAGGTATAGCATATAATCTTAGAAGAATGCCTCATGATTCTCAATTTATAGGTTGCATACATATTCTCTAATAAACCTTGGTTTATCAGGGAATATTGGGTGGAAATCTAACAACAAAGGTTTTAATGCTTCCATCTTTTCTGTTGACAAAGAATTGTTTTCATTGAACTTTGTCTTGATTGCTATGGCAGGATTATTCGCAGAATAACACACATAAACACTCTACTCATTAATCTCTTTTTCCACCAGTAAGTTCACAGATAGTGAAATTTTTACTCATGGTTTCTAGACTTCTGGGTCTATAAATCAATTGTGATATTGTCCTTACCCTTTTGTGTTGTCACACAGAAATTCAAAAAATCTAATGCTGCCTTATACTCATGAAGCCAGTCCGTTCGTAGTAGTATCGATGTTTTCAGATTACTTATTACAAGAAGAATGTGTAAATTTCTTAATAATAGGAAGAGTAAGGAAAACCTCTGTATTCATAGTTTGACTGTTGCACCCTATAATTCCAATAATTATTATTCGTGTAATGGTTAATCTAGGATGACATCACCATTTCCTTATAAATGTTATCGTTCTTTCACAAGAATATTAAAGTCGCTTCCAGAAATAAGGCTTTCTAGTTGTGCTCCTCATAAAGCGATTGTTTTCATACAATAAATCTCCCTGCCAATTTCTGTTATCGTAACATTCTACTAAATGATGATGACGGGTCTGTAAACTTAAGTAGACACACCATATATAAATCAGAAAATACAATACTGGTAAAACATTTTAACTGTACTTGGTAAATATTTAGAACAGCAATGTATGACTTGCATGGAACACAAGTGACACTGAGTAAGATAGCGTAGTTGTTAGCATACTAGACTTGCATTCAGGAGGGTGATGGTTCAAACCTGTGACCGGCCATTCAGATTTAGGTTTTCCATGATTTCCCTAAATTGCTCCAGGCATATACCGGCATGGTTCTTTTGAAAGGACAAGACCGATTTCCTTCCCCATCCTTGACACAGTCGAAGCTTGTGCTCCAGATCTAATAACCACGATGTCGACGGAACGTTAAACCCTATCTTCCTCCAGTCCTTGGAACGTAGATGAATGTATTACATCGCAAAATGCTCATCTAAGCAACCCCTTTAACTTGCCTGCTTCTTAAAGTCACATTTAAGCCAATAAATTTACTATGCGGTAATATTATCTGCGCAAGGAATGTACTTTCGATGGCCTTAAGAGTGTATTAAAATGTGTAAGTGTTTAAACCCGTGCCTTCAGCATGGGATTCAAAATGGCGGATTGTTCAATTTGCACTATATATATATAGAGTGCTTGACTGCTCCAGTAGCTGCGCATGCGCTCGAAAGCCTGTCTTTTTAGCGCTTAGAAGTAGCAGCCTGGCAGCTGCTTAATCAAACCTAGTCTCCGAAAATCCACTTTACACGATCAAACAATTTGGCAAACTAACTTGTGTAGCGAACGTCTGACCGTGTTCGGTGCTGTTTTTGCCAAGCACGTATCTTGTTTGCAAGAAATTTTGATTGATAGGAGAGTTTGACAAGATGGTAGGCGTTGTTTGTTTCAGTGACTGGCCGGATATGTTTAGTGAAAAAATATTTTATTACCATTCATCTAACTGTGTCGTGAGTTTCCACAACTACACTATGTAATCTACAATCGAGTATAAAAACAAAATAGCATTCACAATTATCAAAATGGTAGAAGTATCACATCTTTTCCAGCCATGTATTACATAGTAAGAGGTAATGAACAGAATCAATATTTTACGTATAACATACGATCGGGAGTGCAATGAAATAAAATAAATGGCATTTCAACTGACATTAGAAGGGCAAGTACTTGCGTCTTCATTTTGATGGTGAATGTGAAGTAACTCTTTAACAAGTTATTGAACGCTTCACCAACCATCTGCAAAAAATCGATGACATATGTTCTTTTTTCCATTAGTAGGTTTTCATGTGTATATTTCTCATTTTAAGCCATTCTCTGGATCATCGTCTTGTTTTCCTATTTTTCGTTAAACACAGGTCCAGAATCATTGTTCGAAATGCTTTATCTGCATTTACAGCCATTCGCTTTAGCGCCAAAATACAGATTACTTGATAAGCGTCTGCTTCAAAAGTAAGGTTAAACTAACAAACTTTCTTGGTACGTTTGACACATCTGTTGCTAGAGGAAAGCGAATTTAACAGACAAGTTTCCTCTTTTACAAGGGCCTTAAGAAGAGTTTAAAAGTTTTACTGGCCATTTGAAGAAAGTTGCTGTAATCATTGGGTTCTGGGAGAAAATATTTCCGAACTTATAAATATATGGATAAATCTCTCTCTCGTTTTAAGCCATCCTCTCGACCAGGTCTTGTTTTCTTCTTCTTTAAACACAATATTAAAGTCATTGCCAGGACTGCTTTGTCAGCATTTGT
This sequence comes from Schistocerca cancellata, assembly GCF_023864275.1. NCBI lineage: Eukaryota > Metazoa > Arthropoda > Insecta > Orthoptera > Acrididae > Schistocerca > Schistocerca cancellata. The sequence continues at coordinate 761,219,447 of NC_064626.1, forward strand.
GGCCATTCTCACGACTGTCAAAATATGTATATGAACAGCATCTGCTTCAAAATTAAGTGAAACTGACAAACTTTGTTTCTACGTGTGAGGGCTTGTTGACAAATCCGTGGCTGGGGAAGGGTGCATTTGACAAATAAGTTTGCCAGTTTTCGGGGCTTTAACACGGGTCTTGCACTTCCGATTTTTTGGTGTTCTGTGCGTGCATCTACGTATATATCAACAGGCTCGACAAGTGTGACGAAACAGTCACAGTGATAACAATAACCAGTGCGCGCTACCCTTAATGAACATAGGATGTGATTTGCATAGAAGCATTGATTTGTGATTTACGTAGAGGCATTGATTTGACTAGTATTGCCTCTAAGTCTGCAGAAATTAAATTGAGAAATGTTTTTGCAAACTGCTTTTTATTTTTTATCCTAAACTTTAAGGCATAAAGCAAATAGGGTCATTCCATCTCAAATCAACTAACAGTCTGAACCTTGATATCTCAGATTTGGATGAATTTTTTTTTCAGGTAATGTACCCACTAACACTAGTTTAAATTTGAAATTTCAAAATTTTCTGAGCTTTGGTTTTCGAGTTTCAAGGATTTAAAAAAAAAAAAACTACGTTTTTGATCAGTCAATGATTGTTTTAAAATGCTGTAGCTCAAAAACTATACAACCTAGAGAGCTCAAACTTGCATCATTGTTTTCCTCTATAAATTCCCTTCAATTTGATATGTAACATGACTATACTACCTAAATATGAAAATTTTAAACTATTCCAAAAAAAAAAACATTTTTTATAATTTCCAAAATACGTCCCCTCGGAGTTTTTTTATAAAAATTATATGTGTTGTCCAGTCTAACTGACTAAATGCATGCAAAATTTCAAGATGGGATCTCAATGGGTTCTTGTATAAAATAATAGTTTACTATCACAATACACACTAGTGAGGTGAAAAGCAGACTATTTCTATGCTATGAATACTAAGGTAGGCCTATGTAATTCTAACAAACTTAAACTGTGTTAGCCTTTTTATGCAACATTACCCTCTTATTATTTGTTAATTCATTAAATGATATTTTAATGCGAGAATAAAATATATAAAAAATAATAACTTAAGAATCTTACAATTTTGTATGACATTCTCTTTTAATTATAAAAAAAACGTGAGATTTTCATATAGGGTCAATGCTCTAGTTTTGGCCACTACCCCACTTATGGCCACCTTGATGTAACAGGGAAGCTATACTGCATCATTTCATCATATATTATAAATGGGAGGGAAAACTAAAACATCTGCAGTAAGAATATTGCACAACAGAAGACTATGAACTATCAAAGAATACTTACTTCCCCAGTTTAGTGACTCAAAAGCGATTGTGGGAACACAAAAGTTTCACTCATATAAACCCTGCACAGAAAGGAAAATTACTGTCAAGCCTTATCGTTTTAGTGTAGACGAGTCTCTTGAATATGTGACAACACTGAACCAAATAACACCGTCACATATGGAAAATATTACTGCTGGTTTTGTGACAGTAGCATATGACGATTATAGGTGGATAGGATGCGCTGAAGAAAAATACAATGACATGTACCGAGTAAATTTTTTACACCCAAAGGGTCCAGCCCAGGCTTTTTACTATCCACAACCAAGAGATATATTAGATGTCCCAGGAAACACTCTTTTACAAACAGCGAATCCAACAACAGCTACGGGAAGAACCTACATGTTAAGTGCTAAAGAAATGAAGTTGTCTTTCCTTGTTTTGGAAAAATATCTTAAAGGTCATAAAAGAAGCACGTTTAAATTATGTTACACTTACCCTCACTAAACCCTAAGTTGTATAAATACAATGTGTATTAACTTTGTAAATACCATTTGGTATTCGAAATACAGTTCTATCCATGCAGATATCAATAAGTTAATCTTTTTCCCATGTGAAATTACTTACATGCCAATTTCTAATATAAGGAACTTGTTGTAAATGGTTACAAATAACACCTGGAAAACCAAGAAAAAGATAATCTCTGCCATTTACAACTAAGGATGAAGGTGAGTGGCTTTATTGAAAATTTTAACTTGTAGCACATATATTACCAGTTAAAATGTGTTCACGACCTTCTGATGCATAGTTAAAAGACTCATGAACATTAAATTAAAACAACACTATATCATTTAATGAATTGACAAACAATAAGAGGGTAATGTTGTATAAAAAGGCTAAGATAATAATTTAAGTTTGTTAGAATTTCATAGGCCTACCTTAGTATTCATAGCGTAGAAATAGTCTGCTTTTCACCTCACTAGTGTGTATTGCGATAGTGAAATATTATTTTATACAAGAACCCATTGAGATCCCATCTTGAAATTTTGCATGCATTTAGTCAGTTAGACTGGACAACACATATAATTTTTATAAAAAAATCCGAGGGTTTGTATTTTAGAAATTTCAAAAAATGTTTTTTTTGGAATAGTTTAAAATTTTCATATTTAGGTAGCATAGTCATGTTACATACCAAATTGAAGGGAAATTATAGAGGAAAACAATGATGCAAGTTTGAGCTCTCTAGGTTGTATAGTTTTTGAGCTACAGCATTTGAAAAGAATCATCGATTGATCAAAAACGGAGGTTTTTTTTATTTTGAAATCCTTGAAACACAAAAATCATAGGTCAGAAAAATTTGAAATCTCAAATATAAACTAGTGTTAGTGGGTACATTACCTGAAAAAAAAAATTCGTCCAAATCTGAGGGGTCATGGTTCAAATCGTGTAGGCCTAGTACAATTGGTTGATTTGACATGGAATGACCCAATAGCATTTTCTACGGGTTTAATCCGGCACTGCATTATCCAGACACTGCATCATTTTCTCCGAAATTGTAGGGTAGTCTTTAACAGTATCTATATCTTGACAGATTTAATCGAACGCATTTAATTCAAGTCTTGCACACACAATTCCACAGCTGCTTCGCACCTGTAGCACGTAACTCCACACACTGTCCTTTGGACAAAACAACCTGAGTTACACTATTTTTGCATTACTATATATTGTCTAACACATCTAATCACTTTCTTGCGACATATAAGACATTTCGTTGGCATCAAATACGCGTTATTTACCGCGCGATTAGCAACTTGGCCCATGGTCTTGCGGATTAACAAGAACTTGTAAACACGCCCGCCATCTTTCCTTATCGGTGGCATTGACGTGTTTACATGCTAAGTAAACGTCACTAGAGATAGCCAATCAGAGTCGCAGAGGGGATGGCAAACAGACCGCTGTAAGTTTAATTGACATGTGGTTGCTATGACAGTTTCGTGTACCGTTTTACCGGTGTGGAAGAGGTGGTGACAGTGCCATCATTGTTATTTATTGTATCGGTGCATGTTGTGAACGGGGATTGTGGGAGTCATATTGTTTTCTGACGGTACTGTCTGAGGAGCCCCGCTGATCTAGCTTCTTGTTATTGTCGGTGTTTCGTTGCGGCGACAGTCTCCCTTTCCTTAAATAGACTTTTTTCATATCAAGAGAATATGGATGCAGGCAAGACACTTGAAGGCGTGGGAAAGGTTGGCTTCGTGGGAGCCGGGAATATGGCACAAGCTATCGGAGGAGCACTCCTGCGGACTGGTAATTTTATTCAGCAGTCACTTTTAAGCTATAGAATCAGTTAGCATAATATTCAGTTGGTTATGCTTTAGTCTACTGTATAGAAAATTAAGCACCTTTATTGTGCCTGTCACAATATTTACATGACACCTTCCGCAATTTTGTGTCTACAATTTGAGGATAGCAAACATAGATTGTGCTTACGGAGAACCAGATAGAAAAATGCTATCGTATACATGCATAAAGGTTTTCTGTAAAACTGTCATCTCGACCACGCTACAACAATAGGACAACCTGTTACAAGCACGTTTTGTCGGTTCAACACATTGTCACACAAGGGAGATTTCTAGTAGTGCCTGTTCCCATATCCATGAATGATTCCTTTGGAAAACGAACGATAATGTGAAAACGACAAGATGGTTTTAGAGGCAGTTGAATGGGAAAATTAGTGCCCATTTCTACAAATCACAGACCATGAAAATAAAATCAGAGAGATTAGAGCCCACACAGAAGCATACTGACAATCCTTCTTTCCACGAACAATACGAGACTGGAATAGAAGGGAGAACCGATAGAGGTACTCAGGGTACCCTCCGCCACACACTGTCAGGTGGCTTGCGGAGTATAGATGTAGATGTAATCTGCTTGATATGTGAGTCTACTAATGAAATTGGTAAACACTGTGGCTCTGTACCTTAGGCATACAGTGACTACTGTTGTGCACCCTATATGCCATCTAACATTTTTGTTATTTAACCCTGTTTACAGATATTCATGGAAAGAAATACAGTTATGCAGCCTTTTGAAACATGTTTACCCCATATGCCCAAAAGTCCTGTTTGAGAATGACATGTTTCTGATGTGTCTGCCATTTTCTTCCACATAACATTAAACACTTTATTTCAGAACATTTTCAGAAAAAAACTGATTTAAAGTGCAGCCTGACGTCTAGGTTATGTTGGAAGATGATGATTTGGTAGAGAGCTGGCGAAGCCTAGTATGTGAATCCCAGATAAAGGCTGTGATAAGTTTATTTTTGTGCTATATTTAAATGCACTTTTCTTCATAAAAACTAAAAACACAGTGTAAATTGTTATAACATGTATTGGATAACAGACAACTTGATAAATTTTGACTAACTGTTCTGTTCATATTACACAGATTTTTAATTTTTCCTTTTTATTGAAAGTTGATAGCATCCTCTGAAATAATTAATAATACATAAATGCTTAGTATGAAGTAGTTGACAAGAGCAGAAGCTTAGAAATTTCAGAACTGGAGCACTGAATTTTTAAAGTATGTTTTTTTTTTTTTTTTCAATTTTCATGCATGTATATGAAGCGGTCTAGAAGTAATGTCCATAGTTATGTGAGTAGATTAACAAACGTCAAAATATATTATTAGTATATTTTACAGAAATTGATGTGTTCCCCAGTGTTTAACTTCACATAGTTTGCATCCCTGAAGGCTCTCTCATTGTGAGCGAATGAAACCAAAATGCAGCACACCGCTATAAAGAAGAAAGCTCTGAGAATCAGCTAAGTTTTTGTGATTCACAGATAAATGGTTTTGGCAACAAATGAGCACTAAACTTGTATTAGGCTAAGCTATTTTGTTTAATCACAGTCATATGTAATCAACTCAGAGAAATCTGCTGGAAGTTTTTTGACAGTTGAACCTTGTGAAATAATAGTTTTCATAAACATTTTTGGCAATTTCCTGTGTACCAGTTCATTGCTAACTGCTCGTGGATGTCCACTTATGTCACCATCATAAGCATTTGTCCTTACACTCCTGAACAAATGACACGATCGATGCACCGTACCCTTGTGTGTTAGATTCAATGCCTGTGTGGCACAAATTCAAAAGGAATGTCAATAACTATGACTTTTTTGCAACTAAAAAGTATATTATATAAAGTATTCTGCATTTGACTGGTTACTAAATTGTAATACTCAGTTTGAGTGGATTTCTTAGTGCTGCATCTCTGCACATACTTAGTCTCAGTAGCGGCTGTTTTCTTATCTTACTACTTCCAATGCTTCATGAAAACAAAGTTTACTTTGTGGAAAACCCTCTTATTATTTTATGGGAACAGTTATTGATGTGTAATTTTTTGCAAGTTAGTGGCATAAAACGACGTAGCAAACATACTGGAAGGGAAAAGGATAGATTAAGGGAAGCAGATTTTCACTGGCTTTCTCCAATAACACAAAATACTCCACCCACATGGCTTGTGTAGCATAAGTTTGATCAAAATAATGACAACTTGTGAAAAGACATGTCAGTATGTAGCCACAGAGAAATGCACCTTGAAGGGAGTCATCATTCTGTGTCTACTACAATCCTGACATGCGGAGAGTACTGAAGAGTATACTGTACTTCTCTCTCTCTCTTTCTTTTTTACCAAATGTGACTTGACAATAGGAGATTTTTTGCTATCATAATATGCATGGTATTGGGTGTTTAAGCAAAGTAAGCCGACTGCAACTTTAACATTATACGTCAGTTACGAAATGAAGCTAGACTTGCTCCTTTTTTCCCCTCATGTACAAAAGAAGAAACTGTTGGCCCGAAAGTTGGTGGATATATGTATCAGTTGCACCGTACAGCTGTTAATTTTCAGTTCCAGGTTACTCATAAAATTCATTCTTTTTTCTTTTAATTGTGTGTACTATGTTCTTAGTATCCTTTTTATTTTTATGTGATAAAATGTTATTAAAATTTTTTTTGCAGGTCTATTGAAAGCAAGCAACATCTATGTATCGTCCCCCTCAAATACAAACAAAGGACCTTGGATTCAATTTGGGACGCACACTACAACAGAAAATGGTACTCAACTATAGAAACTTTTTGTTATAAGTGTTATAAGTATGAATGATCGTTGTTTCAGTCATCAGTTCTGAGAGTGATTTCATGAAGTTCTCCATTCCTGTCATGTATCAGATATTGTTTACACATCAGTAGCTGGTGCATCACATATTATCTATCTCTCCTGTATCCTCAAATTCAGTCTTGTCTCTGTGATTCTTTCCTTCCACCATCCCTCTAACTACTGTGCTTTGCTAAACCTGATGATGTAATATGTGCCCTACCATTCTCTCTCTGTGATTAGTTATATTTGTGCGTTTTAAGTTTTTGTCATTGTTTCTTTGTAAAACAGCTTCATTCTGTCCTCGTTCAAACCCACTGATGTTTAGCAGTCTCCCGTAATACCACATTTCAAACAATTTCAATTTCTTTCTTTCTCATTGACTATGTTCCTTAGAATAATTTGCTGAAGGAGATAATAAGAAAAAGTTCATTAGTGTAGCAGTTAACTTCATTCAACCATTGAGTATGTGCAACAAATGCAGTATCATACATTTAGTACTGTTACCAGTTACAGAGAACAAATTTGTTTCATTTAAAATTTTTGTATAGGCTAACATCTACAATTAAAAGTCTGTTAAGTTACAAGCAAAATTTTAAACATTTAGAAACCTTCAAACAAATAGCACATAAATATGCAAATTTTGCATCTGAAAGTGTTAATATGATGATTATATTTGTTACTGCGTATTTAGAATTTGGGTGTAGTAATGAACTTTCCAAAGTTTCTCTGTTGACTTTGTGAGAAACTTAGATAAAAACTTTTATGTTTTTAGCAATGTATTTTATCTTTTGACATTTTGGTTGCAAAAAGAAAAACCAGGGATGGAATAACAAAAGTGATACTAGAACCATAAGTCGCGAACAATGTGAATATAAGTAGGACTACATTTCAAACCATGTGTCATCAGATGGTAAAGAAATTATGCAGCCTGTAACAGTCTCAAACCACTTTCTAAGTTCAAATTTTTGTATGTGAGTTATTGACAAAGTAGGAAAGCACACAGTGGAACAGGTACAAAGTAGAAAAACAAATAAGAATTTGAGTGACAATGGAAATTGCATCATACCAAATGATTAACAAGTTCAGAATTCTGTAAAATGAAAATGAGATCAACAGAGACAAAAAGACAATTATTTGAGGAAATGCACTAAAAAGATGTTTTAGGTATGAAAAAACTAAAAGGAAAAGACAATCTCATTTGGAACAAGGCAACTCGTCAAAAGATGTTGAGAACTTACAGTGAACTGTAAATGGAGGATGAGAGACCATGAGAAGTGAAATAAAAATATTTAGACATGTCTCAGAGAGGCAGTGACACTAGAGTAATAATTTTTAAGAGAAATAACTTAAGAACATGAAAAAACACACTGATGTTGTTTGGGTGCATACAGATTTCATCAGTTATTGTGGCAGACGCCACTGAAACTAACAATAGACAGGAAATCATACATGCTTTTCAGGATTTTACCAAGTGTACATGAAATAGAATTTAACCACATGCATTTTGCTTGCAACGTCATACTGTTTGCCTTTACCAGAGATAAATTTCAAAGATGATTTGAAGCACTTATTACTGAAAGTAGGCCTAAAATTATGACAAGACTTAAAATGTGTATTTAAAGCATCAAAAAGAAAGTAATACAAATTAACAGTGGCCATAGATCCTGCTGATGAACTCTTGTGTGTATGATATGTGAAGACAATTGGATGGACAGGGAAAGAAATAAACAGAAGAGCACATGTGGCCTGGAGTGCTTTTAGTTGGCTGAAATGCTCTTATGGTGTCGGTGGCTCTTCCACATTGTGCTGATGTTGACATTTCATTTCCGTTGGTCATAGCCAATTGGGTGATAGTATACGGTAGCTAGTGAGAATGGCTGAATTTAATGACTTGTTTTGGAGGAAGGTATTAATTGATTTCCTATGTTTTCAACGCGGAGAGTGAGAGATTGACGATTATTGATGTGGCTATTATAGGTTGAGGTTGTTTACTGGTTTTGTATTTTTTTTGTTTGTAGTATTGTTTGTTTCTTAGGATATAGCACGATTTCTTGGTATACTGTTACATATTACAATGTTCTAGTTTTGTTGTGAGTTGGCAAAGCCAACATATGTGACTGGAGGAAAATTGACTGTGGAGACACAGTGATCTGTAGCCTAGCCTGAGGTCTAGGTTGGCTTGAAATGTTAGTTTGGTTGCGAAGTGGCAAAGCCAGTGAATGTGAGCATATGAAAACTGGTTGTGGTGATGCAGTGATTTGCAGCGTAGCTTGATGAGTGCTTCTAAACCTTGTGGGGTACTCTCAGAAAGTCTTGATTTGGCAAGGTGGTGGTTAGGCAAGAACCTAAGGTTACAGTTTAACTGTACAAAGTATTTGTTTATTCAACAGCATTCTGCGCAGCATATTGCATTATGCTGCCACAGAATTTCACACACTCAACATGATGAAGACATTTATCAATGCTATTTTGTCATTGGTTCTGCCATCTTGTCTGTTTACCCAACTTATGATTCATCATCTCCACTTTCTATCGTTCAATGCACAAACAGTTACCAACTGCAGCTTGCACCAGAAAAGCCACTGAGATTGTAAGTGCAACTTCGCCCTTTAGGTAAACTAAACAGGCTTTTCGAAACTGTTTCAATGTATCTGAAAAGGGAATTTTTGCAGTTACTGTATATTGTCAATTTTAACTTATGGTAAGGAAACATAAACTTTGAATGCGAAAACCGTTCAGAAACTGAGCGTTGCTCAGTGAGCCATGAAGAGATGAATATTGTGAGTTGCTGGGAAAGTCACAAAAAATAAAAGAGAGGAAAAAAACACACAAATGTAGGATGATATGAGGAACAAGGAAGTTCTTAACTGGATTCCAAGATGAAAGGAAAGATTGAAACAAGAATCTGATGGAATGTGAATAAATAACATTAGACTATGTGGAGGAGCATAACTGATGTGTATAACTGAAGGCCATAATACTTGTATTATTATTATTATTATTATTATTATTATTATTATTTATTAACTTACTTATTTTAAACACTATTGACAATGTGATGATCATTTAAAAAGGTTATTAGTATGGTCTCAGAGAACTTGAACTATTCTGCAGGTGTTGAGTAACAAGTTTTGTACAGTTGCTGACAAAGGAATGTATGCATTCTTGTGTTCTGTAAACTTTTTCACTGTTTGTTTTGGTTTAATGTGATGTTCAGTATTACCACAGGGTTGATGTCATAAATTTATGTTTCCACATTTCATTTGCTGGGTATTTGGCCATCTTATTGCAGGTGGTTTACACATTGTGTGTGCTGGGAACAGAAATGGCTAGGTGAAAGACAATTTCCTCAGCTTTGTTGTTCATCTGTATATTAGTTCAGTTGAAAATGGTTGTTTTATGAGTTATACAGCAGGAAATTATGAATCTTGTATTTCATAAAACTGTGAGAGGACCGTATGTATTGTTTTGAGGCTGGTGCCCCTATTTATGGTATATTATTTTGTCTACCTTGTGCAGTTTCAAAATAGGAGTGCACCAGAGTTTTACATGTGTATGTAATGTCATATGGTTTCGCTATACTTCCTACAGCTATCTCCTGTTCCTATCCCATTTAGGATATACATATGATGTAACTTAAGTCATTATTAGAAATCTTTGTCTTTCTGCATGCCTGAGATTGCATGTTTCACACGCAGGTCTTTTCTAATCCATATTACCATCTTAGTGTAATGTTTTTCAACTTTAGACCCTGCTACTGTTCCACATGTTTTTGGCAGATGGAGCAGTATGTAATGTATTCCTATTGATTCCTGGAATGAGAAAATCCTGCTCCAGTGCCAATGTTACTTTCCATGCAGCTGTTGGCTTCCTGGCCCCTTTCTCATCTGGTATGCTGTTGCTGGTTTAGCTTGATGGATGACCTTTGACAGAATTCCCTGTGTTTTCCTCTGGATTGCTTTCAGAGTTATCCAGTTACAGATGTGAGAAGTTTAGACTTCTAAAGTGAGCCAGTCAGGAAGATATATTTTGTGACAGGTTTCTGTGGTGTTATGCCGTAGTTGTCCTCTTTGGAGCATGCCTAAATACTTGAAGAGCAGATGTGGAAAAACATCTAAATGTCAAGAGAATAAAAAAATGTAACTCTTTTGTGTATAGTTTGGTTGTATCCAAAAACTTGAGATGAGGTTAAGACACACAGAATTTTGCTGCTGCCCATCTCATCACTGCAAAAAAAATCGGACAAATTAGAAAATAAATAAATTACTGAGTAATAGGGAACTGGTTCCGAGTACCATTAATACAGAGTCACTAAATTTTATTTGTGGTAACACAAGGACAGCAATATGGCAGTGATTCTGCAACTAGTATAACTGTTGTAACAGCAACCATATCACGTTTATTTTACATTGTTTACAAAAGAATAACAAAATTAAATTAACGGGGCAAGAAAGGTCCGTCAGTATTGACTTATGTTTCGTACACCACTTCATTCTTGGGATCAGATGTTGTGAAGTTTACTGTAAAACTCCTTGTGCTGTTGAAGAAGAAATGGCAACATTGTCAACATGTTGTTTTCTAATGAATAAACATGGCTGGTCTCTCAGATAAAGTACAGCATGGCATATGTCAGCCATAGTCTTTCCTCTTTTAAATGTGTTGATATTTTTTCATTCTTCTGTTTCAGAATAAGAATGTTTAGTAACTATTGGAACAATGGAAAGTCCAGGTAGGTCTGTTAATCACTGTAAAGATGACATGTTGAGTTATGAGCAGGCACAACGAAGAGACAGTTACACATTAAGCCTGGCTGGAGATAAGCACTCGTGCATGTGTGAGAGGTGTGTTTGCCCGCATGCGCCTCTGTGTGTGTGTGTGTGTGTGTGTGTGTGTGTGTGTGTGTGTGTGTGTGTGTGTGTGTGTGTGTGTGTTCCTTTTCTGAAGAAGGCTCTGGCTGAAAGCTTAATGTGTAACAGTCTTTTTGTTGTGCCCATCTTCAACTCAGCATGTCATCTTTATGGTGAATAGCAATCTGTCTTCTGTTTAATAGGTATTTGAGATGGATGCATATGAGGCACTTTGATCATACTGCATTTGGAGATCTTACACGCGTACATTGGCAACAATGTTTCAGCAGTATCTCTAACATCAGATAAGTCAGCTGTATGCTTTGGAATTACTTAGGATGGATTCATAGCTTTAGTTGACTTAACAGCCAATTGTAAATCTTGTGGAACAAAGACGTTGATATGTAGTTCTTGCAAGTCCGAGCCAAATGGTGTGCTTGTGTTACAGAAAATATTTTTACTACTGTTGAGATATATGCTTTGTCATCCCTGATGAGCTTAAACTGTTCTCTTGAAATTTTTGCTTCGTAAGCCAAATTTCCTTCAGTATTGTAGTTTTGTTCCTGCCTTTTATACATAGATGTGTCCTCCAACACTTCATTATGGATAAGAGTGTGATGATGGTTGAACAGTTCTTATTATAAATCCTTAGGACTGCTAAATCCATGTATATGCCATGGAAACTAAAGCTTTTTCGTAATCTAGGTAGGCCATTAAAATTAATTTTTTATCTGCTGCTGGCTCTATTATGACAATCTTTGATGACTTGCTCTTTGCAACCATAAGATTACTGTGTACAGTCCCTCTTCTGCCAGTGCTTTGATTTGCTTCAGGTATCTATACATCATCTTGCTTGTACTTGATGCATTGCATATGATAAGGTTGTTGATGCCATTGTCAAAGTCACCTCTTACGTACTGGTGTGATTTCCTCTTTCTCGCATGTGTTTTGTTCTTGTCTCCTCATTTTTACTCTAGGCATAGTTTACATCATGTCCACATGGAAGAGCAAAAGCAGCCTTATTACTGTCATCACCATTATCATTTATTTTGTTAGCTGGCCATCTGAGAGCCACAGTAAGCTTAAAATCCTCATGACAAATGTTCTCATTTATTGTTTATTTGTCTAAGCCAGATGTTTTGCATCAATACATCGTAGCACAGCACTTATCTAACAATTTTGCACTGGTTGCAGTTCCTCATATCAGAAATCCCAAATGTCACTATAGCTTTCTGAGGATGTTTCTATCTTGTATGCCTTCTGGTTGTATGCCAAATTCCTCTAGATCATTTTTAATGTTAATGCACTAAAATATTCTTATGTTTGGGCTAAAATCAAAGATATTGAAGATGCATTTAATTCCTTTGGGTGGTCATGACGATGATCCCGTGTTTTAGGGTGCTAACCGGCAAGGACATCTTTGCCTTATCCATTTGGAGTTACTTATTCTTCGTATAAGGCTGTAAAACCAAATCCATATTTTGTTTAGATTTATTATGTAGATCCCATTTTTATAATTTGGACACAGTATATTATGTTAAGATATTTCTCTACAATTGGTGAGGTAAACCAGTGTGGCTTACTTGAGAGCACCTTGTGTATCTGTCAAATTTTTTATACCTTACCACTGTCCTCACGACATCTGTAAACCTATTTTGATCTTTTTGCCATTAGAATGTAGAGTGCTACAGAGCTGATCAATTTGTTTCCTTTGATATCCTGCCAGAATGAATGAGGAAGCAACTATTTACAAAGATCACATACATTTTCTTTCCAGAAGTTTCTGAATTCAGAATACAGCTTAAACAACAGATTATGTGTGTTGTTGCTACAGCCCCCTTAACCCAAACTGTGTGGAATATTCATCTGATGTTGCATATTAATGACTTTTATAGTAAGTAATTAGAAGAAAAGAAGAAAACAAAAACCTGATATGAAGGAGCAAAGCTGTAGGATAAAACACTGAGAAGAACCGCGCGCGCGTGTGTGTGTGTGTGTGTGTGTGTGTGTGTGTGTGTGTGTGTGTGTGTGTGTAGGGCTCTTAGATAGTGATTGATATTTATTCCCAGCTTCTTTAAAGAATTCACTAGAACAGACTTTAATTCAACTTCTAAAGCACAAAAATTGAAATTCACCCACAGTTGTAGGTGTCTGTAGCCAGGATATTATTTATGGGCACAATAAATAGATGTTACTACCTCTGGAGTTGTAAATGAGCAGTGTAAGACTGAGAGTTAGATTTAGATTGTATGAAAACTTTGAAAGTTGTAAATGTTCACAAACTAACCTGACATTTGATTTGAACAGTTTGTTTATTTTTAGGGGAACCCCTTAGAAATTCAGTTTTGACTGTTTCTTTTTGATATCAGTACAGTATAAAAGTGATGAAGTTTTGGTATTGTTTCCTAGGTGTGTTGCTTCTGTATTTTGTTAAGCTGACACATTTTATATTTTGTAACTAAGATTTATATTAGCTTCTGAGTCTTTCACAAAATGTGCAGAACACAGTTTGAAGCAACTGTATGATGATCATTGTGCTTCAGTGAAACGACGCAGATTTCTTCATTGCTTGTGTTCAAATGGGGTTTCTGCTGCACACCAAGACACAGATGAAGATCTGAAAGATGGATATGAAGAGGATTCACCAGTATCACATTTCAGTCATGGTTAGAATGTTGTGATTTTTGCTTTGTCATGTTCTGAACTGTCCTGAAGGGAAAATTTATGAGTGTCAGATTTTCATTTTTTGTCATTATTTAAGTAATTGTATTTTTCACAGTAACTACAGTTTTATGAGTTGGGATTCCCCCAGAGAAAGTGGCTGCATAGCTTAAAAAAGGTGTGTGTGTGTGTGTGTGTGTGTGTGTGTGTGTGTGTGTGTGTGTGTGTGAGAGAGAGAGAGAGAGAGAGAGAGAGAGAGAGAGAGAGAGAGAGAGAGAGAGCACAGATTTCTTCATTGCTTGTGTTCAAGTGGCTAGTCAAATCTGGTGATAGTGGATTTTTCAGTAACAGAGGTGCCATCCGTGAAAAGGGGTACAGTTTTTGAATCTGGTATCAGCTAATACCCTACTAACTCAAGTTGTTATGAAGTTATTTATGGATGGAATATTTTTTCCAGGATGAAAAGAAGTCTACCATAGATAAACAATATGTACTTTAATTTTAAAAACTGTATTAAGAGAACTTTCATTAACAGCCAGAGAAGACATTTTTGTTACTTTTTGGTTATGTTACATAGAAAAAAGATAAGCCCTAAAATTGATACCAGTGAGATAAAATTTCTTCTAAGCCTGTATGTAATGTGTTGATAAAGAAGATTAACACTTCCTTGTACAGACAGATAAGTAACTAGGATCAACTCTCAGTGCTGAATTATCTGAAAGCCTAATCTGTAAGCGAATTTCAATAGAACAGTAAATTTTGCGGTCATGATGTGTTACGATATCTAAGGAATGTTTAGCCACATGATCTTTAGGCAACTAATATTTAAGCTCAGAAGTAGATTAAGTTTTGGAATTAAGTTAAATCTTAGTGCCCTTGGTTGGGAGCTTAAAGTTGTCTGTGGTGTGTGATAAAATAGATCAATGCTCAGCTGTAGGAGCTAATTCCAGGTATCACTGTATAGCAGTGAGTGAAAGACAAATTCTGAAGCTGTAACAGTTTTAAGAAATACTGATTATCCTGCTTTAGCAGTGACAGTTCTTTATTACTGCATTTACATTGTATTCCTCTGTTTTCCCTTTATTTCTTGATCATATTGCCTTACGTACTCAGTTGGTAATTCTTGGCCTGTATCTGATGCAAAAGCTGTAATATTAAAGTCAGGGCAACCTCATTTTCCATTTTTGGTACCATGTAGATCTGGCAGATGAGGAGAAAGACAAGTACTCAGTATGTTTCTCTCATGTAAATTGTTTTATTTTTTTGAAGTAGTCTAGTCACTCCTATGTATGAGACTACATTTTGCTTTACTCTGTGGGCATGAAGGGAGAGGTTAGGAAGAGGGAATGCCATAAATCAGAGAATATGTTAATTAGACAAAAGTTTTGAAATATTTGAAAAGAAGATGAAACCGACGATAGCTGATGTGTGGTGAATGGCCCCCTGGGATGGTTCCAGTTAGACACCTGAGGGCATCTGGCTAGTGGGTGCTAACAGTCCTATGACTGGATCCAGTAGTAGGTGCAGCTTGCAGAGGCTGCCAGCTGGTGTGGAGAGTGCATTAGAGCTGAGGCTGGAGTAAGTCAGGATCATAGTTGAAGTGTAGCACGATGCCAGAGGTGGACGTGTTGGAGGCCCAGTATGATGTAACCGGTCTAACTTCAGGTAATGAGAGACAAGTCTCCGGTGCAGTGATCTTTGGCTTGGCTGGACAACCAGATATATGTGTCCACTTGGTGGTGTTGGGCTGGAAAGCCCCACTCTTTGACATGTACTCCTGAAAAGTGCTGTCCCAGGTGCTGGAGTGGAGCAACCTGGCCCATTATAAGGCAGCCTGCAGAGTACAGTATGCTGATGTAGTAGAATTACGTAACTGGCAGCTCTCTTGTCCAGCTGCCATGGTCCGCTTGAGCCAGTGCCATAATTCCCCCCCCCCCCTCCCCCCCACCTCCTTGGGAAGAATTTGTTCCTCCAAATTCTGGACTGCTACTGAACTGGTGAATGTACTAAAATTAAATGATTCTATTGTATTTACAGCTCTACTCGCCCACACTTAATGGGTACAGGTTGTTCTCTATTCCTCTTATTCAGTTGGAACTCGCAGCATAGTCTCTTTTGGTGCAAATCACTCGCGTCACACCTGGTGGTCGAGCCATTGGGTTGGCAGCTAATGGATTGGGAGATCAGTAGGTCAGTTAGTTCTCCAGTGAACTGGAGATAGGCAGTGCAAATGACAACCTAGATTAAGAATATTCCAGAGGACGAGGTTCTCATTACTGTGGCCTTATACTGGTACCCATTGCAATACTGTTGAATATTGTGTAATGACTGTTCTGGGCTAATGTGTGCATTGTGTGCTGCTGTTAGCTTTTTGAAGGAATTTATTATGATAGTGTCAAGGCTATCATTCAGGTAGGTTAGGTTTTTTGCTGGTAAGATTTAAAAAGGATCGTGGGCTGATGTGGCAGAGAATATGTAAATTCAAAAAGTATAGTCCTTCATATTGCCATGGGAAGCTGTATAAAGTTGGTCCCCAGGTGTCTCATTGGATTTTGTTCAGCAGTAACCAGTGTCCTGTGGTTGTAACTTTTCTGCCCCTTTTGTGCACCCTTGCTTGTAGCTAGTAGTGATAAACAGGGTATACCCAATGTGCTCCTACTTTTTAAAAGTATGCTTTGGTTACAAGGATGCCTCATGGCATGCCTTGGCATCAGCACACCCCTCCCCCAACCCCCCAAAGTTTCATTGCATGTGTGCCCCTGTCAGTTTGGACCACCATGGAAGGACACACCATTGCCTGCTCCCTCACCGACTCTCTGCTGTCATCAATCCATACAAGTGTCTAGCCAACACACAATTAAACAAACTTTCCCTCCTTCCCTCCATAACAGTTCATTTCTCGGTCAACTTTATAAAGGCTCCTGTTTCCTGTGCATTTGCTGCTTCCAAAAATAAAAATGTGGCCACAGCTGTGTCCACACAGTCAGAAAATGTGCTACTTTACTCACACTATATTCATAAAAAAAAAAAAAACATGATCTCCTGCCATCTGAAGTTTGTTGCTAAGCAAAAACAAACCTTCAATTACTACACTAACAAGACACCAGAATCAATCGTCCACCTAACTGTTGACATACTGCTGGACTGAAATCCAATCAGTCTCCAAATTAGTTCTGTACCTGTCATGTGTCAACAGTGTCTGACTGTCAGTCAGCAACCATATAGTGATATAGCCACCCCAGTGCTCCATGAATTTGTGTTATCCTGAAGGAAAATACATATACTTATAAATAAAAAAACAAAAACCCTCATTTTTCACTTCACATATTCTCACTACCATGGTACATGATGTGCACCTAATAAAATCCCCAAAATTTTTAATACAGTATCCGTTCAATGGCTGCAGAAGTGCAGCAGCACCAATAGAACGATATCATATCTGATCAATGACATTATCAAGAGCAGGGAAACTTCACTCTTTCTCGTCTCTTCTTTACATTGACCTGACTCTGAGTCTTAATGTGTGGGGAAGCTGCTTTATCAAGTGTTGTTCTGTTTTTCCTTTCTTACCTCCTCCTCCCTTTTTTTGGAACTGGTGCTGGTAATGCTGGCAAAGCTTCTGGTGCGCCCTGAAAGAATCAGCTATGCACAACATGGACGACTGTTGTCTCTGTAAGTAGTTGTAATTTCACATTTACCAGTGAGGTCATCATTGCTTAGTAGGGATCCTCATAATGAGCAAAACTCTGTAGTCTTCCCCTTTGGCGTATAACGTATTGTCAGCATTATCCATTGTCCCACATGGCATTTAGACAACTTAGCATTCCATTGCCCATTTCACTCCTGTTGTTCAAAGGGCTTCATATTGCTTCCTGTACTTGGTGCCAACTGTCTGTAATGTTCTTGCAAACTTTTGCCCAGATTCACCATCCTTCCCCTTTATGTGTTTCAATGTCTTGAACAGTGATGGCATCCTCCGATCATCTACCAATTCATTCAAAGACCCTTATTTTCTTGTGTTTTTGAATTGTATGCTGCATGTATGTATAAGGTAATAGTGTGTCCAAATCATTATGATAACTGTTGACACAGTGTCTCAACATCTTTCCTATCATCCTGTGTACCTGTTCTGATCTGACTTTTGCTTTTGGGTGTAAAACATTTGTTATTACCTTACGAATTTGCTGTAAACAATATAGTTGTTTTATTAGTTTCAACGTGAAGTTAGAACCTTGGTCTGTAATCAACATGCCTGGTGTTCGAATTGTAACAACCAATTATTGACACTTGCTTGCACAACTGTATCAGCATGTTGATTTGGGATACATTGTGTGAGAAGTAATTTACTGTTGTTAACTAATAATAATTTCCCTCTGGGATTTGCCAAAAAGAATCTAAAATGTCCAATCTGATCATCTTGAATGGTTTATTGACTTCTGGTAATGGCTGTTATGTAATATGTTGGTGACTTAACTCAGCACATTGCATGCATTGTATACTGCTTTTACATGTTGTCTCACATCCTCTTCCGTATTTGCCACCAATACTGCTTGAGTATATGCCATTCCAGGATTCTCCAAACCCTCATGCCCTGTCTTAATACTTCATTCCACAACACAGTAGGTAATACTTTGCCAGGTCTGAGTTTTGTTTGCATATGCAGCAGTCTTGTGCACAATGAATTGTGGTTGCATTGCAAATAGCTTGCAATTGGCACCTGAGCTTGCACTTTCTGCCACTCTGCAGCAGTGTGACACACTTTCATATACCATACTTACCTTTCCACTGAGGCCACCTGCCTTTCTGTGTTTTTTGCCAGATTGATGAATCACCTCAAAATAAAATTAATGGAGTTTAAATTTCCTTCATATAAATAAAACAAAAGTATGTTAAACCATATATGAAACACAAAATTTCTTCTCAGTTGTGGTCTGTTTAAATCAAATGTTGTGATGTATAGGCAGTCAGATGTTCTGCCCCTTTTAGATCTTGGCTCAATACTCAACTGAGCACATAACTGCTTGTGTCACATGAGAGCACAAATTCCTTCTCATAATTTTGGAAAACCAATACCTTATCCGTAATCTGAATGCTTCTTCAGACTCTATCAAAATTTTACTCCTTTCTTTAACAGATGAATTAGCTGCCATCCAACTTCTGAAAACTGTAGTACAAACTTACAATACAAATTTACTGATGCTTGAAAAGCTGCAGTTCCTTTTCCATATGTGGTGTTGGAAAATCCTGTGCCTTTTATTATTCTGGGGTCTCTTAGGACACCCACACAATTAATTAAATGCCCTCTGTCCTGCATTTCCTCCAGCACAAGTGACATTTCTCCACACTGAAAGTTAGATGTGCCGTGTACAGATGCTTAAAGATTTCTTTTAGGCTTAAGACATGCTTTTCCATCTCTTTTGCAAAGACATTTATGTCATCTAAATGTACCGTTCACTGCCCAGATTTTAATGCTCGCAAAACGCTAATGAATGGTGAAGTGTTGCTAGTTGTTACTGTGTCCACAATACTTTTGATAAAGCCACCTGTGGCCTCTGCCCCCCTCCAAGTCACTCTAAAAAGCACCTTGGAATTCATTTTCTGGCCACTGGATGGAGAACTCGGGTATCCTAAGATAGGACTGGTAAGTGCCACAAGTCCTCTGTAACTGTAAACTCTGGGCGTGCTTCAGTGACCACAGTGTGGCACAGTGGTGGAATGTTGTGTGTCATGGTAATGGATACTTGACTTAATCATCTAGATTGCGAGGATGGTACAAATCTCTACATAAATAGGCCCTCCATCTCAAGGTGTGCTGAAAAATGATGAGATGCTTGGCTGCTGTGGGCAGAACAGTTATTAGCAGGCAACGTCTGGGACATCTACCACAGTTACATTGTAAAAGGCTTACTCAATCATGAAGGTCTCTGACTGGGTGGACCCTTATTTACCTAACTGTTCGTGGGACGAAGATGAAACCATCAAACTTCTCCAAATCGTTGCACAGCAGAATGAGTCTCACTAGTGGCTATCAAAACCCAACCCAACAAGAGGACTTGTCATCAGTCCTCCTGATTTGGGAATTATTTCAAATACTTCAGTTTATAGTAACAGAACACAGGCAGAATATGTTTTAATAATTAATAGAAAAGAGGCAGATTTTAGAAAGCTTCACATTTTTACATTCTAAAGTTTTAAAGAGCATTACTGGGACTTTAAAATCTGTAAAGTGATTAAGGAATGGGACACTGTTGGTTGAGACATCTAGTTACCGACACCAATAAATGTCGCCGGTCAGAGATTAAGGAAGCAAAGTTAAAGTTCTTATACATGGCAAGCCATATGGGACTTAGTCTCTGAAAAATTAAATTGTTAGTAATTTGGTTATAATTAAACATCACTTGATAATAATAAGACACCTACTGATTAGTAATTGCGTGTTTCAGTTAAGTGAAAAAAAGTTAAAATATAATGAGTTTGAACCATCCACTTCCAGTACTCCCTGTGCCAGCGTCAAGACTGAAATTAACTTGACATCCACGGGAAAAAATGGGTCCATTTGAAATGACACTTTGTGCAGTGCCATTAGTGCCAAGTTTATTCTCCAGGCTTATTACGTGTTTGTAGACTGGCATGCGATGGCGATGTTGACGATAGACACATCGACGAGGCATAGTGCTTCAATGCTGTTGCGGATAGAGCTCACAGCAGAATGGTTCCGCTGGCATGCACTGCCTGCTTATATAGGGAGTGAACGACCTTGGTTACGTAATGCAGCTGATAGGGGACTTAGACTCTGCGGGCAGCAGGCAGGCGTTATCCCATACGCGTGATGTAGTTGTTCTAGCAGTGCGCGTCTGCTGGTGCGCCGGCCTGGCGCCGAGCCAAGTGGGTTGCGTAACCAGCAAGCGAAGCGCCTAGTGGGCAGTGCGGCACTATGCTTGATTAATTTTTTCAAACTGTTGCATCCTTGAGCCCCCGGTTTGCGATGTACACTCCCCGACTAATAATTTGGTTATAATTAAAAATCTCTTGATAATTATAAGACACCTGCTTATTAGTAATTGCATGTTTCAGTTAAGTGAAAAAAGTTAAAATATAATGAGTTTGAAATTTGACGTTATCCCGTACACGTGCTGTAGGTGTTCCAGCAGCACGCGCGTACGGGTAGCGGTACGCAGCTAAAAATTTACTATACTGGCTGCCATGATGATTATTTAGCAACAGCATGATGTTTTGTGCAATGGCACGGTGGGCGGTTATAGAGGGTGGATTGGTGGGTCCTACCCGTACCCGCATGCTACTAGAGCACCTACAGCACGCGTATGGGATAACGTCAAATTTCAAACTCATTATATTTTAACTTTTTTTCACTTAACTGAAACATGCAATTACTAATAAGCAGGTGTCTTATTATTATCAAGCGATTTTTAATTATAACCAAATTATTAACAATTTAATTTTTCAGAGACTAAGTGCTGTACGGCTTTCCATGTATAAGAACTGTAACTTTGCTTCCTTAATCTCTGACCGCTGACATCATCAACTGCTGAGCAGATCACACTTTATTAATAATTATAGTACAGGGTTACATCACCAGTTAGAGTTACATTTTCAGCAAGTACACCAAGTCCTTTCATCCATATATGTATTTTTTCATCATTACTAACTTTACGACAGGAGCGGGTATACAATGTAAAAGGCATATTACTATATACATAACTAGGTCTAGATTGGGCTTAGCATCTATTCCACAATGCCAGTCTACAAACATATAATAAGCCTGGAGAATAAACTTGGCACTAATGGCACTGCACAAAGTGGCATATGAAATGGACCCATTTTTTTCCGTGGATGTCAAGTTAATTTCAGTCTTGATGCTGGCACATGGAGTACTGGAAGTGGATGGTTTACTCTAGCTGTTGTCCGATGTGAGAATGCCTCTTTACCTTGATTGGAATCAGTCACCGACCGAGATTTCATCGCTTACAAGACCTGGCATTGTGGAATAGATGCTAAGTCCCAATCTAGACCTAGTTGTGTATATAGTAATATGCCTTTTACATTGTATACCCGCTCCTGTCGTAAGGTAATGATGAAAAAAATATATATATGGATGGAAGGACTTGGTGTACTTGCTGAAAATGTAACTCTTACTGGTGGTGTAACCCTGTACTATAATTATTAATAAAGTGTGATCTGTAGCGTCAGCCATTAACCGGGGAGCGTACATTGCGAACCGGGGGCCCAAGGATGCAACAATTTGAAAAAATTAATCAAGCATAGTGCCACACTGCCCACTGGGTGCTTAGCTTGCTGGTTACGCAACCCACTTGGCTCGGCGCCAGGCCGGCGCACCAGCAGACACGCGCTGCTAGAACACCTACAGCACGTGTACGGGATAACGCCCACCTGCTGGTGCCTGTAGAGTCTAAGTCCCTTATCAGCTGTGTTACGTAACCAAGGTCGTTTGTTCCCTATATAAGCAGGCAGTGCATGCCAGAGGAAGAACCATTTAGCTGTGAGCTCTATCCGCAACAGCATTGAAGCACTATGCCTCGTCAATGTGTCTATCGTCAACATCGCCATCGCATGCCAGTCTAAAAACACATAATAAGCCTTGAGAATAAACTTGGCACTAATGGCACTGCAGAAAGTGTCATATTAAATGGACCTAGCTATATGCCTTGGGGGAATATGCCTTTGAAACAGAGCTACACATCACCTTGAACTTTATGTGCAGCACCTTGAAGTTTAGCAAAGGTATTTGATGTGCAAATTATTATGAAGAGAGTAGATGGAAAACTGGTGGAATCATATTCCTTTAATTTTACATTCAGTTGCATAATGCTTCCAGGACATATCAAGGCAGGTTTCATTCATTTACACTGAGGCCTAATACACAACCCAATGCACTGTTTTAAATGCCAGCATTTTGGGCACATAACCGTAGCTTGTAAGGGAGAAGCCATCTGCAGCAAATGTTGTAAGGGTGCCCATATGGGTGCTCATCACCTGAGAAGTGCATTAATTGCTCTGGGGATCACATTGTCCGGAGTTAAGACTGCAGTGTCTGCCTTGAAGAAAGGAAGATACTGGAGCTAAAAACAGAGTGTATTCTGTATGACAAGGCAAAAAATCTATAAAACTATGCAACCTCCCACTTACACACGCCCTTCACTTGAGCTCTCAAAAAGCCTGTTCAGAAAGCCGATGTCCCTATGCAACGGAGGTTAATAGTGCTAACACTAATAACTGCATCTGTAAATACTGTTGCAGTAATGTTGTTATTGCAGAGCCTATAGCTTCTCCCAGAACATCAAAAATGGCCATGGGTGCTGCATTATAGAGCTTCCGGCATCTTGGTAGGCAGACTTCAGTAAAAAGGCCAGGAATATCACTACAACTGCCATAAACGTTTCTCACAAGGCTCCTCTGACAAACAAACCAAAAGGGAAGAATCAACCTTGGAAGACAGATCATTAATTGTCAGACCATGTAGATCTCATTCTGTATGACAGTTCTGATGATCCAGAATGAGATTTTCACTCTGCAGCGGAGTGTGCACTGATATGAAACTTCCTGGCAGATTAAAACTGTGTGCTGGACCGAGACTCAAGCTCGGGACCTTTGCCTTTCGTGGGCAAGTGCTCTACCACGTGAGCTACCCAAGCACGACTCACGCCCCGTCCTCACAGCTTTACTTCTGCCAATACCTCATCTCCTACCTTCCAAACTTTACAGAAGCTCTCCTGTGAACCTTGCAGAACTAGCACTCCTGAAAGAAAGGATTTTGCGGAGACATGGCTTAGCCACAGCCGAGGGGATGTTTCGTGCTTGGGTAGCTCGGGTGGTAGCGCACTTGCCCGTGAAAGGCAAAGGTCCAGAGTTCGAGTCTCGGTCCAGCACACAGTTTTACTCTGCCAGGAAGTTTCAGTTCCAATGATTCTCCCTCAGAGACAGTGGAATGGGAAGTCTGCCTGGGGCACCCATCTAGCCTCCAGACTAAGCCTCCACCCACTGCTTCCATTCAGATGGAGAGATAGGGTGAAAGAAAAATCTCACTGATAAAATGGCTCCCATACTAAAGTGAAACATCAGTGCATTCAGGGTGCTTGTTTAGGAACTGAAACTCCAAGCACAGGAACATCCCCTACACTTGTGCTTACAAGAAACACAGTTGAAACTTGCTGACATCCCTATGCTGTGGGGCTATACCCTACTGTGCAGGATGACTTGACTGGGGAAAGGACCAATTTGCTCTGTCCCTGATTACTGACCTGTAAGCAGTTGTTGCAATTGAAGTTCATGTAGGTCAACAGATTACCATCTGCTATCTGTATTTACCACCACAGGGTGTGGTATGTTGAGGTTTTCGGAGAGCTTATGGAACATTTCACCTACTTAGAGACTTCAGTGCCCACAGTGTATTATGGGGCTCAAACTCTGTTTGACCCAGGAATGGTGTTTTAGAGAGCCTCATGATGTCTCAGGAGCCGTGCATCCTCATCGCAGGCAATCCCACTCATTTCAATGCTGCTGTTGGGTGGATATTCGGGAATCCAAGCAGATGTTTGCGTCGTTCTCGCACGATATTTCAACAGCGTGCCTCGCTGTCTTCTTCAGGTGCTACCTGAGACTGATCCTTGGGTCGATTGAGTCCAGTATTTATGCCTGGGAGGAGCTGGGCGTTCCCTAATCGGTCCGCGCCGGGTCGAGTGTTCCATCTGTGGTCCGCGCCCGCCAGACTCGGCTTCAATGGACCCCTCCAGTCGCAGATGTTCCGACTGCCGTCGGCGCCCGTTCTGGCCGTCCTCAACGGATGTGGTTATCATCTGAGGTGTGTCAGAGCTGGTCTGAGATGTTGGGTACTCTATCTCCTGACTGTTACTATGATTTCCACTTCTGTTTCGTGCTGGGCGCTCCCTAATCGGTTCGCGCCGCGTCGTGTGTTCTGTCTGAGGTCCGCGCCCGCCAGACACGGCTACATTGTCTCTCTCTGGTCGCTGGTGTTCCCTCCGCCGTCCGCGCCCAGCCTGGCCGTCTTCTGAAGTCGAGTTCATGATGTGGGGTGTGTCAGATCTGGTCTCCAATGTCAGACACCTTGTCTCACAGCTGTTCTCTCGGTCTCCACTTCTATTTCTTGTAGAATCCCGGAGTGTCCTGCGTTGAGTTTTCACAAGCTCAAGCGCTGGATTCCAGGCAGTGCTGATTTGGTATCCCGAGTCACGGTTGATTAGATTGTCTGTGACCTTAATCTCAATGGCTTCTTTAATGACACTGTCCCAAAATCTTGAGGTGTGTGTCACAATCTTGGTGTCATTGTAAGCCATTGAATGACAAAGTTCCAGGCAATGCTCTGCTATGGCTGATTTAGTTGCCTGCCTGAGTCTGGTATGTCTCTGGTGTTCTTTACACCTGATGTTCACAGTTCTGGTGGTCTGGCCAATGTATGACATCCCACACTGGCATGGTATGTTGTAAATACCTGGCTTGCATAGCCCTAGGTCATCTTTTACATTCCCCAGCATAGCCCCAATTTTGGTGGGTGGGCAAAATATGCTCTTGATGTCATATTTCTGGAGAATCCTGCTGATCTTGGCAGAGATAGGTCCGGCATATGGCAGGTATGCCACCTTCTTTGCCTCTTCTGGTTCTTCTTCTTGACCCTTTGGCCGGTTAGCAGGTTGAAGTGCCTTCTGGATATCTCTAGAGGAGTACCCATTCCTGCTGAACACTGATTGTAAGTGTTCTATTTCTGTGGCCAGACTATCAGGATCTGACAGAGTTTGTGCTATGTGGACCAGTGTTTTGAGCACTCCATTCTTCTGTGCCGGATGGTGGCAACTGCTGGCTTGTAGGTATAAGTCAGTGTGCGTAGGTTTGCGGTACACACTGTTTCCAAATGTGCCATCTGCCTTTCTCTTCACCAGAACATCCAAGAATGGAAGTAGTCCATCCTTCTCCATTTCCATTGTGAACTGAATGTTCGGATGGCAAGAGTTCAGATGTAGCAGGAACTCATCTAACTTCTCTCTACCATGGGGCCAGATGACAAAGGTATCATCCACATACCGAAAAAAAGCACTTGGGCTGATATGTGGCTGAAGAGAGTGCCTCCTCTTCAAACCTTTCCATAAATAGGTTGGCCACCACTGGTGATAGAGGGCTGCCCATAGCCACCGCTTCTGTTTGTTCATAAAATTGACCCCCATATAGGAAGTACGTCGAGGTGAGTACATGCCTGAATAGATCAAGGAGAGCCCCATCGAACTTCTCTCCAATAAGCTCAAGTGACTCCTTCAGTGGTACCCGTGTGAAGAGAGACACCACATCGAAACTAACCATGATGTCTGTGTCTGTGATGTGTTGCTGGCCCAGTCGTTGCAGGAAATCCTCTGAGTTCCGGATGTGATGTGGGCATTTACCCACATGTGGTGTCCTTTGAAGCCGAGTCTGGCGGGCGCGGACCACAGATGGAACACTCGACCCGGCGCGGACCGATTAGGGAACGCCCAGCTCCTCCCAGGCATAAATACTGGACTCGATCGACCCAAGGATCAGTCTCAGGTGGCACCTGAAGAAGACAGCGAGGCACGCTGTTGAAATATCGTGCGAGAACGACGCGAACATCCGGCTGGATTCCCGAATATCCAAGATGTCAACAGATCACCGGGAAAGCATGAAGAATTACATCAGAAGACTCTACGGGGAGGAGATGTACCGTAACATCAAGAAGCTGGACAAGCTTCGACAAAGGAAAGGGAGGATGCTGTGTTCTCTCAGTTTCCTGCTGAGATGCCGAGAGGGGGAGGTAGTTCCAGTTTTCGCCAGGATCAAGCATCACGTTAACTCGAGAGCGGCAAACAGGATAAAACACCGAGCTAGTCTCGCTCTGGTTAGAGAGAGAGTGCGCGACTTGCGCCACCGGCTGGATGTTATGTCCAGGGAGTTGCTGTATCTTCACCTAACTATAGCAGCTTCCTTGACCACTCAAGACTGGGACCAGGTTGACGGTGCCTCCTGGTCTCTAGCAGAATGCACCAGCAAGAAGTCAATGGCACGCCAACTAGCCAAGTTTGAGCGCCTCAACAACAAGGCGCAACAGACTGGGGACACACGCACGGTGGTCAATCTAAGTGACAAGCAGCTCGATGAGACCACCTTAAAAGTACTTAGCAAGGGCCTCAATTTCGCAGTGACCCCTAGAAACGTGCCTGTCACAGCCTTCATCAGTGCAGTTGAGCAAGTGGCCAACACGCTACCTTGTAGTGTGGCCGAAGAGATCCGAAGAGAGACCTGCAGGGCGCTCACCAAGACCAAGCCACCCAAATCCAACATTTCAGGTGATGAAAGGGTGGCACTAAGGCGTCTTCGGGAGGATGACAGCATTGTGGTGTTGCCCGCAGACAAGGGGAACTCCACAGTCATCCTAAAGAAAACAGAATATAACAGAAAGGTGCAACAACTTCTGGAGGATCCTGCATACAGGTCAATAGTTAGCGACCCTACAGAGAAAGTGGACAAAAAGACCAGGGCTCTGTTGAAGGAGACGGGCCTGCCTGAACAAGTCATCAAGAAGCTGCGTCCCAAAGCGCCAGCACCACCTAGACTTTATGGACTCCCCAAGGTTCATAAGGATGGGGTTCCACTGCGACCTATTGGTAGCAATATTGGCGCAGCAACTTACCCTACTGCGAAATACCTGAAGATGATGTTGACACCACATGTGGGTAAATGCGCACATCACATCCGGAACTCAGAGGATTTCCTGCAACGACTGGGCCAGCAACACATCACAGACACAGACATCATGGTTAGTTTCGATGTGGTGTCTCTCTTCACACGGGTACCACTGAAGGAGTCACTTGAGCTTATTGGAGAGAAGTTCGATGGGGCTCTCCTTGATCTATTCAGGCATGTACTCACCTCGACGTACTTCCTATATGGGGGTCAATTTTATGAACAAACAGAAGCGGTGGCTATGGGCAGCCCTCTATCACCAGTGGTGGCCAACCTATTTATGGAAAGGTTTGAAGAGGAGGCACTCTCTTCAGCCACATATCAGCCAAAGTGCTTTTTTTCGGTATGTGGATGATACCTTTGTCATCTGGCCCCATGGTAGAGAGAAGTTAGATGAGTTCCTGCTACATCTGAACTCTTGCCATCCGAACATTCAGTTCACAATGGAAATGGAGAAGGATGGACTACTTCCATTCTTGGATGTTCTGGTGAAGAGAAAGGCAGATGGCACATTTGGAAACAGTGTGTATCGCAAACCTACGCACACTGACTTATACCTACAAGCCAGCAGTTGCCACCATCCGGCACAGAAGAATGGAGTGCTCAAAACACTGGTCCACAGAGCACAAACTCTGTCAGATCCTGATAGTCTGGCCACAGAAATAGAACACTTACAATCAGTGTTCAGCAGGAATGGGTACTCCTCTAGAGATATCCAGAAGGCACTTCAACCTGCTAACCGGCCAAAGGATCAAGAAGAAGAACCAGAAGAGGCAAAGAAGATGGCATACCTGCTATATGCCGGACCTATCTCTGCCAAGATCAGCAGGATTCTCCAGAAATATGACATCAAGAGCATATTTTGCCCACCCACCAAAATTGGGGCTATGCTGGGGAATGTAAAACATGACCTGGGGCTATGCAAGCCAGGTATTTGCAACATACCATGCCAGTGTGGGATGTCATACATTGGCCAGACCACCAGAACTGTGAACATCAGGTGTAAAGAACACCAGAGACATACCAGACTCAGGCAGGCAACTAAATCAGCCATAGCAGAGCATTGCCTGGAACTTTGTCATTCAATGGCTTACAATGACACCAAGATTGTGACACACACCTCAAGATTTTGGGACAGTGTCATTAAAGAAGCCATTGAGATTAAGGTCACAGACAATCTAATCAACCGTGACTCGGGATACCAAATCAGCACTGCCTGGAATCCAGCGCTTGAGCTTGTGAAAACTCAACGCAGGACACTCCGGGATTCTACAAGAAATAGAAGTGGAGACCGAGAGAACAGCTGTGAGACAAGGTGTCTGACATTGGAGACCAGATCTGACACACCCCACATCATGAACTCGACTTCAGAAGACGGCCAGGCTGGGCGCGGACGGCGGAGGGAACACCAGCGACCAGAGAGAGACAATGTAGCCGTGTCTGGCGGGCGCGGACCTCAGACAGAACACACGACGCGGCGCGAACCGATTAGGGAGCGCCCAGCACGAAACAGAAGTGGAAATCATAGTAACAGTCAGGAGATAGAGTACCCAACATCTCAGACCAGCTCTGACACACCTCAGATGATAACCACATCCGTTGAGGACGGCCAGAACGGGCGCCGACGGCAGTCGGAACATCTGCGACTGGAGGGGTCCATTGAAGCCGAGTCTGGCGGGCGCGGACCGCAGATAGAACACTCGACCCGGCGCGGACCGATTAGGGAACGCCCAGCTCCTCCCAGGCATAAATACTGGACTCGATCGACCCAAGGATCAGTCTCAGGTAGCACCTGAAGAAGACAGCGAGGCATGCTGTTGAAATATCGTGCGAGAACGACGCGAACATCTGGCTGGATTCCCGAATATCCAAGATGTCATACCCGATAGAGACTGAAAGGAGCTTCATTGTAAGTATCTGCTAGCTGGCCAGTCAAATTGTGCAGTGTCTAGACTTACTAACAGTGGCTCGATGGTGGACTGCATGAGGATGTTACAGCAGGCATATCCTTAGTCAAGGTTCTCGTCCATCAAGTCATACTACCACAAGTGAGGATCGCTGTACTATGCACTGAGCTCACTGTAAAACCTTTAAGTGTATGCTCCCCACCTGAGAACAAGTAATAGACTCCTTGCAAAATTCTGTGTCATACTGCATCATTGGTTGGAGATTAGCAGCAGCCCGACTAGAAAATTACCACCCTATGTCTAGGCTACCATTAACGTGACACACAAAAGTCTGTATTTGGAGTAGTGCCGTGACTGGGAAGAGTGGAATACTTATGAATGGCATTGCATTGTGCTTAAAAGTAAATGCAGTTCTGCATTACTGTGGATGACCATTGTCGGTGAGTGACCTGGGGAGAGATCCTAGTCTTCCAATGTTATGGGGAAGCACAGCAGTGTGTTACTCCTGGTTTCATCAGATGTGACTCCGCGTCAGAGATGTTAATAATTGAGGGAACTCTGATAGTGTAACGGCATGTCTCGGACATCCTTCATCCTCGAGTGTTATCTCTCATATGACTTTATCACGGGGCTCGTTTTTCAACAGGACAATGCTTGTCACCATGAGGCGTCTCTATATGAACTGTTTGCTCAAAGTTGAGGTACTCCCATGGCCTGTAAGGTACCCAGATCTGTCCCTATTAGAACACGAGAGACCGGCTCAGACATCAGTTCTGTTCTGTTGCCATTATCCAGTATATTAAGGACCTATTAAAACAGTTGTGGGGCAGTTTGCCTCAAGAGAGGATGAAACAAACTTAAGACATTCTTCCCAACTGAATTAGTATATGCATTCAAGTCAAAGGGGGTGCAATGTCATAATGTATGCAGGTTGATACTGTCAAGTTTTTTTGTAAATTTGACTCAATTTTGTAATAATTGAAGTAGCATCACCTGCCATCTCAACCCATGAAGTTTCATTCAGTTTCCTCCTCCTCCTCTTCCTCCTCCTCCTCCTCCTCCTCTACTGGATTCTTCACCTTTTTGTCAGGCAATGTGATATAAGGACATTATCTTATTTGCTTGTATTATTTTTGATCAGTTTTATATAATGACTGGGGCTGCCAGTCGGATGCGCAAGTGTGGCTCTCACCTCATGACACGTCCTGGGAAGCTTTCGGCTGGTTTTGGTCAGCATAATATCCCCACATTACAGGTTTTACCTGTCCTTTATAACTGTTTTTATTATTGCCTTCTACATTTTCTATCCTCAATGAACGTGCTGATGGTCATTTTACCTGCCCACCTTCTTCAGTTTAGAAGTATTTTATTGATTCGACAAACCCACGATGAAGGGACCAGTGACTTAGTAGTTTGGTCCCTTAAATGCGTCATTGGAGTTCATCCATTCAGCCCTTGCATCACTTAAACAAAATTTACACAAAAAATAGCAATATCAACATCTAAATACATATGACTAAATCACTATAGAGTGCATGGTGGAGGTTACCATGTTCGGGTTTCTTCCCATTCGATTTGTGTATGGAACACTGGAAGAATGGTTCCTTAAATCCTTAAATGTCTCCATGCATATGGCAGTTAGTATCATATTGTCTTGATCCATATTGGAAATGATAGTCAAAGACACCCCATTTAATTCTGGTTCTCAAAACTTTGTTAACCATTATGGGATAGCTGGCATCCATTTTTAAACATCTGCCAGTTCAGGTTTTACGGCATCTCTGTGACCCTCCCACAGGTCATACAAACCTGTCACCATAGATGCTGCCCTTTTGTATGTATGTTCTTTACCCCTAGTAGACCTATTTGGTATAAGTTCCATACATTTGAACTAATTCTAGGACAGTATACCGATGCTGCCTCTTCTTTAGTCTTTTCCTTCTTCTTGTTTATCCCGGCTTCTTGACATCTCTTGTGAAGAGACGTGATACAAGTTCTGTAGTGGTGTAGGACAATCAATGAAGTTACACAACAGTTAATAATTTAACTTTTGAAGCTGCTGGTTTATTGGCATTTATGGAAAGAAAAACACTCTCATACACTCATACAGTCAGCAAACTTCATGTAACGTTTTGTGTGTGTTATGGGCCTTAATATGTCACAAATCGTTCTAATGAATTAATTAAGCTGCTTTACAGTGTTGCTAGGCAATGTAATCAACAAGGTGATGCATGTCTCAATTAAAACTGGACCTCGATATTTTGAATAAACTCTCGGTTCATTTTTTTTCAAAATCAGCACTTGACTCAAAATTAATTTCCAACTTCGTGCATTAAGTCCAACTGCATTTGAAACTACTGTATGCAATTTACTGGACAGCTCGATCACGCACTGGTGTGTAACATATTTCAAACCGAGCATGCAGGTTTCAGTTTTCCCTAATAGGCTAAACGACTCTTCTGTAATAACGTGATGTGTCCCTCTCACGTAAAGTTTAAATGAAACTGGATTTACTCTTCATTTGGGTGAAGATCACAAAATAAAGTTCACCACATAGATCAGTGAACTGTACACATGCACTTTTAGCACACTAAGTGATAACTCGTCTCAGAGTAAAAGCTGCACATAAATTCACTTTTTTTTATGCATACAAAATTCAAAACACCTTTATATTAAACAAATAAATTATGGCATGTAATTATTAATCAAACATTTCTGATTCTGAATAAACTTCTAGAACTTGTATTTCATAATCCATAAAATTTTATAGCCTGAGAGAAATTATTAGTTTGCTATAACTGGTCAAGATCACAGTCTACTCGCGTCTGTACGATGATGTCACGAATCAACACTTGCTTGAAATGAACAAAATACCTGTACTGAAAAATAATGTCCGTTGAGTAAATTACTGACTTTTATAACAAATTCGGTGCCCCTTTGCATCACTAAAACAGGATACAAAAGTATATTGCAAACCATCTCTTTCTTTACACTGGCTACATTTTCCCCTTACATCGCTTAAAAAATATGTACACAGAAAATAGCAATATCAACATGTACAAACATACTGTGCAAACCACTATGAAGTGTGTGGTGGAGGGTACTCCTATTGTACTGCAGTAGGGTTTCTTTCCATTCGATTTGCACATGGAGCACTGGAAGAATGGTTGCTTAAGTGCCTCTGTGCAGTATTCTCGTATAAATCAGTTTGCCACTTGCTTTACCTACAACTGAGCCCACGAGATCTTTCCATTTCATATTCGTGAACATTTTTACAGCCAAATACTTGTATGAGTTGACTGATTCTATTTGTTAGTCGTTGGTATTGTAATCATAGGACACTGTGTTCTTGTGCTTTATGGTGTGCACAATTTTGTATTTTGAGTATTTAAAGCTGGTTGTCTAGTTTTACATCTCTTTGAAAACTTTTCAAGATTTGCCTGGATATTTGTGCAGCTTTTTTCAGATGGTAATTCATTCTAGACAATTAAATCATCTGAAAAAAGTGTTGTTACTATAAATATTGCATTCCAGTGATTAATGTTCAGAGGGAACACACCTGAAGTTATGTAATAAATGACATTGTGACGAGCTATGAGGTTCAAAAGGGTTAAAAATTATTATTTTGTGCCATAGAAATTTCCTGATTCCATTCCGTTAGTTTGATTTGTTGTAATTTTTCTGTCAAATCTCTGCTGTGACATAATTACCAGTTGTTGTCTTCATCCTTTTAATAGGAGTGTTGTTTCCCTACAACTTCATTTTTTTAAATCATTTATCATATTATTTTGATATATGTGATAAGAAAAACATGGATTGACTGAATTAAACAGTGTTGAAATGTTTGTGTCATTTTGTTTGATAACAACATAAAATT
Organism: Schistocerca cancellata; assembly: GCF_023864275.1. Lineage (NCBI taxonomy): Eukaryota > Metazoa > Arthropoda > Insecta > Orthoptera > Acrididae > Schistocerca > Schistocerca cancellata. The sequence goes on from NC_064626.1 coordinate 761,252,959, forward strand.
TTAATTATTAGTTCTTTGATCAAAATTTATGCCCTTTAACTATCCAGGCTTGATTTTTGGAGATTGTAGGTAATACATGACAATTATGGCTATGAACATTTTACATTCCCGTAAGATATAGAAACTTTTTTTTTCCAAGAAAAGTTTGATCCTGACAGTTATTTCTATCATTTCCAGGTTGTGTTGTGGAAAACTCTGATGTTATATTTCTCGCAATGAAACCAATTTACTTGGATGCAGCATTGATGGACATAAAAAATACTTTGAAACAACCAGTCAGCAATAAACTCTTTGTTTCATTGTTGGCTGGCGTGCCATTGAAAGTACTTGAGGAGGTAAGATGGGTTTTCATTGTGTATTCGGCTAATACTGATTTGCATAAATCTCAAATCGGTTATCTTCATGTTTAAGGTGCTGACCTCTCCCACTCCTTTGTAATTATTTGTGCATTTCGGTCTGTTTTGTGATGAACAAAAAACTAATAGTTTTTCAATTGTTATTTTGTGTAACTCAGCAGTACTGAGCATTTATTTGTGTTTTCAGTAGTGTATGAGGTAATAAATCCTTGCAGAATGTGTAGTCAGTCCTGCTGTGTCAAGGACTAGAATTGATCTGTGGTTATTCCTTGCCTGTCATAAGAGGTGAAGAAAATGAGTCACATACCTAATGATGCTTTTACATTGACAATTTGCCCATCATGCACTGTGATCTCTGCACCTACTATTAGAATGGATTTATATTTACATTCAGTACTACTGTAGCTGATCTGTTTTGGGCAGGCGGGTGGTCATCATGTATCCTCACAGTTGTAGCCCCCTGATAATGCAGGGATTACACTGTTGATGCCAGAGCTGTAATATCCCCATGTATGTGAGGAGTAAGTGCCTAGCCATTCCGGGGCACTGGGACTATCGGCAAAGGCTACTATTCCAGGTAGCCTGTGCTGTGGCAGGGTGGTGCCCATGGGAAGAGCCTCCAGTCGGAGTGAGTGGCATCAGGGTGGATGACCTTCGATGAAACAAATGACACACATCCATATCTGTGCCAGCAATGCTGTCTCAGCAGATACAAAGCAATATTTTTATGCAGAAGTTTACAACCCCATGGCGTTTCCATCTTTGGCCATGCCTTGGCGTTAGTCAGGAAAGGAAAAATGGAGGTGGACAGACTGCCCAGTTCTTGGTAAGCTCCAGAACTGATGCAGAATTGTTTGTTACAACAAAGTCATGGATTTTCATTGAAAATGTTGAGGATTGGTTGGAGATGTTGCTGCAATATACAAAAAGAGAAATGGATATTTGTTGTTCAAAACACTGAATGCTAAACAAGGAGAGGGACGTTAGATCTGTGACAAGCTTGGGGATACGCCAGTTACCATCTCTCCTCATAGTAAGCGGAACAGGATTCCAGAGTCACTTTCCATCAGGACCTGACATTATAAACGGATGAAGATCTCGATGCTGACTTAGTTGCATCCCGAACCACACTGAAAAGCATAATACCAGAAAGGGGCGTACTTTAGTGTAAATCTGGACATACAAATGTCCACTTTAAGCCAAATTATGTATTTTAGTATGGTTTACGAAATTCGAGTGCTCTTGGAGTATCTGATGTCCTGTTTTTTTATGACATGATGCAAGATCTGTTAATGCTATAGGCATACGAACATGTGTGAATGTTCATTAGAAGATGACTAAGTAAGCAAATTTGGCCAGTAATATTGAATAAAATGTTTTGTTACAAATATATAGATGGGTTTGGCAGAATTATACAAATTTGCCATCTGAGAGACACAATATTTTTCAATAACCTTCTCTAGGCATGATGTTATTTCTTAATTTGTATTGTTTACATCTTAAATTTACAGAATGCCATTCTTCGGTAATTTGTAAGTCTGGCAGCACATTGTGTTTTATCATTGTAACTCCCCAGAAGGCTCTGGCAGTTACACAGTTTCCTGTCTTTGCAGATAACTTTGCTAATATTTTATATCATTTGAAAAAGTCATGAAAAACTTATTGTCCTTAGTTCTGGCATATACAGACAACTGTTTTTTTTTTTTTGTTTTTGCATGAAATTTTTATTCATTCTTACTAGCTTTTTGCAGTGCTGTGTGGATGTAAATGTGATTGGAAATGCTAGATAACAATAGTGCAGAGTACAATTTAAAAAATATATATATGTTACAGTCCAATTACGAAATGAATATTATGCCAAGGACTGCTTTCTCATTTTGCATTCTTTATTTGGATAGGATACGATTAAACAATTACCTGAAGCACAATAACACTGTATGTCCTCTCCCAACAGCATGCTGCAGTGCTGCCCATGGTCATGTGTGGTGCCCTGCTATGCACGAAATTCCAAACACAAATGCACTTAAAGACACATGAGCAGAGCAAACACCAAACAAGGGCTTCCTGTGTCATCGTAGTTGCGCATTTGTAGTAGTGTCTGTTTTCTGGCGTTCTCTGGTAACTGTTGAAACAAACCTATTTCTAATAGGTCAGGGAAAATATTGCAAATGGTGTTTAGAGAAGCATCACTTTCAAAGTAAATTTCCTCCGACGCAGGATGAATTATGTTACTTGTGAGAATTTATGATGAATTTCTTAAATCACAAAGTGTTTGACTTTCTTTCAGTTCTTAATACTTTGAGGACCAACCACTTAGAAAAATGTCTAGCCCAAAAGACCAGCCATTTAAAATTTTACTGGCACATTTATGTTTGCTATATCTCAAAGGGTAACACATGCAAAAAAGGACTGGTATTACATCTGAAAGCCGAGATTTGCTTGTTGTTGTACTATATGTATATTAATTTAAACCATTAACTTTTCCTATTCATATATTCATGCTACTTTTTTGTCATTGGCTGACTACATCAAGTGTCATATTCTCTGAATATCTGCTGTCATTGGCTGGCAAGAGTGGTGGCACAAGCTATGATTGGCTGGCAAAAGCACATTTAGATTTCAGTGCTTTGGGAACTAATACGCTGTATTTAGTGGAATTCGTGTTTGTACTTCAATAATAAGAAAATTCACTGTGTACTTGTTGCTGCGCATCAAAGATCTTTCCAAAAGAAATTTTTTTATGCTGTGTTTCATTTTCTAAGTTCCTGGGGAGCTCTATGCTGATGTATAAAACCTTTACAGATTTAAAGGACTGACATGTTTTACAGCTCTTAGGGAAAGTATACTTTCACTTAACACAGAAAAAGTGTATTTTCACCTTGGATAAAGTGTGTTTTCATGTGGTGGGAAGGGGGGGGGGGGAGTGCATTTTTAACTGGGAAATCGGGGAAAAATCCACGAACTTGTTTTGTCCGTGTGTGTACCCTGATGCAGTAACTACCATCCTAACTTCCTGACCTGGATGTGCATGGCAAATTAGAACTATTTATCTGTCCATGTACATGCTTGAATCACACAGTGTTCATTTAGTGAATTGGAGTTCTGTAGCACTTGAGCATAGACTCGATAAAATCCATAATCAAATCCTTAAACACCTTAGCAATGACACCATAAAACATGTTCTTGGGGTTTTCCGTTTCATTGTTTAGCTGGTAGGGGAATTCGCTGCCCCCCCTCCCCTCCAAACAACCATCCCCTCTCAACCCCTGTCCCTTCCCACCCCCCACCCAAGTTTTGGGAGAGTATTATTATTCCCCATGAAAAGACTCGCAAATTTTTACTAATTATTGACCAATCTTTCCAACAAATGGACTGCGTAAATTATTCAAAATAATGGTCAACTGTGGACATGTGTTGTTTGCTGGAATTCGAAGGACATTTATCGCAATTTCAGTGGCTCTAGGGCATTCCAATCCTCTGCAGACCAATTGATTTGTCTGGAATCTGCAGTGCACAGTGCTTTCACACATTGCCAACAATTGGTTGCTGTGTTCTTTGATCTGCTGGTGGTGTAAAATACCACCTGGCACCATCATATTCTGTCTAATCTGCACAAGTGGGACTCCAGGCCTGCTTACCCATTATTATCCAGAACTTTCTATCCCTATGACTGTTCTGGGCCCGGACAGGCTCTTAGTGACAAATGAGTACAGGGACCTGGGGTCCCTCAGAATCAGTTTTGACCATAATTCTCGTTGCCATCACAGTGACATCATGGCTGCAGTGGGATCATCGGTCTCACCATCATTGTATGAGTATATGGACAATCTTTGCTTGTATTAAAGATCTTCATCGTGGAACACCACAGAGAGTCAGCTTCTGGGGCCTTGCAGAAAGTACATAACTGGGCCATAAATCAAGGGTATCAGTTTTCTCCCATGAAAATTTGAGTCATACACTTTTGTAGAGTCAGGACTGTGCACTCACACCCAGAACTTTACCTCAGTAATCAGTTACTTGAAGTCATTTAAACTGTAAACTTCTTAGTCTCATATTTGAAAATAAGTTAACATGGTTACCTTCATGTATGTCAGCTCAAGGCAAATTTACATGGGGATATGTAATACCCTCAGATTTCTCACCAGTACATGGTGCGCAGACCATACAGTTCTCTTGTGATTCTAAAATGCTTTGATTTTATTCCATCTGTCACAATGTATTGCTTACAGGTTGACAGCACCGTCAGTTCTGAGCTTGTTAGACCCTATCCAACACACTGAGCTTGTTAGACCCTATCCAACACAGATGGAGCTTTTGGTACAAGCCCTGTAGATAGTCTACAGATGGAAGCTGGTATGCCACCACTGAGGGTCAGATACCAGCAACTGGCAAACTATACTGACACAGTCTGTCAGACGCGTACCCATCCGTGTTATTCAACTCTGTTTCACAACCAGCAGTTCAGACTGTTTACGAATCACCTAAAAATGGGTAGACCAACTGGAATACAATTGGAAGCTCTATGCAAGGACCTCTAACAGTCCACTCATGTCTGTGATATGGAGTCCACTCTCGGCATCCTCTGTGGTATGTACCCAGTCCTATGATTCAGATGGACTTCTTTTGAGGCCCTAAGAAAAATGCTGATCCCACCATTCTCTGATGCCTGTTCTGTTCAGTTTTCTTTGACTATCCATATTTCACAAGCATCTGCATGAATGGATTGAAAATAATGACTGGGCCAGTTTTGCTTTTGCACACTCAAGGGGCATGAGAAGTATTCTCTGCAGTTGCTTTTGCACACACAAGGGGCACGACAAGTATTCTCTGCAGAGTGTGTGAGTGTATAAAGTGTAGAATTGGACACCATATCATGGGTTCTGCAGTACCTTAAGTCTCGCCTCAGAGAACTTCCTGGTTTGTAGAGTGTCCATGAGCTGTATACCAGGCATATCACAGTACCCCAGAAACCTTTTGATTGCTACCATCCAAGATCTACTAGCTGACCACCACAACTCCAGTACGACAGTAACATTCATCTTGACACTGAACCATGTGGGTATTCCAGGAAATGAACTTGCTGACAAATTAAGTAAATAAGCAACTACTTGAGTCAAACTTGTATAAAAGCAATCACTGGAGACAAACTTTGAGTACCAGGCACAGACTCAAGATTGCAACTATGAAATCACATTTTGAAAACCTGGGATATGGGATGGCAGGCCGCCACAACCTTCAACAAGCTGAGAGCAGCTGAGAGCAATTGAGAGCACCACCAAAGCATGGCATACTTCTCTTCAGGTTTCTCAGAAAGTTGCCATCATACTGTGCTGACTGTGTGTAGGCCACAACAGACTTACTCACAGGTTCCATTAGTGTATGGAGGACTCATCTCATTGCAGCTTTGGTAGTCCTCTCAAGACTGCCCATATTCTTGTTAAGTATGGTCTGCTGGCTGGTTTGAGATGAGCTGTCAACTTGCTTACCTCATTACCTAGATACTTGTGGATGATGGGTTAGCAGCTATGAAAGTTCTAAGTTTCCAGAGGGAAAACAGATTTTACAACAAAATTTAACGAACCTTCATGTTTGGTGTCTGGGTTGGTTGTGGACAGAGTACCTCTTGCTGTGGCAGGTGCCCCATGTGGTCTCAGGCTTCTTTCTGCCTCCACATTGTCATATATTTTTAAACTTTTGTGTGTGTATTTTATTTATCTAACTGTTTAAGATAATTAGCTCTCCAGTCCACACTGTCTGCATTTCCTTACCTCATTTTAATTTGTTGCCTCATTTTAGTTGTACTTCTGTGATGACCCTTCTTAGTGTATCCTTCAGTGACTAGTTAGTTTTTAGCTGCCTGTGTTCTCCTCTCACTTGTAACTATCCTGCTAGAGAGCTACTGCCACTCATGTTTTCAACCACGATGACATGGTCACAGACCCTGTAGCTGACAAATCTCTTTGTCACTTTTCCTATGAGCTGAGGAAATGATAACTAAGTACTTTAGCCCCTTTTAATGCTTAGTTATAATCATAATCATCATCATTGTTGTCATTGTCGTCAATGTATAGTCAATGGTTAAAGCAAGAAGAAAAACGTTTTCACTCTAGTTATAGTAGTGCCAAGATTGTTATGCAGTAGATTTACAGTCCTTGACAATAACTTAGAAGTGTTGTTATATACTTTTAAGAATTGATGCATTTTTGTCTTCCATTGCTAAAATATCACAGTGGAAGAAAAAAATATTTTTGCACATCCACAACATTATTAAGTTCATAGCAAAGTAGAAAATACTCAGGTTCTAATGTTTCTTTCATAGCTAATACTGAATCTGAAAAGAAGTATCTGAAATTATGATTTGTGCTTGCTGTTAATTGTAAAAGAATTGTTTCATTATTGTGCTTACATAGCTTAAGTTTGTAGGAACCTTGCTGATAGTGTATTCTGCTCTTATGAGTTGATCAACAATTTTCATTTCAAAAGGTGTTCAAGAAAATTTATATACTTCTTGCTGAGACTGTTGTCTTCAGTTTTATCAGGATGTTTCTAGGTGAATCAGAGAGAACTTAATTATTGTGTGGTCATTCATTCCATGCATTATGTACAAAAAACACAGGTTCACAAATTTCTGTCTAGCAGCAACATATTAAAAATTTAGAAACATTTGCTTGCCATCTTTATATCTTATAAAAATGTATGTATGGTACATACACTGAGATGACAAAAGTTCCTAATATCATGTCATAACTCGTTTTGCCCAGCATAATGCAGCAACTTGACATGGCATGGACTCAATAAGTCATTGGAAGTCCCCTGCAGAAATATTGAGCCATGTTGCCCCTATAGCCGTCCATAATTGCGAAAGTGTTGTTGGAGCAGGATTTTGTGCGTGAACTGACCTTTAGATTGTGTCCCATAAATGTTCGATAGGATTTATGTAGGGTGATCTGGGAGGCCAAATCACTCATTCAAATTGTACAGCAATTGCTAACAGTCGTGGCCCGGTGACACGGCGCATTGCCATCCGTAAAAACTCCATTGTTGTTTGGGAACATGAAGTCCATGAATGACCACAGGTGGTCTCAAAGTAGCCTAATATAACCATTCCAGTCTATGATCTGTTCTGTTGGACCAGAAGACCCAATCCATTCCATGTACATACAACCCACACCGTTATATAGCCACCAGCGTGCACAGTGCCTTGTTGATGACCTGGGTCCATGGCTTTGTGGTAGCACTTGAACCCTACCATCAGGTCTTACCAAGTGAGGTTGGGACTCATCTGCCCAAGCCAAGATTTTCCAGTTGTCTAGGGTCTAAATGATAAAATTAAAAGCCCAGGAGAGACATTGCAGGTGACATTGTGCTATTAGCAAAAGCATCTGAGTCAATTAGCTGCTCCCATAGCCCATTAACACCACATTTCACTGCACTGTTCTAACGGATATGTTTGTTGTATGTCCCACATTGATTTTTGTGGTTACATTGCAGAGCGTTGCTTGTCTGTTAGACTGACAACAGTGTGCAAATTCCACTGCTCTCGGGTGTTAAGTGTAGGCAGCTGGCCATTGTGATATCCCTGGTGAGAAGGAATGCCTGAAATTTGGTATTCTTAGCACATTCTTGACACTGTGGATCTCAGAATATAGAGTACCTTAACAATTTCTGAAATGGAATGTCCCATGGGTCTAGCTCCAGCTACCATTCCACGTTCCTGTCATGCTGCCATAATCACATCAGAATTTGTTTCACTGCACTGCTTTCTTTTGTACTTTGTGAACATGATACTACCATCATTTCTAAATGTACATGTCCAAGGTGTATATTCGTTGCGACAACCAGGAAATCCGGGAAAAACTGGGAAGTTCTTTATCGGAGAGAAAACCAGGAAAAACCTAGGAATTTTTTTATAATTCCAGGAATTTTGTAATTGTCTTGGTTTTGGGTTAAATTTTTGTAATTTCAGCTGGTAGGAGCTGATAGTCTAACAAAGAATTTTACTTTAGCCCACTACTGTAGAATAATACTGCAGCAATAAAACATAAAAGAGAGCAAAAGGCCAGTGTAAAATTTAAGTTGCAAAGAAAATGTGCCATATACGACAAAAAAACACATTGCACACACAAGTGTCGTATGTTGTGAATAGCTACTTTCATTTTCTGGTGAGATAACGTGACATGAGCTATGATTGCTTGACAAAAGCGCATCACAATCTGTATTTCAGTGGTTCGTAAACAAATGTCCTGTGTTTGGTGGAATTCGTATTTATACTTTTGTAATACGAAAATATGCAGCATACATGTTGCTGCACAGCAAAGATCTTTCCAAAGCGTGATATATTTTTGCTAGGTTTCATTTCCTAAAGTGCCGGCAAGTGGTATATAAAAACTGTACCATTCAAAGAATTGATAAGTTTTACAGTACCGTCACTTAACACAGAGAAGGTATATTTTCACTTAGGAAAATGTGTATTTTTATCTGAGAAAAAGTGTAATTTAACCGGGAAACATGGAAAATTTTTTTTCCTTGCCGGCATATACACACTGATGTCACTATCTCATGACTTTTGTGACCTCAGTGTATGGTGGACAAAAATGTGGTAACACCAAAAACACAACACATTACTATGCCTGATACAGTACAGGAAAACTGTTGGTATCCAAACCAGCTTGCCTTGTCTCTGAATGGTTCAGTACAGGTACTGCATGGTTTTTGAGGGAATCTTATATCATTCTTCCTACCAAATAGCAGCAAATTCAGGTAGAGGTGTTGGAGGTGGTTAGCAATTGTGCAGCTTTCTCTCCAAATTAGACCACAAAAGCTCAATAATATTGAGATATGTTGACTTCGGTGGCCAGGAGAGTTGAGACACTTCATCCTCATACATTTAAAAGCAGTCCTGGACAATGTGAGCTGTTTGAACTGGGGCCCTGTCATTTTCGATCACAGCAGCTCCATTGTAGCACAGACATTGTATCATGGGATGGACTTGATCTGCCAGAACGGTCACATAATCTTCAGCAGTAATGTGACCTTACAGAGTAACCATAGGGCCCATAGAATACCATCATGTGATTGCTGAAATTATCACCAAACCACCACCATGTTTCACTCTTTGAACGTAAAACTGGGCAGGAGTTGGAAACAGTATGAAATAAGACTCATCTGACCAAATGCCTTTCTTCTATTGCTCCATAGTCCAAGTTTAATTAATGGCTTCAGCACCCCGTTTTCTTATTATGGGCATTTGCACGATTGGTGAGCGATTCTGGAATTGCAGCCCCACCCTGCAGCTCCCTGATTCTGGAGCTCCCTTTGTGTTGTTTTGGTGCTGACACTGTTAACAAGTCTGACATTCAGTTCTGCAGTGAATTTTGTAGCTGCCTTCATCTTCTTTTTGTCACAGTCCTCTCCAATAACTGTTTCATTATCACTCAATGCACACTTTCATCAGTGATTTGACTTAGCATATGATGTTTCTTAGTTTTGCCTGTATGCTTTATAAATCTTCAAAGTGGTACCTCTGGAAACGTCAAGCTATGTTGGTTACAGATGCACATACCATATGAATGCCAACACTTTGACCATGTTTAAATCCACTTAGTACGCAACTACACACAACACTGTTCTGACCGTGATTGGCATTTGGAACATGTTGGGGACATTGCACAGATGCTGTTTGTGGTCATGTACATCAGCACAACCTGCAGGCTTGGCTAGCGTCTGTGTTTATGTTCAAGTGTATATTTCTCATGGTGTTTCCATATTTTTGTCCAGCCTCTATAGGTTTGTAGGTTCCTAAATTACTGGATCGACTTCAACCAAACTTAGTACATAAGTCACTTGATATCTGGAAAGAAGCACTGTGGGGGTAGGAGCCACCTACCTCTTAAAATGGTGAGAGTGGAGGTGACCCAGACTATATTCATGTAGTATTTGAGAATCAGTGCACTTCAGGGTTTCCAACAAACTTTATACATAATTTCAAACCTTATCTAAAATTTTTCTTGTTTACATTCTGAATGTCAGATATTTAAAACGTTCATTCATTTGTAAAGTAATCAAGAGTTTGAAGCTGTTTTACACAAAGGAGTTAGATCCTTTAAAGTAGCTCTGTGGGGTTAAGAACCACAGTCTACATCCCTTAGTGATAAGAATGAAAAGGGGATGACATTGAAGCAAAACTCAGGAACATATGGAAGTGAATACTATACACAGGAAAGGGGGATTTAGTATCTGCTGGGGTAGTCGTCTGAGGTGTCGGTCTATAAGTGGTACCAGCACCAGAGTTCTACTTGAGAGATACGATGAGCCCTTCAGCAGACCGCATGGCAGGCACCCATAAAACTGTCTTGGTCTACCTCATACCTGGTATCACACAGGTCGACCGGTGGTCTCAGGCAGTATAAAATGTGTGGTAGAACCCCCATTAAATGCCCTCAGCAGTCACTCATTAAACTAAAAAAAAAAAGGGAATCATTAGTAAATATTAGTTAAATGTGCAATTGGTTGTTAAACATTGCTCATTTTTGATTTTGTACTAGCAGGTAGATAATGAAGATAGGTACATTGTTTTTGTTAAGATTATTGGTCAAAATTATGAAAAGTATTTCTATGAGAAGTCTGTTACAACACGACAACTGATTGTTGTATTCTAAAACACAGTAGCACAGAAGGTTTAGATTTTGATATAAAATGTGGTATTTTTAGAAATGTTAATGTGTGTAAATTTTTGTGGCAAAAGATGCTCTTCAAAAAGTATTGAAAATTATTTGTTTTTGTGTGAAACATGAAACACGAGTGTAGGAAATTGACATTACAGAGTTCAGTGCAACATGCTGAAGTAATATTGCTTTGAATGTAGTAAATGAATTCACAAACTGAAACACTGAATCCTGTCAGAACTGGAACCGACTTAAATCTGCCCATGCACATTCTATAGAAGTAATACAGTTATTATTATACTGTGTTTGGTAACATAGTTTTATTTATTTTGAATGTAGGATTGTTGATTTATTTGTTACATATGTCCTTCCTTTGTTGCATCAAAAGATTGGTGTGATATCATTTGTTTTTAAGATTTTTAATTTGTTTTGGAGAGTTTATCACATGCTTTTCAAAGTAAGCAACATCACCATGTGTTTCACACATTTGTAGTTCAGTTTTATGTTTCAGCGCATTTGACACCCTTTTGCGACAATTATAATATACCTATCTTTGTTTCCACTATAACATCTCTTCTTAGTGCTATTTGCCCATTAAGTTTTTCCTCTTTTACTACTTAAGCATAGGTGATTTTATGAACCAGGAGCAACATGTGATATGTAAACTTGTAAGGTTATAAGGAGGAGACTCATTTACACCCAGCGAAAATGGCTGCTGAGAAATGTGGTTTGGACAGAAATCAAAGACAAAGTGCGACTTCAGTGTATTAAGGAATGAAATTTCTGGTGACGTTAAATGATGAAATGGAAAACAGATTTCTTATCTCTCCGTACTCTGTCACATCTTTTGCTTTCACTTGTTATAATCTTATTTGCTTATGTTCACATTTCATTGCGTCGACTCATCTGTAACACAGCATAAATTTTTCAGAAAATTCATAGGATTGTGCCAGATGCTCGTGTCATCCGTGTGATGCCAAACACACCAGTACTAGTTGGAGCAGGCTGTTCGGGTATGATTGTAATTTTTTATCTTTTGTATATACTTAGGAAAGTATAAATTGTTGGACTTTATTGTGTAGGACAAAGTGGAGAGAACAGGCCTGTATGGAAAGTAGTCCAACAGTGAATAACTAGAATTAGACTAAATGCTTGGATGGAACACTGGATAACAAGAGTTCGATAAATGATGCCGCAAAGATAAAAGTTTATAGTGAAAATTAAATTGGGAGAGGGTATTTTAACTTAAGTAGTCACAAGTCCTTAAAGCTTAGAGAGAGTGAAGAGATTATCTCTTTTATACAGTTGTGAATTATATATTACAACTTGTGGAAAAAAGAATGTTTTTGCCCTGTTGGGTGTTAAGACGAATGACATTCTTAATTCATGCCATTTGTTTGGTGTCATTATTTTGTGCTGTTTGTCTCGTAATGGCATAACATGTAGCTTTGCATTGGTATATTTCTAAAATGTATTGAAAGAAACATGAAAAGATAAATACAAATGTTAGATGTATTAATGGTTTTTTATGCTGACGTATGTGAACAAGCAAATGAGTGTGTAGGAGTTTGGAAAACTTTGCTCTATACACTATCTGAACTAAAGTATCTGGACACCTCTTTGTAATGTAGAGTAGACCACCAGCTATCGCAGGAGGAAGACCTACCAGTATAAAGGGAGGTGGGGGGGTTATTGTGTTGTTAGTAGGGGTGGTTATTGTGTTGTTAGTAGAGAAGCAGTAACAGCAGAATGGGTCAATCAGGAGTGCTTATTGGCTTTACCACCGCAGATTATCTTCCCTGCATAATGCAGTCTCCATTTTATGCACAAAAAATGGCTTCCTCTCATGTTAAATCAGTGTCCGGAGGTAAAATAGTCCCCCATTCGGATCTCCGGGGGGGACAACTTGAAAGGAGGCAAAAAACCAAAATGAGAATTGGTACTTGGAATGTCAGAACTCTGCTACAAGCAGGAAAACTAGAAAACCTTAAAAGAGAGATGGAAAAGAATCATATGGACCTCGTAGGAGTTGCTGAGGTAAGATGGAATGGACATGGAGAGTTGCAGTCAGATGAATATGTATTCTACTACTCAGGAGGAGAAATAAAAGGAATTAATGGAGTAGGAATGATTATGACAAAGGAATTGGCTAAATGTGTGGAATATGTAGACTATGCAAATGACCGGGTTATTGGTGTAAGGCTGAAAGGAGCACAAAAAGATTTACTGATTGTCCAGGTGTATATGCCAACTTCAGATCATGATGACCAAATTGTAGAGGAAACGTACAATGTAATAGAGAGAATAATGGACGAAAATAAAAAATGCTGCAAAATAGTAATGGGAGACTGGAATGCCATTGTGGGAGAAGGGAAAGAGGGAAACATAGTAGGCAGTCATGGTCTTGGAAAGAGAAATGACAGAGGTGAATGGTTAATTGACTTCAGCAGGGAAAGGCAGCTGATAGCGGCAAACACATGGTTCAAGAACCATAAGAGGAGGCTCTACACTTGGAAATCACCAGGGGATAAATACAGAAACCAAATAGATTTTATACTAGTAGAAGAAAGATACAGGAATGGAATCAAGAAGGTGCACACATTACCAGGTGCAGATATTAATAGTGACCACAACTTACTTATGGCAGAAATAGAAATAAGAATGAAAAGCTGAAAAAGGCGACAATGGTGAAGAAGTGGGATCTAGAGAAGATAAGGTCCAACAAAGAACAAATTACAGAAATGCTGTCTCGGGACTTTCTAAACACATTACAAGACAAATAAGCACCTGATAATGCCAACGAGTACTGGAATATGCTGAAAGAAGGAATCATTAAAGCAGGACAGCAAAATATAGGATATGTAAAAGGGAAAAGGTCAAAATAACCATGGGTCACACAAGAAATGATTTCCAAGATGGAGGAGAGAAGAAAATTGAAAAACAAGAACACTGAAGATGCAAGAAAGATATACCGAAGGTTAAATAATGAACTGCGAAGAGAAACAGAGTAGGCTAGGAAAAAATGGCTAAGAGAGGAATGTGATGAAATTGAAGAACTGGACAGGAAGGGAAGATACGACTTACTATACAACAGAGTAAAGACTATGACATGGGAACAAAACAGAGCAGGAAGTGCTACTATGGAAATTTTGAGTAAAGACGAAGAGGTAGTGTACAAAGATCGTGACGATGTCCTCCAGAGATGGGAACAATATATAAAAGAGCTATATGACACAAATAGCAAACCAGAAACTCTGGAACTTGAATCACACAACAGTGTAAGTGATGAAGAGAAAGGACCGACCATCATAATGGAAGAAGTAAAGTCTGCCATTGCTGCAATGAAAAATGGCAAAGCAGTAGGTACAGATACAATACTGGGAGAAATACTAAAATGCTTGAACCACAATGGAATAAGAGAAATATTGAGGTTATGTAATAAAATATATGACAGTGGTGAATGGCCGGAGGACTTTTTGACAACAGTAATGATTCCATTACCGAAAAAACAAGGAACCAAGAAATGCAGCGGGCACAGGACAATCAGCCTCATTTCACATGCAGCCAAAGTGATGTTAAGAATAATTAATAAAAGACTTGAAAAAGTAATAGAGGAGAATCTCGGAGAGGAGCAGTTTGGCTTTAGATGGAATACGGGCACCAGAGATGCAATAGGGCTCCTACGAATCTTGGGAGAAAGGTTTATTGAAAAAGGAAGAGACCTATATATGTGCTTCATCGATTTAGAAAAGGCATTTGACAATGTGGTTTGGGACAAGCTGGCGACTATTATGAGGGAAAAGAGAGTGGACTGGAAAACCAGAAGACTTATAAACTCATTATACCTTAATCAAAAAGTTTCAGTTAAAGTGAGAGGAGAAAGTACAAACTGGATCAGACTAGGGAAAGGAGTAAGACAAGGATGCTGTTTATCACCTACTCTTTTCAACCTGTACTTGGAAAATATGATTGACCAATGCTCATTAGATGACAAAGGAGTAGAAATTGGAGGAAGAAGAGTAGGATGCTTGAGATTTGCTGATGACATGGTCTTTCTAGCCACAGGGGAAAAAGAATTACAGGATTTGGTGGACACCATTGCAACTAACGGAAAAAAATATGGAATGAAAATTAACACAAATAAAACAAAAGTATTGGCAATAGGAGGAAATAAGGAAATAAAAATTGTGCTGAATGGAGAAACACTAGAACAGGTGCAAAATTTTAAGTATCTTGGAAGCAGGATAGACACCGACTGGAAGTGCACCACAGAAATTAAAACAAGGATAGCAATGGCAAAAGAGGTGTTTTATAAGAAAAGGAGAATCTTCTGCAGCGGTCTGGACAGAGAACTCGGAAAGAGACTCATAAAATGTCTTGTATGGAGTGTTCTTCTGTATGGCGCTGAAACATGGACTATGAGGAAAAAAGACAGAGAAAGGCTGGAGGCTTTTGAGATCTGGACATGGCGGAAGATGGAAAGAATAAGTTGGATGGACAGAGTAAAAAATGAGGAGGTACTGAGAAGAGTGGGAGAGAAAAGACAGTTACTAGATGTAATAAAGAGAAGAAAAAGAAATTGGATTGGGCATATATTAAGAAAGAATGACGGACTGATAAAAACAGTTTTAGAAGGTTATGTAGAAGGGAAAAGGAAGCGAGGAAGGAAGAGATTCCAGATACTGGATGACATGATGGACGGTACAACATACAGCAGCCTTAAGAAGGAAGCAATGGATCGCAGAAAATGGAGAGGCAAAGGACCTGCTAATATAGCAGATAACTGATGATGATGATGATGATGATATTGGCTTTGAATGTAGTCTAGTCATTGGATGTCCTCTGAGAAACAGATCAGTTGGGGAGATTTCAACGTTTCCAAAGCTGCCCAAGTCGACTGTTGGTGATGTGACTGTGAAATGGAAATGCGAAAGAACAACCACCCCTAAATCAAGACCAGTCATGAAGCAACATCTGTGAGGGAATAGTTCATAGACAATAACATTGCTGAAATGGGCTAGTCTGCTCAGGGTCCTGACCTGAACCCAATAGAACACCTCAACACCTGCTGAGGAAGAAATTACCATTCCTCCATTCACTCAGATACATTACTGAAAGTGTCCCCAAAAGAGTTAAAGCTTTCATAAAGGTGAAGGGTGGTCACCACCTCCATATTTTGCCCGCTAGTAGGTGTCCTGATACTTCCGTTCAGATAGTGCATATACTCAGTGATTTCTTTTTAAGTAGTATGAGACATAATTTCTTCTTCTTCTGCTTATTATTATTATTATTATTATTATTATTATTATTATTATTATTATTCCAGTAAAACTTGCTCAAAACGGAATTGCATGGCATCAAAGTAATTTCCCAAATTGGGCGAGTTTCCGTATCACGCATAATTCAGTACGCTACATAAAATGTCAGGTATCGTGAATAAAAGTGTAAATTTGTAATTATGCATGTACATGGCTATTACAAATGATTGAAGCGATTTCATAAATTCACTGTAGCTCTCCATTCATTGACATATGGTCAGGACACACTACAGATACGTAGAAAAACTCATAAAGTTTTGTTCGGCTGAAGCTGCATTTCAGGTTTCTGCCGCCAGAGTGCTCGAGAGCGCAGTGAGACAAAATGGCGACAGGAGCCGAGAAAGCGTATGTCGTGCTTGAAATGCACTCACATCAATCAGTCATAACAGTGCAACGACACTTCAGGACGAAGTTCAACAAAGATCCACCAACTGCTAACTCCATTCGGCGATGATATGCGCAGTTTAAAGCTTCTGGATGCCTCTGTAAGGGGAAATCAACGGGTCGGCCTGCAGTGAGCGAGGAAACGGTTGAACGCGTGCGGGCAAGTTTCACGCGTGTATCTGGACATGCTGGAAAATTGGCTCATGCCACAACTGGAGACTGACAGCGCCAACTTCATCTTTCAACAGGATGATGCTCCACCACACTTCCATCATTATGTTCGGCATTTCTTAAACAGGAGATTGGAAAACCGATGGATCGGTCTTGGTGGAGATCATGATCAGCAATTCATGTCGTGGCCTCCACGCTCTCCCGACTTAACCCCATGCGATTTCTTTCTGTGGGGTTGTGTGAAAGATTCAGTGTTTAAACCTCCTCTACCAAGAAACGTGCCAGAACTGCGAGCTCGCATCAACGATGCTTTCGAACTCATTGATGGGGACATGCTGCGCCGAGTGTGGGAGGAACTTGATTATCAGCTTGATGCCTGCCGAATCACTAAAGGGGCACACATCGAACATTAGTGAATGCCTAAAAAAACTTTTTGAGTTTTTGTATGTGTGTGCAAAGCATTGTGAAAATATCTCAAATAATAAAGTTATTGTAGAGCTTTGAAATTGCTTCAATCATTTGTAATAACACTGTATTTATTTACCTTCACTCCTGTACAGTAGGTTTTCATATACTGTATATTGTACAATAGAACACTAGACTTACATTAATTCATGAACAATATGGAATTTCTGTATTTTTATTCTAACTTTAAATTCGTTTATGTTATGTGTACATACATATTATTTCCACATTTATTTGTGTTACAGTTCATGTTTTTTTGCCACATATTGAGGAGGGAAATCTGTTTGAATTACCTGTTCAAAATTGAAAATTTTTTTTCTGCTCAATTTTTTGCACCATACAATAGCTCCAAAACGTGGGTGAATTGGTGCATGCTGCAAATTGCATGACATTGATTATGCATGCAACAGCTGGTTGAATTTGGTGGGAACCAAGCTGAATTCACATTTACTAACTTTGACTTTCAGGTGGCAGGTTACATTGTCTGTGAAAAGAAAAACTTCACAATCTCCTTTCTTCATTTTGGCATTGAGAGAGATCAGCCATCTTCCATAAGACCACTCACCATCCCATCCTTTTATTGCTTCATCATCTATCTGGAAACTTACTGATGTCTGTTTTTGAAACAACGTGTTTTTCCACCTTTCCAATCACCAATGGCTTCTCCATTTCAGCTAACATGTTTCTACACAGCAGTACAGTGAGTCTTTCCTCAGACATTTTTGCACCAGTGCACTTTTCTCTTCAAATTGCTAGAGATTTTGAAGGCAGTGCACGATAACAGACATTGAACAAGTTTTTTGGGTCATAATTTGAAATTAGATTGTACAGTATTGTCTTCCATTCTGTTGCTACACTTTCCTGCAAATCCTTAGCATCCTTGCACACATCATTTCACAGAATATTGTGCCTGGCTTTGAAACTGTCCAGCCAGCCTGTGGATGCCTTCACCTCCACATTTACAAGCAATTTAAGTCTTTCAGTGTCTCAATCTGCAACATGGGTCCAGACAAAGGTAAGTTTTCTGCCCAGGCACATTTGAACCATTCCCTTACTATATCATTAATTTCTTCATTTTCCCTTTTATTCATCTTCCTTTTCATTTCTTTGTTCCCTTTGATCCATTCATCCCATATATTATCCATGTTTCTTAAAGTATCATAAACTTGTATTTTACCACATCTTAAACGCATTATTATTTCATGTGGAGAGAGTTTGTCTTTCTCACTTGTGTCTGTTATCTTAACCTTTTTGTTAGGTGTTAGCAACTCACTTTTTGTTTGGCATCATGTTATCACTTTAAGTGCTACTAGTGAACTGAAACTGGCAGGAAATAATGCAGGTAGTGCATTTCCTTTAAATGCTTGACCTTTCGGGGTGAAATCATTGTTTAATGGAACAACACCCACCTCATTCACTCATTCATGCAGATTGCAGCGGAGTGTTCATAGGTGTGCACCAATGTTCAAGTGTCGACCCATGCGTGTCAATAATAGTGGAAAATGAGAAATACCAATGGAGTGCTCACCAATGAACCGTTTCCTTTGCTGTGCCAACGCTGCACATAACTTGTTCATTGTTGCACAGAGCTGTGTGGTTTGATGTCCCACCAAACCTCTTTTCTTGATTTTGTGCCTCTTAACAGCATTTTCAGGGCTGTACAGTCTCTGTGTTAAAACTAGTGTACGTGTAGAGTTGAGAATAACTAAGTTATACTGTATGTAGTAGTACAGTATAAGCTCTTTTGTGCATTACACAGTGAATTATTAATCAAGTCTTAAAATTTGCATTCTGTTTTTGTGTTAGGCATGTTCCGCTTCATACAAAAAATTAGCATATAAAAGTGCATTGAATGCATTGGGACTGAAATACTTCAACGGTTGGGCAGATTTCCGAATTGTACAAATTCTGCTCTGATCAAGTTTTACTATTATCACATTGTGATTCTGTATTTCTGACAATAATAAGATTTCTATATTATCTTTTAATGAAATTACTGCTATTAGATTTATGGTATGCATTGCCTTGGACCATCTGTGTGTTTACTTACAGACAATTGATATTATATTGTATTCTGCTCACTATCCTCAAGCTCTTCAACACTTTGTGAAAATTTCATGAAATGTTTTCTTCTCAGGTATTGGCTGTCTTACATAAGATTAATCAAGCTGTAACATCAGTCTTATGATAAATTAGCTGTTTTTAGATTCCAAGCTTTTATTATATAACAGTTCATGGCAAAACTTGGACTACATAATAAAGGATAACTGAAATTTTACTAGAAATAGCTGCTCAAAATCTTTAAAATGGAGTTAGTACTTATATTTGTAGCATAATGTGTCTCTGTTTTGGACAAGAGACAGATTGCTATTTTATGCAGAATTTAATATCAAATAAAAGGTGCTGATACACAAAAGTTACACCTGGCTGATATCACTCCATCTTGATGGAGCTGCATGACACCAATTACATTTGAAGTAGTGGAGAAACGTTTCACTTATAATAATTGTACATAGTGACATTAGGCTGGTCACATGTACCCTTTGGAAGGGTAGGATCTGGTAGTGGGAATGACTGATCAGTTATGGATGGTAATTATTCAACTCTTGTTTCTACCAGAGCATTGAGAATTAGTCATATTTCATAATTAGTAGATACATATGACAGGAAATTTGATATGTAGATGTTTCCAAATAACAACTTTTAAAAAATAACAAGAAGTCAATTTTAAGATAAATATTTACAGTTTAAAATTACATTGGTAACAACAAATGACCACAGACTACAAAAAAAAAAAAAAAAAAAAAAAAAAAAATGTTTGTGATCACTGGAGCAAGAACAGCTTGACATATTGAAGAGATTCTTGGGACATTGTTACATAAGCTGCAATAATGCAGTGATTCAAATTAACCGGAATTGTCAGAAACTAACATAGCCTTAATTATTAAGTTTATCCCAGAGAACAGTGGCATAAAATATGACAGAAGTACAGACTGCCATGCACTTAAGGAGGGCTAGGCATAATTTTTTTTTAAATATTTTGTGTAAATTGTAATAAATAGCTGGTTCCCACAGCACTAAAGAAGCTATTCAAGGCCCTCACATGTGCATGCAGCAAAATAAAAAAGGACAGCACCAGTCCTCTGACATATTGCCTTATGAAATCATCAAAAAGAAGTTCACGCTCATGTGACACACAGGGTACCTCCGTACTTAATAATAAACTAATGCTGCTAGTCAAGAGGATAATGTGCATGGGACAGTACATTTGTAGAGTGTGTATAAGTTAAGAATTTGGATCTGATGGGAGGTTTGCTAGGATAGACAGTGCAACTGCAGTGACCCCTCTGTCCGGATGGCTCAGTGGTCAGAGCATCTGCCTAGTGAGCAGGAGACCTGGGTTTGAATCCTGGTGGTACAGATTTTCAACTTTCCCCATTGATTTCAATCAATGCCCGCTCGTAGCCAAGGTGTGTAATTCCTTTATGTATAAAAAGCCCAATTGTTGCTAACTCTTGGGAAAACTAGCACTTGACCAGCACCCACAACTAGAAGTATTAAAAGTTTGTTAAACTCCACAAAACTTCTCTGAACAATGTTAAGGGTCCAAAACATGACACAGCAATAAAATTTTCGCAATTTATGAGGGCATACATATGAATAACTGAAAGTAACAACTCGAATATGCAGCTGATGCACCATACAGAATAGTGTACCACATGCTTCTGGTGTGATTCAAAACTGTGTCCCCTCTCCAGCATCCAGCCAGCCCTTAAACACCCTCAGGCTTGGTTATCTGCAACTACTTGTTTTCAGGCTCAGGACTTGTCCCAGTACCAAAGTACTATTTCTATATCTTTAATGCTAGCTTAGATGTAATTGCACATGCATATGGTTTGGTTTTGTGCTGATCACTTAAACCTGTCACCGTAAGTTGTGCAATAGGTACCTCTCTCACATCAGAAAAAATATACAGGGTATCCTGCTAACATTTAAGAAAATCATCGAAGCTTGTAGAGGTAAAGCATCATGGATTTTTGTAAAACAAAACTGCCTACCACCGGTTTTGAACAAGTATTTTTGCCAACATATAGAGGGAAGGTTGAAGTCCCCACCAACTATAACCGTATGAGTGGGGTATTTATTTGTTACGAGACTCAAATTTTCTCTGAACTGTTCAGCAACTATATCATTGGAGTCTGGGGGTCGGTAGAAGGAGCCAATTATTAACTTAGTTCAGCTGTTAAGTATAACCTCCACCCATACCAATTTGCACGGAATATCTACTTCGACTTCACTACAAGATAAACCACTACTGACAGACACAAACACTCCACCACCAATTCTGCCTAATCTATCTTTCGTGAACACTGTCTGAGACTTCTTAAAAATTTCTCCAGAACTTTAGCCAGCTTTCTGTACCTATAATGACTTCAGCTTCTGCACTTTCTGTTATAGCACTTGAAGCTCAGGGACTTTCCCAGCACAACTACAACAATTTACAACTACAATTCC